>NC_138768.1:501014872-501562372 GCF_965119305.1 Pelophylax lessonae
ACACTCCGGCTTCGGATCAGGTACGTGACAGGTGGAGGGGACCCTATCCCATTACTTTACTGAAAATGCTAATAGGGAGGTCAGCGATGGTATTCTGTGGGAAAGCCACAAAGCTGTGGTGCGAGACTCCCTTATTGCTTGTGCTACTAAACTGAAGAAGGAGAAACAAGAGGATTTCAAACGAGTTCTCAGGGAATTGCAATAAGCTGAGTTGAAACACAAACAAAAAGCAGACCCAAAGGCGCTTCGACGCCAGACAGAACAATGCGCTTTTTTTTCTAAACTTCTAGACCGGAGAAGGTTGCGTTGCGTTATATGGCCTAACGGACCATATATATAAGGGAATATCTGTGGCAGGATGTTGGTACGGGCACTCCAGAAATATTGTATGTCCACTCACGTCCACAAGCTACACTCTTCCTCTGGGGAGTCGATACAGCACACTTCCAAAATTGCGTCGTTGTTTCGTGACTATTATGCAGCCCTCTACAATCTAGATGCGAACACCTCTTCTACAACAGAAACAGGCAAGCATAGAGGCCTATCTCTCATCAGGCTACCCCAATTTATCCACTGAGCAACAGGTCAAGCTGGAGCTTCCCATATACCCTATAGAGTTGCTGGAAACTGTGAGGTCCCTCCCTGATGGGAGGAGTCCTGGACTTGATGGCTTCACAAAGGCTTACTATTTAAAATTCTTCACTCAGCTTCAGGCTCTTTTGTGTGCATTTTTCAACTCTCTTGCCACCAATGAACACTTCCCTTAGTGGGCCTCCTTGGCCTACATCATGATCCTTCCAAAGGAGGGGAAAGATCACACCATCCCACAGAGTTACCACCCGATTTCCTTATTAACCACTTCCAGACCGCCCACCACATACATACTGCGGCAGGGCCGCCCGGCTGCGCAAAATTCATATAGGTACGCGATTTTGTGCAGGTGCTCTCAGGGGGCCACCGCCGGCCTCCCGCGATCGTGCAGGTGAATGACAGAATAGCCTTCTTTCTATGTAAACAAGGCAGGCGGTTGTTCTGTCACAGAGGAAGAGTGAGGTCTTGTGTTTCAGCTAAGCTGAAACACAGATTTATCTTTTCCTCTAGCACATCCATCCCCCACACAGTTAGAAAGCATTCAATGTGAGCACACTTAACCCCTTGATCACCCCTAGTGTTAACCTCTTCTCTGCCAGTGTCATTTATACAGTAACAGTGCATTTTTTTTAAGCACTGATCACTGTATTGGTGTCACTGGTCCCCAAAAAGTGTCACTTAGTGTCAGATTTGTCTGCCTCAATGTCGCAGTCTCGCTAAAAATTGCTGATCGCCACCATTACTAGTAAAAACAATAAAAAAATAAATAAAAATGCCATAAATCTATCCCATAGTTTGTAGACACTATAACTTTTGCACAAACCAATCAAAATACACTTATTAGGATTTTCTTTACCAAAAATATGTGGCAGAATACATATCGGCTTAAATTGATGAAAAAATTTGATTTTGTACATTTTTTTTATTGGGAATGTTTATTAGCAAAAAAATAAAAACCGAATTAAAAAAAAAACGAATAAAAAACGTGACCAAACACCACAAAAAGAAAGCTTTTTTTGTGGGGGAAAAAAAAGACATAAATGTTTTGTTTGATACAGCATTGCACGACCGCGCAATTGTCAGTTACTGCAAAGCAGTGCTGTATCGCAAAAAGTGGCCTGGTCATTAAGGGGGTAAAACCTTCCGGAGCTGAAGTGGAACTGAAATTATTCGCCAAAATCCTCGCCAATCACCTAAAATGGTTACTCCCCGAAATAGTCCACCCAGATCAGGCAGGCTTTATAGTAGGTTGGAAGGCAAGAGCTAATTTCATTAGGGCTCTCCAGCTCATCCATTGGGCCCGTACATCCGATCATCTGCCTACCTACTTGATTCTTTCTACTGACGCTGAGAAGGCGTTTTATCGCTTGGACTGGGATTTTCTTAATGTTGTACTGGTGAGGCTGGGTCTGGGTCCACAGAAGATGCACTGGATTTCCCAACTATACTCGTCCCTTACGGCTCAGGTCAGGGTAAATTGTGGCTTATCCCCACTGATCTCCATCTGGAATGGCACAAGGCAGGGGTGTCCGCTCTCGCCCCTATTGTTTGCGCTGGTCTTGGAACCTCCAAAAGTTTCAAGCTAATCCAAACATTAGAGGGGTCCCTGTGGGTTCTATGGAACATATGCTTTTGGAATATATGGATGAGGTTATTTTCCACATGGTTGTGGAACTGCTTATAGCCAGGTATCCAATTTTCGGATCAACTACAAAGATTTTGTCAGTTACTGTTTCCCCGATTCTGGCCTCAGCCTTGAAACGGGCTTTCCCCTTTACCTTGGTGTCCCCCCTATGAGATACCTAGCAGTACAACTCACGGGCAGCCTGGATACTCTTTATGCCCATAATTATATTCCTTTACTTAAGAAGATTCACCATGAAGACCTTTACATGGGTGGGTCACACGAATATCATTAAAATGACTATACTGACCCGTATACTGTTTCTTGTGCAGATGGTACCTGTTCCCCTTACCTCAATGCTTTAACAAGCTTTGTAGCCTTTTCATTGGGTTTGTGTGGAGAGGTAAGAAACCAAGACTAGCCATGGCGTTGCTGCAAGGGTCAAAACAAAATTGGGGTTTAGATTTACCCAATATTTCCAGGCCATTGCTTAGCAAAGGGTGCTCAACTGGAGGTTTCACACCTCCTCTAAACTTTGGGTGTTGATGGAAAAAGTAATTGCAGGTCGGAATCTATAGTATGCCCCATGGGTTACAGCGAAAGATATTGGCCTCTCTGATCGGGTGTCCCCTCTAACTACCTATACTCTGAAGGTCTGGGATAGACTGAATGGGTCCATGGCCTTGGCTCTTCCTACTTCACCCTTAGCTCCAGTGTGTGGCTTCCCCTGGTTCGCTCCTGGTGAGTAACTGTCCTCTCTTGGAACCTGGGTGAGCGACTGAACATTCAGTTTGGCACATTTCTGGTCCCACTCACTACCCTGAGGGAGCACTACGGTAGCTTCCCTTTTGATTTTTGGAGACATCATCAGCTTGCCGACTTTGTCGCTTCACAGCATCATGAGTTGCAGATTAGGACTACGCTTGTGAGCTGTTCAAGACTCTCTGCCTCACATGATCTCTGCTCTCTACAAATTGTTAGACGCAGCTAAGCCTAGTTCCAAACTTGCAGAGTGAATTCACCACTGAACAACTGCATCATTTATACTGCCTGACACACTCTAGTTCGGTGAAGTCCAGGACACAGAACAATTACAAGCTGCTGTCAAGGTGGTACCGTGTGCCTCTGACCCTAGCTAAAATGTTTCCTTTAACCTCCGATCTATGCTGGAGGGGGTGTGGACAGAGAGGAACATTTCTTCATATATGGTGGGACTACCCTTTAATACAACCTTTTTGGTCCATGGTTAGTAAACATGTTTTGGAAGGGCTTGGAGTAGATCTTCCTGATTTACCGAAACACTTCCTGCTCCACATTCCCCCCATGCCTATATCTTGCTATATACAAAGTGCTCTCCCTCACCTTAATGCTGTCTTATACCAGTCCTCTGGAAAAGCTCACACATTCTAAGCGAAACGGAATGGGTCGAGAAGGTGAGGGAGATCATGGAGGCGGAGGAATGGCTTGCCAATTGCAGGGGTACTGTGGCAAAATTTGACTTCACCTGGGCACTCTGGAGAGACCTTGTCTCAGGAACATCTCCAGTCTCTTCCAGCCTGGACATTGCCTTGCTGGCCCTGGCCAACCCCACATTTATACAACTGGTCCTAGCGAACCAAAATCCTGCAGGTGACAACTCTTCAATCACAGTATCTAATCAAATGAGGAACCAGGTGTGAACTTCAAGTTCTGGTTGTGTGAACCACAGTTCGACTTTATAATAGTTTATGGTCATCAGTACTCTGTTTATTTTGTGAGTCTTATGGCTATGAAAGATGGGACACAATATTAATAAGGTCCTCTTACCCTCTTACCATAGGGAGAGTGGTTATGTCCACAGGGACCGATTGTCCGGGACATAGGTGAACCTCCATATGTTTTATAGTGCGGATATAACTTATCGTCTTTATTAGTTTCATCTGAATGACATGTGATGACTCCTTTTTTGTTGTTGTTTTCTTCATTTTACTTACGATTTGTACTGTCTAAAATCGTAAAGATTATTTATATATATATATATATATATATATAAATAAAAAATACAGCTACATGAGTTAACACTCAAGCTCTAAACCTGCCTATCATTAACACGCTTTGAACTGCTTGGAGAGGACTTTCCTCCTAAAGGTTGATCCTGGCTGGACATTAAATGTAAGCTATAGTGGCAGACAAAGGTGGAGAATCTCGACTAGGGCGCTGCCTTGCATATTTGCTCTGCGGGAGTGCCAGCTTTCTCTGCCCATGAAATAGCCAGAGCTCTAGTCGAATGAGCCCTTAGCCCCTGAGGTGGAGGTAACTGCATGCCTTTATAAAACTCAGTGATGGCAGATCTAATCCACCTAGCTAAAGTGTTTTAGGTGCTTGCTTTCCTTTATGTTTGCCAGCATAAAGAACAAATAAAACATCAGACAGACAATCTTAATTTCTTTATTGACTTCCAGGTATTTCAATAAAGAACTTTTGACATTGAGAAGTCTTAGCTCCTCTTCTTTACTGTTAGAAAGAGCACTGCAGAAAGAAGTTAATACAATGCCTTGCACTTTATGAAACTCTAATGCTACTTTAGGAATAAATCCCGGATCTGTATGCAGAATAACTCGTCATCTCTAATTTGTAGGAAAGGTGCTCTGATAGCTAGCACTAGAATTCCCCATATCCTACATGGTGTAGTGATAGCTCCTAAGAAAACAGTCTTTAGCATCAACAGATGTAAAGAAGTCTCCTGCAGTGACTCGAAAGACCCCTTGATACCTCTAAAAGAGTAAGAAAACTCAGCACCTCAAATGCTCCTAATTAAAAAAATCGGAGTCTGATAAAGCTTTCCATAACATTCTGCATTACTGTTTCCCCCTTCAGATGTTTTTTACTGCACTTCCAATTAATTTTAAATTCTTGCTTTCTGGCAGCAGCCAGTGCCATCTCAGCTACTGTCTTCCGAGTCAGCAGTGCAGTTTACTCCTGCCTTTTCTGTTCATCCCTGCTGTTATCTCGCACATGCTCAGTTATGTTGTAGCCAAGCCTCGTGTTCATCCGTGTTTGCTATAGCAACCATGTCCTGCATATCGAGGCACAGACAGGTGGGAAAACAATTCAGCACATGTTAACTGTGTAGGGTTTTTTTTTTAACTCTGTAAAATGCATTTCGCTACATAATGCAGCTTATCTCCTTGCTCCTTTGCAATGTGCCCATGTTTACACCTCCTGCGACGTTGCCACATGGGGTGTTTCAGGAACTGATTGGCCCTGTAATCTCGCGGGATTTCGGAACAGTGCCGCTGAGAGGAGATGCATAACAATTATTGGACTGACTGCACAATGAGCATGCCGTGAATCGGGGAATATGCGCATGTGCCAGTGACATCATGAAAATGAACAGGACAGATTTACAAGCAAACGGAGCAGATTAGAAACAATCCATACACAGTAATTTGTACAGTGCTTCTTAATAATTTAAATGAGTAAAATTGTTTAGGGAGGAGAGTTTACAACCACTTAAGGCCAACCGAAAGATCCCAATTAGGGCACTTCCATGACTTAGATGGTTTATTTTTGTAGATTGCCCTGCAGAATCTGGAAATCAAAAGGATGTTCCTGAAGGGTCTTTTGAAAATAGACAGATAAGGCAGCTATCTGTACCTAAAATAAGAGCTAACCTTTTTTTCAACACCCTCCTGTAAAAAGTCCAAAATTGTTGAAGTATTCATACTTAATTTATTAAACAAAAATCAAAATTGGCAAGCACAAAACTGCACTGCACTGTGCACCATTGGCACTTAATTGTTTTGGATGCAACTATCATGATATTATTGCATATTTGCATTTAGCTCTTTTTATTATTTGCATCAGGAACTACGGTCATTCAAATTGTGCACTGTCACTTTAACATTCTGCTTGAATTTAGCGCTGTCGTACCTGGTATACTTAATTTATTGCTGTCTACACCAGGAGTTACATTTCCTTGTTTTCCAAATGGCTCTAATGCCTGGCTTCCTAACCTTCAATAGCATAGTCAAGACTTTATCTGAGAGACCTCTAGTCTTTAAGAGATCTTCTTCAGATACAAGCCCCTAAATTTCAACATCTCTGAATTATGATGAAATAGGAGGCCCTGAAAAACCAGGCCCTTCCTGAGTGGGAGAGTCAATGGAGGATCTGCTGCCAGGGAGAGAAGCAGGAGAAAACCCAAGCCCTTTTGAGCCAGAATGGTATTATCAGGATCAAGATTGTGGATTCCTGAAGAAATTTATTTAGCCCCCGGGGTATTAGATGTATCAGGCGAAAGGCATAGCACCTCTTGAGATTCCAGGGGTTTTGGAGTGCATTCACCCCCACTGCGAATAAAAAAAAACTCACTTTGGTATTCGTACTGGATGCAAAAAGGTCTATATCTGGCTCTCCCCAGTGAGCTGCGACGTCCACAAACAGCTGTGGATGTAACCCCCAATGTTCTTGAGAAATTTTCTGAGGACTGCAAAAATCCACTACGTGATTGTGATCTCCCTTTAGGTTAACAGCTAAAAGGGACCAAACGTTTCATTCTGACCATAGAGAAATCTGTTGAGATATTTTGATTAGGGAAGGACTTCTGGTACCCCTGTTTGATCACACATGCCCCAGTTGTATACCCCCTAGGCTAGTTGGCCCTTTAGGTGGGCTCCCCAACCCCAACTGCTCACATCTGTAGTAATTCTCCTGGAGATTAGATATGTCCATTAAACCCTGATCAAGGTAAGTGCGGTCTTTCCATTGCTAAAAAGCCTGTTTCACTGATGCTGGAAGAACAACCATTCTGTCTAGAAAACTCCAATATTGTTCCTGGAGAAGGAAGGCTTATAATAAGGGCCTCTGAAGGTTTCTGGCCCAGTGCACAAGGTCATTAAGCCCAATACTGACTTTAATTCCCTTATCGAGGTCTGATTGTTTTGCAGATATGCTACCTTGTGCATAATGTTCTAGATCTGGTCTTCCGGGAGAGGCGTTTTCTGGTCTGTGGACTGAAGACGATAATCCAGGAAAATAATTTTCTGAAAGGGACAAAGATTAAATTTGTCCAGATTCAAAATCCTACCTAGGGATCTTAGCCACTGCTGGGCCCAGCTGAGGCTCTTCGTTAGACATGCTTCTGTAGGAGCCATAAATAGAAGATGGTCTAGATAAGGCACTATCTGAATCGATTGTAGTTAGAGGTGTCAGAGCTTCTGCCAGAACTTTGGTAAAACACTTATGGAGAAGATGAAAGGCCGAAGGGCAAGGCCCTGCATTGAAAGTGATATTCCTTTCTCTCAATCTCCACTGATAGCCTCAGGAACATTTGAGAAGTTTCCCCTAGAGCACTGTGCAGCATTACAGGCCTCTCAGACCACTATCCCAGAGCACTGTACATTACAGGCCTTTTTAGACCACCGTCCAGAGTACTGTGTGCATTGCTTTACAGGCCTCCTCCTCAAACTGTCCATGTCCAGACCACTGTGTGCTTTACAGGCCACCTCAGACTACCATCCAGAGCACTGTGCAGCATTACAGGCCTCCACAGACCGCCGCCCAGAGCACTGTGCAGCATTATATGCCTCCTTAGTCCATCTGGAGCGGCTAAATCTGTATCTTTGAGTTTGTTTAAACTTTAATACCATAAATAATAAACGTTACATTTTTTTACTCCAGGGGTATAAGAGTATAGAAATTCAAGAGAAATGCTTAAATAATGCATTAAAGCTAAGCTAAAGCCATTCGATTTTAGTTAAGTAGTTACATAGTTAGGTTGGAAAAAAACATCAGCCCACCCAGTTCAACCTATGATGTGTGTGTGTTTGCTGTTAACCGTACATTGTATACCTCTTTATGTTGTAGTCTTTAAGGTGCCCACCTAATCTTTTTTGAAACTATCGATGCTCCCTGCTGATACCACTGCTTGTGGAAGAGAATTCCACATCCTTACTGCTCTGACAGTAAAGAACCCCTTACGTAGTTTAGCGTTAAACCGTTTTTCCTCTAGTTTTAGTGAGTGGCCACATGTCTTATTGTATTCCCTTTCTCTGAAAAGTTTGTTCCTTATTCTAGGGTCACCAGTTCAGTATTTGTTCATTGATATCCGATCCCCTCTCAAGCGTCTCTTCTCCAGCGAAAATAAGTTCAATGCTTGTAGTCTTTCCTCATAGCTGAGGTCCTCCATTCCCCTAATTATTTTTGTTGCCTTTCTCTGGACTCTCTCCAGTTCCAGCACTTCCTTTCTGAGGACCGGTGCCCAGAACTGGATGGCATACTCCAGATGTGGCCAGGCCAGAGTCTTCTAAAGTGGGAGAAAAATCTCTTTATTTCTGGACTGAATCCCCTTTTCTATACATGCCAGTTGGCTTTGCTTTCAGCGGCTTGGCATTGCATGCCACTGCCAAGCCTGTTGTCCACTAGGACCCCCAGTTCCTTTTCCATCTTAGATTCGCCCAGAGGTTCCCCCCCTAGCAAGTACCTTGCATTCGTGTTTCTGACGCCCAAGTGCATTACCTTACATTTTTCAACATTAAACCTCATCTGCCATGTAGTTGCCCACCCCATTATTTTGTTCAGGTCTGCTTGTAAGGTTACATCCTGCATGCCCTGCTTAGCTTTGTATCGTCTGCAAATACCGAGATTGTGCTAGAAATCCCCCTCCTCTAGATCGTTTATGAATAAATTAAACAGGATTGGTCCCAGGACAGATCCTTGGGGGACCCCACTTACCACACCCGCCCAATCCGAGAACTCCCCATTTATCACCACACTCTGGACTCACCCCTGGAGCCAGATCTCTATCCAGGTACTCACCCTATGGTCCATACCTATGCATCTTAGTTTGTACAGTAAGCCTTTGTGGGGAACTGTGTCAAATGCCTTTGCAAAGTCCAGATACACCACATCCACAGGCCTTCCTTTATCAAGATGGCAACTCACTTCATCGTAGAAAGTTAACAGATTGGTCTTGCAAGAACAATTTTTCATGAATCCATGCTGATTACTACTAATACCTTTCTCATTACTAAAGTCTTGTATGTGGTCCCTTAACATCCCCCCCAAAATCTTGCAGACTACAGATGTTAGGCTGTCCGGTCTATAGTTACCCGGGATATATCTGGGCCCTTTTTTAAATATTGGTACCACGTTGGCTTTTTTCCAATTAGCTGGCACCATACCCGTCTGTAGACTATCCGTAAAGATCAAGAATAAGTCTGGCTAGAACCTGGCTGAGTTCTTTAACCACTTCAGCCCCGCACACAGCAGTTTTACTGCGGCAGACAGGCGCTCCTGGGCAAAGTGACGTAGTACTACATTGCTCGCTCAGGAGACTCTAGGGGGCGGGAGCGCGCCGCCAGCGGCACACTCCCGCTCATTAGCTGGGGAGCCAGCGCATGTGACCGGCAGCTCCCACAGCAGAGAGAGGAGGACAGAGGGCTGATGTAAACTCAGCCGTCTGTCATTCTCCCTGAAGTGATCACAGAGGCTATGTGATCCTGCTATATAGGATCGCATGTCTCTGTGATTACTTCACAAGCCACGCCCCCTGACAGTTAGAATCACGCCCTTACGGACACATTTAACCCCTTGATCACCAGTACAGTTAACCCCTTCCCTGCCAGTGTAATTGTTACAGTAACAGTGCATATTTTTAGCACTGATTACTGTAGTAATGTCACTGGTACCTCCAAAAGTGTCAAAAATTTCAGTTAGGGGTCCGATCTGTCTGCCGCAATGTCGCAGTCCAAAAAAAAAAAAATCGCAGAAAAAAGACAAATCTTTCCCGTTAGTTAGTAAACGCAATAACTTTTGCGCAAACCAATCAAAATATGCTTATTGCGTTTTTTTTTACCAAAAATATGTAGCAGAAAACAAATTGGCCTAAAATGTTAAAACATTTTCATTTTTACATTTTTTTTTTGAATTTCATAAAAAAAATGTGAAAAATATTATTTTTTCAAAATTGTCATTTTTTTTGTTTATAGCGCAAAAAATAAAAATCACACAGGTGATCAAATACCACTAAAATAAAGCTCTGTTTGTGGGGAAAAAAAGGACATCAATTTCGTTTGGGTACAGCGTCGCATGACCGTGCAATTGTCCGTTAAAGTCACGCAGTGCCGAATCGCAAAATAGGGCCTGGTCATTGAGCAGCCAAATGCTCCGGGGCTAAAGTGGTTAAGAACCCTCAGGTGCAAGCCATCCGGTCCCGGTGATTTATTTATGTTAAGTTTCTCTAGTTTAGGTCTAAATCTATCTTCTGTTAACCACGGGGGTACTTCTGAGGTGTAATATTTAATTTAACATTACAAGCTGGGTTAGTGTAGCCCCCCCTCCCCCAATTATTTTGTGAAGATGGAAGAGAAGAAATTATTTAGCACTTTCGCCCTCTCTGTCCTCTGTGGCCAGATTCCCTTCTTCATCTTTTAAGGGGCCAATGTGTTCTGGTCTCGCTTTCTTACTATTTATATACTTGAAGAATTTCTTGGGTTTTTTTTTTTTACTCTCTTCCGCTATATGTTTCTCGTGTTCTATTTTAGCCGCCTTGATTTCGCCTTTACATTTCTCATTGCACTCTTTGCAATGCTGGAATGCTGCCAATGGCCAATGACCCCTCAGCCTTGTATTTTCTGAAGGCCTTTTCTTTAGTATTAATATGCATTTTTATGTTGGAGTTTAGCCACTCTGGGTTTATATTTGCTCTTTGAAATGTATTCCCCTTTGGAATGCACTGGCTAATCCCTTTGTTTAGTATGTTCTTGAAGCAATCCCATTTTTCCTCCGTGTTCTTTATTTCCAGTGTTATATCCCATTTGATATTGTCTAGCAAAGAGCGCAGTTAAGGGAAGTTGGCTCTTTTGAAATTCAGTGTCCTTATATTACCCTTGTGTTTCCTATTACTATGATTTATACTGAAACGAATTGACCTATGGTCACTGTTTCCTAAGTTGCCCGTATTTCTATATCCGGGATCAGGTCCGTATTGTTGGTAATCAGTAGGTCTAGTACCGCATTGCTTCTTGTCGGTGCGTTCACCATCTGACCAACTAAATTGTCCGGCCAAACATTTAGGAACTGCCGAGCCTTGGATGAATGCGCGGTTCCTTCTGCCCAGTCTATATCTGGATAATTAAAGTCACTCATTATAATTACATTTTCCATCCTTGCTGCCATTCCAAGCTGTGAAATGAGGCCCACCTCCCCCTCCTCCCTCTGGTTTGGAGGCCTATAGCATATGCCCAATATTACTTTCCCCATAGTGCCTTCCCTTTGAGGTTTTACCCATAGGGATTCTGAAACCTCCTCCTGAGCTCCATTATTAATATCGTCCCTCATATTTACCTGTACACTGTTCTTAATATACAGACATACCCCTACCCCTTTTTTACCTTCTTTATCTCTGCGATAAAGGGAATACCCCTGAATGGTCGCTAGCCAATCATGAGAGCTGTCAAAACAAGTCTCTGAAATCCCCTCAAAAGTTCTTCTCATACAGTCAGGTCCATAAATATTGGGACATAGACACAATTCTAATCTTTTTGGCTCTATTCACCACCACAATGGATTTGTAATGAAACAAACAAGGTGTGCTTTAACTGCAAACTTTCAGTTTTAATTTGAGGGTATTTTTTCATCCAAATTAGGTGAATGGTGTAGGAATTATAACAGTTTGTATATGTGCCTCCCACTTTTTAAAAAGGACCAAAGTAATGGGACAGATTAACAATCATAAATCAAACTCACTTTTTAATACTTTGTTGCAAATCCTTTGCAGTCAATTACAGCCTGAAGTCTGGAACGCATAGACATTACCAGATGCTGGGTTTTATCCCTTGTGATGCTCTGCCAGGCCTCTACTGCAACGGTCTTCAGTTCCTGCTTGTTCTTGGGGCATTTTCCCTTCAGTTTTGTCTTCAGCAAGTGAAATGCATGCTCAATCGGATTCAGGTCAGGTGATTGACTTGGCCATTGCATAACATTCCACTTCTTCACCCTTCCAACTGTTGTGAAGGGTGTTTTTTTCACCAGGGAAAGAATTTTTCGGTCATCCACCACAGTTGTTTTCCATGGTCTACCTGGTCTTTGGGTGTTGCTGAGCTCACCGGTGCGTTCTTTCTTTTTAAGGATGTTCCAAGCAGTTGATTTGGCCACACCTAATGTTTTTGCTATCTTTCTGATGGATTTGTTTTTTTTGGGTTTTTTTTTGCCTAATGATGGCTTGCTTCACTGAAAGTGACAGCTCTTTGGATCTCATATTGAGAGTTGACAGCAACAGAATCCAAATGCAAATAGCACACTTGAAATGAACTCTGGACCTTTTATCTGCTCCTTGTAAATAGGATAATGAGGGAATAACACACAGCTGGCCATGGAACAACTGAGCGGCCAGTTGTCCCATTACTTTTGGTCCCTTAAAAAGTGTGAGGCACATATACAAACTGTTGTAATTCCTACACCGTTCACCTGATTTGGATGCAAATACCTTCAGATTGAAGCTGAAAGTCTGCAGTTAAATCACATCTTGTTTGTTTCATTTCAAATCCATTGTGGTGGTATATAGAGTCAAAAAGATTAGAATTGTGTCGATGTCCCAATATTTATGGACCTGAGTGTACATTAGCAGCTCCAGCTCTCCCATCTTGTTGGCCAGCCTTCTAGCATTGGTATACAAACCTCAAAATTTTGTCCCGTTGCATACTATAGCCTTGTTTGATGTTTTTAGGCTGCTCTCGTGATTTTTCCCCATACCCACCTTGGGTTTATTTTTCTAAAATGTATGACGATAAAACCTCGCGCTTGTGGTAAGAAAGAGTAAATAAATTAATAAAGTGCTGAATATGTGCTACACCAAATGAGGAATAAATAATGGTGTCTGTGTAGACAAAAGCTGCTTGCTGCAAATAAAGTGCTAGTGCTCTTTAAAACACGTGGGTCAGTGGTTGCAGCGCTGCTTTAACTGAAAAAACTAGATATAATGTGCAAATTCCCATATAAATAAATAATGAACAGTGATGCATCAAAATTTATAAAATACATAAAAATTCATAAAAATTAGTGGAAAAAAATTGATGAAGAAAGATTACATATCGTCCATAATCTAGTCCATCAAAGAAATGCAAATAAAGTGCTTCTGTGCTTAATCCGTGCTTGGAAGGGGGTTCCCCTCGCGTGGTTATCTACTTACCACAATGTGCTTTTAAACAGGCATATATTGCTGATCACACTCTTTGCATGAAAATCTCTGATGCTGCTGGTAAGATCCTTGATGGTGCTTGTTATTCCAGAATTTCCCCATGTAAGAAAGAACCATCCATAGTGAAGATCGTTTTAACAAGGTTTATTCAAGCAAACAAGAATTATACTCACAAACATAATGAAAAATCAAGCATATAGGACACGACGCGGTGGTTCGCTGCTCCCGCAGCGTGCGCTCCACCGGCCGGATGTGACGCGGCAGTCCGCTCGGCCAATTGCTAGACGCGTTTCGCTGTCAATCACAGCGTCATCTGTAGCTCTAGTTAGAAAACACTCCTTAAGCAGAGAGCAGCGTTGATCTGGCTAGTCTTCAGTGCCACTCTATGAAATCTGACCTAGTATTGGGATTGGGTAAAACTGAGGCAGTGAATTTCCAGATTCAACCACTTGCCGACCGCCGCACGACTATTTACTGCGGCAGTCAGCCCCTACTGGGCAAAGCGACGTAGTACTACGTCGCTCGCCCACGAGCATTTAGGGGGCGGGGGCGCGCTCCCGCCCCCGCTCGGTCGCCAACATCCCCGCTCGAGTGACCGGCGGCTCTGATGTCCGCCGGCCACTCGCGATCTCCCACTGGAGAGGGAGAAAGGCAGGCGGCTAATGTAAACAAAGCCGCCTGTCATTCTCCCTGGTGTAACTGCAGAGATCATACGATCCTGCTATGTAGGATCATATGGCTCTGTGGTTACATCACAAGTTACGCCCCCCCCCCACAGTTAGAATCACACCCATAGGGATACATTTGATCCACTGATAACCAATAAAGTTAACCCTTTCCCTGCCAGTGTAATTTTTACAGTAACAGTGCATATTTATAGCACTAATTACTGTAGTAATGTCACTGGTACCCCCAAAAGTGTCAAAAATGTCAGTCAAGGGTCCGATCTGTCCACCGCAATGTCGCAGTCCCGCAAAAAAAAAAAAAAAACGCAGATCGCCGCCATTACTAGTTAAAAAAAAACAATAAAAAATTACATAAATCTTTCCCGTAGTTAGTAAACGCAATAACATTTGCGCAAACCAATCAAAATACGTTTATTATACGATTTTTTTTTCACCAAATATATGTAGCAGAAAACAAATTGGCCTAAAATGTTAAAAAATTGATTTTTACATTTTTTATTTTGGGAATTTCATATAAAAAAATTTGAAAAATTTTATTTTTTCAAAATTGTCGCTCTTTTTTTGTTTTCATATATAAAAATTTGAAAAATTTTATTTTTTCAAAATTGTCGCTCTTTTTTTGTTTACAGCGCAAAAAGTAAAAATCGCACAGGTGATCAAATACCACCAAAAGAAAGCTCTGTTTGTGGGGAAAAAAGGACGTCAATTTCATTTAGGTACAGCTTTGCATGACCGCGCAATTGTCCGTTAAAGTCACGCAGTGCCGAATCCCAAAATAGGCCTTGGTCTTGGAGCAGCCAAATCCTCCGGGGCTTAAGTGGTTAAATGTCTGGTAAAACATCACACAAGCAGTAAAGCCCCGTACACACGTAGCAATTGTCGGCCGTAAATTGTCGGCTTGTTAGTATGATGCTTCCGACAACCGACAGCGACTTTTCGGCCGAACAGAATCGTGTGTGGGCATTAAAATTTTTGTTGGCAGACACCAGAACGGCCGATTGTACAGAATTCGGCCGACAAACAGCCGATTAGCAAGACTGGGCATGCTCAGAAAAGAAAAAAGACACGGAAATGTAACCATCACATGACATCACTTCTGCAGTCGGCTGTTGTTGGCCGACAAAATTCGTGTGCAGTCTTTAGCACTTTTCAGCCGACAGGACAGCACCGGACAAAAGACGGCCGATCGTTCGGCCGACATTCGGTACGTGTGTACGGGGCTTAAGGTAGCAAAAAGTGTGTAATGATCGATGACCCTGGTATGGCTCCTTTATGGAGGATAGGCAGAGCAGTCAAAGCTAAATACCACATTTTGTGGTCCAGGAGGACACTAAATCATTGGCTGCTGGGGTCAATATCCAGGAGCTTGGTGGTCCAATCAGAATCAGTCTGCAGCTGCTTGATATAAAAATTTAGAACATTTCAGTAGCTAGATCAAGATCCAGAAGGGCTGGTAAGAGGTCATACTTCAAGTGACGAAGCTAAACTGAGCCTATCTGCAGTGGTATATAGCCACTAGATGGGGATTAGCCCCTTTTAATTTACATACTGTCCAAGGCTGCAGCTATACCCGCACATTGCAGAATAGACTTCTGCATTCTTCAATGTACAATGGAGGAAAGTTATGCCATCATGGCCACTCAAAATCACAAAAACCAGCAAACACTAGTGGTGAGGACACTACTTCTATCCATCCAAAGAGTGGGACTCCACAGTACCACCCTAGTCCTTATCCTGTGCCTAGTTTGAGGGTAACTGAAGCTTTATTTTTTAAATGTAAAAAGTTGCAACACAAAGTGGACTGTTTTTAATTGCCTTTTATAGCAATAAAAACTTGAGCGCTTAAGCAGTCATAACCTCCTTTAAAATCCAATTGAAGACTACGTAGGGAGCAGCGCTGCTCAATGTGCTACATATATAAAATAAGTGTTGCAACCGTGCTATGTGCTCAATAAAATTGATATATATGTGTAAACTTATAAATTGCTATCATACATCCAAAATAGTGCAATACAATAAATATAAATTCAATAATATAAAAGTGCTTCAGTGATAATTGTATATAAATATCATAAAATTCCCAAACTAATTAATAAAAGTTCATATAATATTCCAAAGTGCTGCGTGCTAGTCTCTGTGCAAAAAATATATCCACACAAAAGTGCTCAGTGCTTGCTTCGTGAAGAAAAAAAGACATCCAAGGTGCCGGTGCTCTCAAACTGTGAGTGGGTGCTCCCCTCTCGGTCCCCTCCTCACCAGACAATATTGTCATATACGCCTTAAGGATTGCTCCTCATTGGTTAAGAACAGCAGACACCATCAAGCATCGGATCATATATCGGAGCGAACTCCAAGCAGCACCATCCAGGATCAATATCCATACACGATAGTCATAGAAAAAGAATAGCTATCATCGTGTAGTATTTCAAACTTTTTATTCCACACGCTTAAAAAGAAATACACTTACAAGGTCGTAGTCATAAAACAGCCTTCATGTTATCAAGCGGGACGCCAAACAATATCCGTGCGTTCCACCCGCCTTAACCAGAAGTTGCGTGATACGCAAGTCAGACGGCTTGACGCGTTTTGCTCTGCCAATCAGAGCATTTTCAAAAGCCTTTTGAAAATGCTCTGATTGGCGGAGTGAAACGTGTCAAGCCGTCTGACTTGCGTATCACGCAACTTCCGGTTCCGGTTTAGGCGGGTGGAACGCACGGATATTGTTTGGCGTCCCGCTTGATAACATGAAGGCTGTTTTATTTTAAAGGCACCCCCCTTTTTTATCAGCAGCAGCCGTTATAATAATTATTTATTGTCAACTAATTTTATCCTAAGCGCTGGCACTTTATATCTATTATGTAGGTAGCAGCCGCAAGATTGTTTGGGACTTGGTGTCACCCTTATTTCGAAAGGGGTACCATTTATACATGGACAATTATTACACAAATGGAGGGACACACGGAATGTTTTAGTTCTCTCTTCCATTCACACAGATGCGACTGTCCAAATTAAAACGGTGACTGGTACAAGAAAGTGTCTGTATACTTATTCCAATTGGCTCTGTTGAACGCTTTTGTGCTATACAAAGCATCAGGAAGAAGTGGATCCTTCCTAAAAATCTAGGAAGAGATCATCACAGCCCTTCTGTATCCAGAAGGTGCTGTGGCCCAAATTTACAATCCAAATGCAGTGAGGCGGCTGCATGAGAGGCATTTTCCAGCTGTCCTCCCTGGTACCTCTACCCAAAGAGCACCCCAAAGAAGAGGTTGTGTCTGTAGAAAACGTGGATTTAGGCGTGACACCAGCTTTTTTTGTCCCTCCTGTCCTGGCCAACCTGGTCTCTGCATCAGGGACTGTTTCCATCGCTACCACACACTAGTGGAGTATTAGTATAGGGTACAGCACGGCACAGTCTAGGGTACCCTTTCACACAGGGTCTCGAAAGATGTTAGATGGCTATTGCATTTTGAGAAACCCTAGCCTGGAACGTTTAAAGTTTTCTGACAGTTACAAAAAAAAAAGTGTAAAAAAAAGTTACCAAAAAAATGTTTTAAAAAGCCAAAAATAGTTGTCGATTTATTGAGTTATTTTCTGTTTTTACTGTTTCACTGTACTTTAATGTACTGCTATACTATAATGTTTTATGGTTACGGTTTTTCATTGTTAACCATAGTTTGCTTTGCAGATACCACCATTCTACTGTTTTACTGCACTATATACTATTATATAGTAATGTTTTATTGTTACTGTGTTTTATTGTTATCCAATGTTTGCTTTGCAGGTACACCCATCAGCTACAGCACAGATTTGTTTATCCTGACAGCAACAGGGTTTGCTCTCAGCATATACGTAAATCAATGATTGCAGCACTGTAGGAGGTGATTTCACCACTGCAGTTAAAACAAGAGCCTATATGGCGAAGCATAGGGGACGGGGTGGACACAGAGGTCAGATCTCCTCCATATATTTTTTAACATTTTTCTTGGCAGACATTTCTTCATCCACATCAATGTGAATGGAGGAATTGGGTTACATTCTTTTTTTTCTATTCAGCCCATGGCTGGATGGTGGGAGGTCTATTGGTGGGCATACCACACACTTTCTTGCAGAGATTTCTTCATCCATATTAATCGATGTCGAACCACATCCAGGGAATGCAGAGCAATTTCCTTAGGATGTTTAGGCCTGGGACAAAGGGAAGGCAACACAATGTTCTCATTCAAATGGAAATCTAAGACTTTTGGAAGGAACAACGGACAGGAACAAAGAACAAACTTAGCTCTGTAAACCAACAGGTAAGGTGAACGACAAGACAACACCGTCAGCTCCAACACCCTGCATGCAGAAGTAATAGCCACCAAAAAGGCCACCTTCTGGGACAAGGTAAGCAGGGGAACCTTCCAATATATATTCGAAGGGAGCTTCCCGGATAACTGACAACACCAATTTGAGGACCCACGACGGTAAAGGAGAGCGCACTGGAGGAACCAAGTGTCGAGCTCCCTGAAAAAGGTACACACCGAGGAAAGTGTGGCTAATGGCCGTTGAAAGAAAACCGCCAAGGCCGAAACCTGGCCCTATGATGGTACTCAAGGCCTGGCACTGCTCAACCCCCCCGTTGGAGGAAAGCTAAGATCTGAGCCACCGAAAAGAGCAAGGGAGAACCCCAAAAGACTCACACCACGCAACGTACGTCTTCCAAATACGATGGTAGATCTTCCCAGAGGTAGATTTTCTAACCTTTAATAGATTAGGAATCACAGATTTAGACAAACCTCTATCCTTCAGCACCTGGCTTTCAACAGTCAGGCCATTAAAACTAGGGACTGTAATGCTGGATGGAAGATTGGTCATTGAAATAGCAGATCTTCCCTGAGATAAAGCCTCCAAGGAGCATTGGCGACCAGCCGTACCAGATCGGCATACCAAGACCAGCGAGGCCAGTTTGGAGCCACCAGAAAGACCAGAAGCCCTTGCCTCCTCAATCCTGCACAGGAGTCTTGGTATAAGTTTGAGAGGGGGAAAGGCATAAATCAGATGATACTGACGCCAAGGAGCCACTAATGCGTCGGCCAGAGGATCCTGAGACCATGCCACAAACCTCTGTACCTTCCATGGAATGTGCACAGCAGAGAGGGCTGGAACGGTCGTTCTGCCCACCTTAGAATGCCGGGCTACTTTCCGATCTGCTAGGACACTTCTTGTGCCCCCATGGTGATTGACATAGGCCACGGCCGTGGCATTGTCCGATTTAATTTATACCGGACACCCCGAGGAAGAATTGTCCAATCATCAAGACAGAGTCTGATCGCTCTGAGTTTCAGTACATTGATCGGCAGTCTGGACACTTCCTGAGTCCAGACCCCCTGAGCACAGGCTGTGCCGAGGACGCCTTCCCACCCGGACAGGTTGGCATCTGTGGTGACAACTGCCCAGTACAGGGGGAGAAGGATTTCCCTGTTGAAGTGCCGGAGAACGAAGCCACATCTAGAGACTGTAGATTCTTGTCCCATTTCACCAGAATCTTTTTTGCAGAGATCTCGTGTGGAACTGTGCAAAAGGAACCGCCTTGAAGGTAGACACCAGCAGGCCCAGCATCCACATGCAAGCCAGGAGGGATGACCGTCTGCTGAACAACAGAAGCTGAATTGCCTCTTGCAATTTCTGGAGTTTTTCAAGAGGAAGCAACACTTGGGAGGCCGAATCCACCCAGATAGTCCAGTTTTGTGGATGGAACCAGAGCAGACTTCTGAAGGTTCAGAATCCAATCGAACTCGCTCAGAGATCGCAGAATAATCTCCAAGGTGTCCATCAGAGCAGTCAGAGATTCTGCTTGCAGAAGATCAGCCAGGTACCCCAGTACTGCGATCCCACGCTGATGCAACAATGCTAGCACCGGGGCCAACGCTTTGTGAAGACCTGAGGAGCAGGGGCGAGACCAAAGGTAAAACACCAAAAACTGATGATGCTCCTCGCCCGTGACAAAGCGGAGGAAGCGCTGGTGACCGACACATATTGGAATGTGTAGGTAGGCGTCCTTGATGTCGATATAAGTGATAAAATTGCCCAAATGTAGGGACGCCACTACCATGCGAATGGACTCCATTCAGAACTTCTATACCCGCACAAAGCAGTTTAGCGCCTTGAGGTCCAGAATTGGACGTACCTTGAATTTCTCCCAGGGAACTGTAAACAGGTTTAAGAAAAACCCCTGAAAACATTCCAAAGCAAAAACTGGGACATCACCCCATGAAGAAAAAGGTCTAGAAAACAAAGAAAGGGCGCACCAGCCTAGCGCATTATCCTCAGCGAGTTTATTGAATCAAAGTAGATAAAAGTCAACTACTCACAAACATCCGTGAAATTCAGGCACATCAATTCCATAAAAACCGCCTCATACCAGAGGTTCAAAATCTCATTGGAAGCAGAGGGCTGACCCGTTTCGAGGCTGTGCCTCTTCCTCAGAGCCTGGAGACCATGGCCAAATGCATTGCTTAAATAGGATATGAGAGACCAGGCCTCCACATGACCCTTAGGGGTGTGGGAGGAGATATGGGCGTGGCTACACCACCAATTAGCCAAAAACAATGCAAATTACTAATTTAATTCGCTAGCCCTATGCAACCACTCCCTCTCTCTACTGGTAAGCTGGCCGATCCACAACAACTTCCCAACTCATCATAGATTTTTCATCTAAAATTATGCATTTCCAAGTGATGCATTTTGAATTGTGCAAAAAGGCATACAAATGTATGACTCAGTCCATACTGTGCTAGGCAACTACACAATTACATATTTGATAAGCCATACTTATTTTAATATAGATTTTATGGATTGTTATATATATTATTATATAATCTTTATAATAATTATATATCTTATATTTATATTTTTTATTCATTTTTGTATCTATTGTAATTGTGCAAGAAGTGTGTGTTTTTATACATATTTTATATACGTGATTTTATGCTGGCCTAATTAGTAACATTATTGGTCCACAATTGTGTGTTAATTCCACCTCTCTAATTTATTACAATTGATGCTCTGTATAGCAATATTAGTACTACTGTGATTTTTGACTTCCATTCTCCCTTTACTGGGAGGCCTTCCACGCAACTCTCATTGTTATAGATTTTTTTGTATATTTCGGATATGGTCTTTCTATAAATATTAGGATCGAGCCGAGTATTGTATCGGCTCTGTTTGATCTAAACTCCGGCCCACTTGGTGTGGTTTCCTGTGTTCGGGTGGAGTATTCATTCGTCCTCCTCCTGTGGTGATTGTGGGGGTGGTCTGTTTGGGCCTGCAGCCGGATTGGTTGGGCCCATCCTTCGGTCGGATGGCTGCCCCTACACTTCCGGATCCGGCATCTGCGCCTCACCGCCCGGATGGTGAGACCCGCAGCGGTCGAAACAGTTCCAGGATCTGATGGACAGATGAAGCAGGGGAGGGCGGTGGACGCTATATGCTAAGGACACCCAGAAAAACATAACAATCAGGGCAGGGCCGCTGACTGGGATCCTGCAAGGGGGTAGGTGCCCTCCACAATAATGGCGGCCATCAAAAATTAACCCGCCCCCACAGCATCACCACTTCTAAGGGAGGTACCAAGCTGGCCACATGGCCTAGTAGGCCGCAAGCCACCACCTCAATTTGTGTGGAGACCTAGCCGCTGTACTCATCCAAGCCAGGCTTACTGGGGCCGCCCCCCCAATGGAGGCGGACTTGGCTGCATGGCCTAGTAGGCCGCAAGCCGTGGCCTAAATTTTTGTGGATGCCCAGCAGCTGGGCGTGAGCTTCAGTGGAGCCAACCACTCAGGGGCAGCGGAAGGGAGGGCAGATGCGAAAGTGGAGGGCAGTGGCTTCAGCCAGGTCATAACCTCACCCAGGGTGGGGGGCCTTTAGACCTACAGTCACCACCAAATTTTTAGAGGGCGGGTTAACTCACTGTCCCACAGAGGGGCCCACGTCCACCCCAAAAAACCCTCCAGGGGTAGAGGGGGGGACAACTACTTCCCATACCAGGAACAGGGTGGGCACCGGACAGACAACCGCTCCATCAGGATGTGTGTGGCTATCGGCCAGGAGGAACACTGCAACTCAGGCCGAGGCCAGGCCGTATGCACCCTCGTGAGAAGTTTAACTTGCAGGCCAACCCCCGTCCAGCGGGACTATGTCACGGCCAACCTAGCGCAGAGCTGAGGCATGTGTGTGCTCTGGATCTAGATTATCAACTCCGTTGCCCAGTCCCACAGTTGATAGTAGATTCTCACAGGAACACAACAAATATATAACGGAATTTTTGTAAAATCTTAACGTAAAATTCCTTTCTCTGAGTCCTCCGACAGTCGCCGCCCACTCACAAGTCTTCACCAATGGGTATTGACCTTTGCTCCGCAGGAGTAGCTAGGCAACAAGAATTGTTAATAACAAAAGCTTTTAGCATAGACACACCCCTAGGGGCTGTCCCCTCAGTCAATACCTCCCTGCACCAGCATTCCCAACTCAGTTTGGTAGCATAACAGTAAGAGTACACAAAAACCCCAAAAGAGGGGCGGGGGGCGGCGACTGTCGGAGGACTCAGAGAAAGGAATTTTACGGTAAGATTTTACAAAAATTCCGTTTTCTCTTACGTCCTACGACAGTCGCCGCCCACTCACAAGTCTTCACCAATGGGATGTCCCAAAGCAGTGTAGACATGAGGGGTGGGAGACGCAACCGCACAAAAGGCAACGCAGTACCCACATCAGAGAAAGGAACCTTACCATAGTAAGAGAACCAACTGGGCAACAGGAAAATGTGCTCAACAGGAGCAACAACCCAGGAAAACAAGTAACCCAGGGGTAAAACACCCCAATAACCAAGGGCACAAAAAAACAAGGGTCGCTAAGAAACTGCCGCACTGAGAACTTTACGGCCAAAGGAGGCATCGGCCGATACCTGAACATCCACCTTATAAAATTTTGAGAAGGTGTGAACGGACGACCAAGTCGCCGCCTTACACACCTGGGCCACAGAAGCCTGATGACGGTAAGCCCAAGACGTACTCAAAGATCTGGTAGAGTGCGCCTTCACAGGGAAGGGAGGAACCTTCCCCTTCAAGGCATAGGCTTTGTCACGTACCTGATCCGAAGCCGGAGTGTAGAGAGGGCTCCCCTTGCGGCTAGGTGCAGAGTACCCCTGGAAGTGGGACAGGGAGTGCTGTGCCCGAAGTAGCACGGGTTGCCGGTTGGGATGACCAGGATGGGAGCAGGAACCAACTTGTTGAGAAGTCCCAAGCAGGTCTGGAACACTTTGGCAAGCCAGGCAGTTACAAGGTGCAGACAGGAACAGACTGGGAGAAATACTGGAGCGAAGTCAGGAGCCAAGCCGAGGTCAAGTATTGGAGAAGACAACAGGAATCCGAGAGCAAGCCAAGGGGTCAGGAGCCAGGAGAAGCAAGTCAGACAGTCCGGGTCGGCAACGGGAAGGCAAGATAAGCAGGTAAACAAGGCACAGGGAACACGGGAGGCTGTTGATCATCCAGCAACTAGATGTTGTGGCTGCTGGCTTTAAATAGGCCGTTTGGCGCCAAGCGCCATTACGCATGGCGTACGCGCGTGCGCATTGGCGCACGCACATTCCTAACTGCGTTTGCCCGTGTTTGGGCGCGCATGCGCATTCGCGCCAATGCGCGAATTCGCTGATTCGCCAGGATATTGGTAGTTCCCTGACAGTGCCCCCCCCTGAGGGGCAGCCTCCGGATGCCTAACAGAGCCTGTTTTTCAGGGAATCTCTTGAAAAAGTCACGTAACAGTCTGGGAGCGTGTATATTTCCAGCAGGTTCCCAAGAACTTTCCTCCAGAGAATAGCCCTTCCATTTGATTAAATACTGGACTTGCCTTCCTCGTCTACGGCAGTCCAGGATGGATTCCACTTCATATTCCGTTTCTCCATCTACTACAACAGGAGGTGGAGGCAAGCTATCTCTTCCAGGAAAAGGACCAGGATTGGCCGGTTTAAGCAAAGACACGTGGAAGACTGGGTGAATTTTGTAAGTATCTGGAAGGCATAATTCAAAGGCCACAGGATTGACCATCTTCTTGATCGAGAAGGGACCAATAAATCTTGGACCCAGCTTCTTGGATGGGCAGGCCAACTTAAGATTAAGAGTGGACAGCCACACTTTGTCTCCCACCTTCAAGGCCGGGCTATCCCTCCTTCTCTTGTCGTAGCATTCCTTATAGGCTTCTTGTGCCTTTTGCATGGTCTTCTGTAATAGCAGAAAATTTTCTTGCAGGAAGGCTACCCTATCTTGAACAGCAGGTACTGTAGTCTCAGACACAGGGTTAGGTAAAAAGGATGGGTGAAACCCATAGTTTGCAAAAAATGGAGACTGGTGGGTGGAAGCATGAATTGTGTTATTGTAGGCAAACTCCGCACACGGGAGTAAGGATACCCAGTTGTCTTGCGAAAATGTGGAAAAGCAGCGGAGATATTGCTCAAGGGTTTGGTTGGTTCTCTCCGTTTGACCATTACTTTGGGGGTGATATGCTGAAGATAAGCAGACTTCAATATTCAAGGCTTTACAGAGAGACCTCCAAAATCTGGAAGTAAATTGTACTCCACGGTCGGATACAATGCTGCCGGGTAGACCATGTAGCCTCACTATTTCCTTGACAAAGGTATGTGCCGTGTCCACGGCCGAAGGAGTGCCAACCATGGGAATAAAATGGGCCATTTTGGACAAGCGGTCTACTATCACCATAATTGTGGAGAATCCCTCTGAAGAAGGTAGGTCCACTATAAAATCCATGGACAACATCTCCCATGGTTGTCTTGGGACCGGAAGTGGTTTCAACAGACCCCAGGCTTGGACGTGACTGCCTTTACTCCGAAGGCAGGTGGTACAGGAACTCACATAGTCCTTACAGTCCTTTCTTAGGTTTGGCCACCAATAGGATCGCTGAATTAGCTCTAAGGTCTTTCGGACCCCAAAGTGACCGGCAAGTTGATGGTCATGAAGAGCTTTAAGGACCGTGAGTCTGGCTTCCTGGGGTACAAAGAACTTGTCTTCATGCAAAAAAAATTTTCCCTGTCTTTGGAGAGTAGCAGTCTCAGGAGCAGTACAGCGGGCAGAGGCCAGTTCAAGGGTGGTCCTAAGATCAGGCTGGAGTAAAAGAAAGTTTTGAGAGGACAGAATTGTACTGGGGGTGACATCCACAGGGGTTTCAGGGAACATCCGCGAGAGGGCATCTGCCTTCCCATTCTTAGAGCCTGGCCGGTATGTGAGATGGAAGTTAAACCTCGAAAAGAATAGTGCCCATCTGGCCTGCCGAGGTCTTAGGCGTTTGGCTGATCTGAGATATTCGAGGTTCTTGTGGTCCGTGAATATCATTATTGGGTGGGCTGCGCCCTCCAGCAAATATCGCCATTCTTCTAATGCGGCCTTGATGGCCAATAGTTCTCGGTCCCCTACATCGTAGTTCTTCTCGGGCTGACTGAGCTTTCTAGAAAAAAACGCTACTGGGTGAAGCAATGCCTTGGGTCCCTGGCGTTGCGATAGGACTGCTCCCGTGGCCACTTCTGAAGCATCAACTTCAAGGACGTAGGGTAAGGCTGGGTCTGGGTGTTGTAGCACCGGAGCACTGGTGAATACAGCCTTGAGCTTGTCAAATGCACTTTGGGCCTCTGGGGACCATTGGAACCGAGTGTTTTGCCGAGTCATCTGCGTAATGGGGGCAATGATGCGGGAAAAGTCCTTAATAAACCTTCGGTAAAAGTTTGCGAAACCCACAAACCTTTGGATGCCCTTTTTGTCAGAGGGGGCAGGCCACTCCAGGATGGCAGACACTTTCTGAGGGTCCATTGCTATTCCATCAGTGGAGATAATCAGACCCAGAAATTGTATGGATGACTTCTCGAATTCACATTTTTCTGCTTTAGCATAAAGCCCGTGTTTTCTGAGAGTGGCCAATACTTTTTGTACATGTATTCTGTGCAACTCCAGGGTAGTAGAAAAAATAAGGATGTCGTCTAAATAAACGATGAGGAAATTGTCCAGGAATTCTCGGAAAATATCATTTACAAGGTGCTGGAAAGTGGCGGGGGCATTACACAGCCCGAAGGGCATAACCAAGTATTCGAAATGCCCGAAACGGGTTCGAAAGGCAGTCTTCCACTCATCGCCCTCGCGGATCCGCACCAAATTATAGGCACCTCGTAAGTCCAATTTAGTAAAGACTTGAGCAGAACGAAACCTCTGGAAGAGTTCAGGAACGAGAGGGAGTGGGTACCGGTTCTTTATAGTTATTTTATTCAAGTCCCTGTAGTCCACACATGGCCTGAGAGTGTGGTCTTTTTTCTCCACGAAGAAGATTCCGGCTCCGGCCGGAGAGGAAGAAGGACGAATGAAGCCCTTGCTGAGGTTTTCATCGATGTATTGCCGTAGGGCTTCAAGTTCCGTCTCTGAAAGTGGGAAAATACGGCCAAAAGGGATCTCAGCACCAGGCAACAATTCTATTGGGCAATCATAGGGACGGTGAGGTGGTAGAGAGTCCGCCTTCTTCTTATCAAATACGTCCAGAAAACTATGATAGGCGGAAGGAACGTCTTGGCTGGCATTGGAAACAGGCTGAATGGCAAGACAGCTGGCAGGAGGAGGTATCTCAGGAGTCATACAATGTTGGAGGCAGTATTCTGATTTGAAGGATACTTCCCCTTTGGACCAGTCTATCAACGGGTTATGGGCCCGTAGCCACGGAATTCCCAGAATTACAGGAAACATAGGTGAAGGAAGGACGTCAAAGTGAAGAAGTTCCTTATGGCCAGGGCCAGTAGTGGCAAGTACGGGTAAGGTCTCCTGAATGACGGGCCCGGACCTGGGAGTGGTGCCGTCTGCAAGGTGGATTTCCAGTTTATGGCGCTTGGTCTGGAGTGGAATGTGAAGGTTTCTTGCCACAGAGATATCCAGGAAACAGCTGCAGGCTCCGGAATCAATGATTGCTGGCAGCTTGATCTCTCCTTCTGCCACCTGTAATGAAACAAGAAGGACTAGGTGAGCGGGAGAGGGTCCCGGAATTTGGAGATGCAGATGGTTGAAAGCAGCGGGCTTACTTGGTCTCACTGGGCAGTCACGGAGAAAGTGTCCATCTTCCCCACAGTAAAGACATAAGTTCAATTGCCTGCGACGAAGCCTTTCAGCAGGGGTTAAGGCTGAGCGGACCACCCCGATCTGCATAGGCTCTTCAGGAGACATTGGGCTGGTAGCAGTGGGTAGAGGAGCAGGAGATGGTGGCACCTTGGGTAACATCCAAGTAGGCTGATAAGACTGAGCTCGTTCAGACCTGCGTTCCCGCAAACGTCTGTCCAATTGGATGGCGAGTTGAATGAGCTCCTCTAATGAGGTGGGGGTCTCTACTCGTGCCAACTCATCTTTCAGGGTTTCAGACAGACCTAACCGATATTGGTATTTGAGGGCGGCCTCATTCCACCCTGTGTCTGCGGCCCACCTACGAAAGTCCACTGTGTAATCCTCTACAGGGCGTCGGCCTTGCTGTAGCTTATGGAGCGTAGCCTCGGCAGTGGCCATACGTTGTGGGTCATCGTATAGCTGTGCCATAGCCTCGAAGAAAACCTCAACGGAACTGACAGCAGGATCCTTCTGTTCCAGTAACTGATGGGCCCAGGACTGGGGTTCATCAGACAACAGGGAAATAATAAACCCCACTTTAACTGTCTCTAAAGAAAAAGTTCTGGGTTGCAGGGCCAGGTATAACAGGCAGGCATTTTTGAATGACTTAAACTTGCGGCGATCCCCCGAGAAGCGTTCAGGTATAGGTACTCTTGGTTCTGGAGGCGGAGCCATCATCATAGGAGTTGGAGCTGATTGTCCTGAAGTTACAGGAGCGGAGGTGGAGACTGCAGCGGGTGGATTTGGAGTCGCTGCCAGAGATGGTGTAGTCAGGTACTGTAAACGACCTTCCAGTTGGAAGTACCCATCCTGAAGATTCTTCACCGCCTGGGTTAATGCTGTCACTTGCTGGCACAGGGTTTCCAGCGGGGAGGCACCTCTCTCGGCTTCTGACATGGCTGGATGATACTGTCACGTACCTGATCCGAAGCCTGAGTGTAGAGAGGGCTCCCCTTGCGGCTAGGTGCAGAGTACCCCTGGAAGTGGGACAGGGAGTGCTGTGCCCGAAGTAGCACGGGTTGCCGGTTGGGATGACCAGGATGGGAGCAGGAACCAACTTGTTGAGAAGTCCCAAGCAGGTCTGGAACACTTTGGCAAGCCAGGCAGTTACAAGGTGCAGACAGGAACAGACTGGGAGAAATACTGGAGCGAAGTCAGGAGCCAAGCCGAGGTCAAGTATTGGAGAAGACAACAGGAATCCGAGAGCAAGCCAAGGGGTCAGGAGCCAGGAGAAGCAAGTCAGACAGTCCGGGTCGGCAACGGGAAGGCAAGATAAGCAGGTAAACAAGGCACAGGGAACACGGGAGGCTGTTGATCATCCAGCAACTAGATGTTGTGGCTGCTGGCTTTAAATAGGCCGTTTGGCGCCAAGCGCCATTACGCATGGCGTACGCGCGTGCGCATTGGCGCACGCACATTCCTAACTGCGTTTGCCCGTGTTTGGGCGCGCATGCGCATTCGCGCCAATGCGCGAATTCGCTGATTCGCCAGGATATTGGTAGTTCCCTGACAGGCTTGCTCAATGGTCTGTCTGATCCATTTGGCGATGGTCGCAGCCGACGCCGCCATGCACTTTCCGAGGTCCCTCAGGAAGGACAAAGAGGGAATCCGACTTGCGAAAAGATTTAGTGGACGACAGGTAAACCCTGATAGCCCGGACAACATCCAAGGAACGCAAGGCAACCTCCTTCGGATGCTTAGGCTTCGCGCAGAGCGAAGGCAAGACAATGTCTTCATTAAGGTGAAACTCCGAGATCCTTTTCGGAAGAAAGGATGAGTTAGGTCGCAAGACCACCTTATCCTTGTGAAGTACCAAGTAGGGAGAGCTGCAGGACAAAGCCGCCAGCTCCGACACCCTGCGAGCCGAAGTGATCGCCACCAAAAAGGCAACCTTTTTGGACAACAGAGACAACGAGATCTCCCTGATCTTTTCAAAGGGAGCCTGTTGTAACACGGACAGAACTAAGTTCAAGTCCCATGGAGGCAAAGGTTCCCTCCTAGGAGGGGCCAAATGTCGCACCCCCTGAACAAAGGTGCTAATCAATGAATTAGACGCCACAGGGCGTTGAAAGAGAACGGCCAGCGCAGAAATCTGACCCTTAATCGTGGCCAGCGCCAAACGCTGGTCCACTCCAGTTTGGAGGAAAGCCAACACTCTCGACACCGAGTATGAGCGAGGGGAATACCCCCTGGACTCACACCAGGCAAAGTATGCTTTCCAAGTACGGTAGTAAATTTTTTCCCGAAGAGGCTTTTCTAGCCTTGATCAAAGTGGGAATGACCTCAGGGGAGAGACCCCTATCCTTCAGGACCTGGCTTTCAACAGCCAGGCCGTTAAAGCCAGCGACTGTAAAGCAGGATGGAATATCGGCCCTTGAGACAGAAGGTCTTCCCGAAGCGGCAGGCGCCACGGAGCGTCGACCGCCAGATTTACGAGGTCTGCGTACCAAGACCGGCGAGGCCAGTCCGGTGCCACCAGAATCACCGCATGCTGTTCCGAGGCTAATCTGCAAAGCAGCCTGGACAGTAGTTGAATCGGGGGAAAGGCATACATCAGACGATACTGATGCCAGGGCGCCACTAACGCGTCCGAGGCGTCCGCCCGAGGATCGCGCGTTCTTGCCACGAACCTTTCCACCTTGTTGTTGAGACGAGACGCGAACAGGTCCACATCTGGGGAACCCCACTTCGCGCACAACATCTGGAAGACATCCGGGTGAAGGGACCATTCCCCCTGGTCCAGGGTCTGGCGACTCAGATAGTCCGCCTGCCAGTTCTCCACCCCCGGTATGTGAACTGCCGTTATCGCCGGGACGTGTGTCTCGGCCCAAGACAGAATGTCGGCCACTTCCCGAGCCGCCCGGGCACCCCTGGTGCCCCCTTGATGGTTGATATAGGCCACCGCGGTGGCATTGTCCGTCTGAACCCGAACTGGACGGCCCCGAAGCCGGCCCGTCCATCGCAGAAGGCAAAGCTTTATCGCCCTCAATTCCAGAATGTTGATCGGAAGGAAGGACTCCTCCTCAGACCAAGTTCCTTGGGCAGACAAAACGCCCAGAACACCACCCCAGCCCGACAGGCTGGCATCCGTGGTGATCACCGTCCACAATAATGGACGAAAAGACTTGCCCCCCGACACTGCCGGGGACTGGAGCCACCACAGAAGATCTCTTCTGGTGCTGTGGCTCAACGAGATCCGCAGATCCAGGGATCGCGGCCGCCCGTCCCACTCGGCAAGAATCTCCGCTTGGAGACCCCGCGTGTGAAACTGGGCAAAGGGAATCGCCTCGAAAGCCGAGACCATTAAACCTAGACATCTCATGCATGTCCGGAGAGACGAGTGCCGGTTGTCCCTGAGGGACCTGACCTCGTCCTGAAGAGTCCGAAGCTTGTCTTCCGGTAAGAAGACCTTCGCTTGGACAGAGTCCAGAATCATTCCCAGGTAGGGAAGGCGAACCGAAGGACACAGAGTCGACTTCGGAACGTTTATGGTCCAACCGAACTCCTGCAGTGTCCGCATCGTGGCGGACAGGTCGGTCACCAGGCTCTGACTGGCATTTGACCTTATCAGGATATCGTCCAGATACCCCAAGACAGCAATGCCCTGTGTTCGTAACAGGGCCAGAACCGGCGCCAGCACCTTGGTAAAAACCCACGGAGCCGAAGCGAGACCGAAAGGTAACGCCACAAATTGGTAGTGATCCTCCGCAATGGTGAATCGAAGGTACCCCTGGTGACCCTCGAAAATGGGGATGTGTAGGTACGCATCCTTCAGATCGATGGAGGCCATGAATTCCCCCGGACTCAGGGCAGCCACCACTGAGCGCAGGGATTCCAATGCGGAACTTGCGAACCCGCACAAAGCGGTTCAGAGCTTTCAAGTCCAGAATCGGACGCACCTTGCCCTCCTTTCTGGGCACAGTGAACAGATTGGATTAAAACCCCCGAAATCTGTCCCGATGAGGCACCGGAACAACCACCCCTTGGCCCCGCAGGTCCCGCACCGCCAGGTGCAGATCCTGCAAGCGCTCCGGAGACAGCTGAAGATTTGAGGGAAAAAATCTGCCCGCCGGCCGAGAGAGAAATCCGATCTTGTAACCAGATCGAATGATTTCCTGAACCCATCTGTCCCGAATGCGGGTCAGCCAAGGTTGTAGGAAACCGCGCAGACGTCCCCCCACCCCAGAAACGGGTGAGGGCGCCCCTTCAGGCGGAATTGGCATGGGAAGTCGAACCGGACTGGCCCGACTTCTGCTTACCTGCCCACGGCTTCTTCTGGGAGCCTTGGCCTTTGAAGGGCTTGCCCTTGGATTGCGACCGAAAGGTACGAAAGGACCCCTGAGAGGGCCTAAACGAGGAATTCCGTTTACCACGGAAGGACTTATGCTTGTGAGACTGGGGTAAGAGAGTACTCTTACCCCCCGTAACTCCTTCAATCAGAGCATCCAAAGCCTCGCCAAAAAGGTGAGATCCCGCGTAGGGAAAATCCGCCAGCGTCTTGCGAGAAGATTGGTCGACCGACCAACTTTTCAGCCATATCAGACGACGGTTCAGTATCGCCACGCTGGACAGGCGCGTAGCCAAGGGAGCTAAATTCAAGTCCGCATCACACAAGTACATGACACCTTGATGGATCTGATCCACCATAGCCAACGTGGCAGGCGGAGCCGAACCAGCCACCAGGGTGCGCCTGAGCACCTTCGTCCAATCTGCAACAGCCATGGCCGCCATAATGGAAGCAAAAATAGGCTTCAGCATAGATCCAGCAACCATATAGGCATGACAGGCAAGAGACTCCAGCCTCCTGTCCGTAGGGTCCTGGAAAACCGGGGTATCCTCAGAAGGAACCGCAGTAGCCTTGTTCAAAATGGCCACTGCGTGATCCACCTGAGGCGCCACACACCAACGCTCGTCGGTGGAGGGCGCAAACTGATAAACGGATTTTTGTAAGATCTTACCGTAAAATCCTTTTCTCTTAGCTCATTGACAGACGTAGTCCTCGGTGATTCAGCACCTTCAGGTTATGCTGCCTCCACAGGAGTAGGACTAGACAGGAAATAAAAAATGCTCTGGCCACACCCTAGGGGCAGTCCCCGAGGGTATATCCTCTCTCTCCCTGCTACAGCACATCAGTTATGTCACAAAGCAGTGTTTAGAGAATTTAACCCAACCCAACTCCAAAACAGAGGGGCGGGTACTACGTCTGTCAATGAGCTAAGAGAAAAGGATTTTACGGTAAGATCTTACAAAAATCCGTTTTTCTCTATCGCTCATTGACAGACGTAGTCCTCGGTGATTCAGCACCTTCGGGACGTCCCAAAGCAGTACCACAAATGAGGGGTGGGAAAATGGAAAATTAAATCCAAATCTAGAAGGCCCAACCGGTGCCAACTAGAAGTTTACAATGCTCATCCTCAATGATGAGACTCAACAGAAAAAAATTTTTCAACAGAAAAAACCCTCGAGGTAGACCGCCGGTCTCCTCAAATTGCGGCCTGCAAAACTTTGCGGCCAAATGAGGCATCCGCCGATGCCATCACATCAATCTTATAAAATTTTGTAAAGGTATGTACCGACGACCAGGTGGCCGCCTTACATACCTGGACCACTGACGCCTGATGGCGGAAGGCCCAAGAAGTACTGAGCGCTCGAGTGGAGTGCGCCCTAACAGGGAACGGAGGACTCCGACCCTTAATAGAATAAGCCTATACCACCGTCTGTCTGATCCATTTGGCGATAGTCGCGGCAGCTGCAGGCAACCCCTTTCTGGGGCCATCCGGGATCACAAAAAGTGAATCCGTCTTACGGAACGATTCCGTCACCTTCAGGTATACCCTGATTGCCCGAACCACATCTAAGGAATGCAACGCATGTTCCCGATGATGATTGGGCTGAGGACACAAGGAAGGTAGTACAATATCTTCATTCAGATGAAAATCTGAAACCACCTTAGGAAGAAAGGATGGCTTAGGATGAAGCACTACCTTATCCCTATGAATCACTAAGTATGGGGACTGGCATGATAATGCAGCCAGTTCTGACACCCTGCGTGCAGAAGTGATAGCCACCAAGAAGGCCACCTTCTGGGATAAAGTAAGCAAGGGAATCTCCCTGATGTTTTCAAAGGGAGGTTTCTGTAGAACCGTCAAAACCAAATTAAGATCCCAGGGCGGTAAGGGCGCGCGGACTGGTGGAGCCAGGTGCCGCACCCCCTGGATGAAATTTCGCACCAAGGACTTGGTAGCTAAAGGTTTCTGAAAGAAGATTGCTAATGCTGAAACTTGACCTTTGATGGTACTCAAGGCTAGTTTCTGCTCAACCCCTTTCTGCAGAAAGGCCAGTATTCGGGTCACCGAATAGGTACGTGGAGGAATCCCTAAAGATTCGCACCACGCGATATAAGTCTTCCATGTGCGATAATAAACCTTGCTGGGAGTCGCTTTCCTTGCTTTAATAAGGGTAGGAATAACTGAAGCTGACAACCCTCTGTCCTTCAGTACCTGGGTCTCAATGGCCAGGCCATTAAAACCAGCGACTGTAAAGCATGATGGAAGATTGGTCCTTGAGACCGCAGACACTCCCTGAGACGAAGTTCCCAAGGAACGTCCGCGACCAGTCTGTCCAAGTCGGCCAGACCGGCTAGACGAGGCCAGCCTAGAATTTCTAGGACCACTGGCGTTGACTGGATCTGACCCAGACGGCCCTAGAGCTATCTGGTCCCGATCATCAGTCTGCTCCTTCTCTGTTCCCACACATTTATCAGACACCCGATTCCTATCCGGAACGGTGATTTCTTCTGGTTGAACCTCCGGGACCGAAGTCACCTGGCTAGAGGCTTCTCGGGCTGTCTGTTCAACCGGATCCGTTTCTTGTGGGGAACTGAGACTAATCTTTGGAAAAGGTAAAGAAAAAGATCTGTTCAGGGAACGGTAACTGCCACTCCCTGTAGTACTTAAATGTTGGAAGGGAAGAATCGCACCGGTAACAGTGATCGATGCTCGATCTAATGCCCTGAATACCGGTGAAGACGTCCCCCCACCCTCAACCCGGGTGGGGGCGCACCTTCAGGCTGTGTAATTCTTTGCTTCGGGTTTGGCTGAGTCGGTCTTTTGTTTGTCCGACCAGCCCCTTTTGAACCCGCCTGGAGGAGCCTTGCCTTTCCCGCTTGTTCCAGCCGGGCGTGCGAACCCTTTATGGGCGGTAAAGAAAGGTCCTCGCTTGTTACGAGGTCCTTTAGCTCTTGCCGTTTGTGGCAAGAAAGTGCTCTTGCCCCCAGTGGCATTCTTGATGATCTCATCTAGAGTGGCACCAAATAGGCGATTCCCCTGAAAGGGGAGATTCGTCAAGGTCTTTTTGGAACCTAGGTCTGCTGACCAGCATTTTAACCACAGCACACGTCTGAGGATTACCGCTGACATAGATGCTTGCCCTAATAGGGGAGTAGTATCCAAGGCTGCGTCACAGACGAACTGTAGTCCTTGTATAATCTGTTCCATTAATTCAGATGTTCCCTGGGGGATATCTTTCCCCCTCAGGTCTTGGCGTACCAGTCTCGCCCATTCCGTTAGTGTCTGGGAAACTAGGCCAATAACAATTACTGGTCTAAATGCTGACCCTATCAGGGAGAAGATAGTGCGGGACTCCGCTTCCACCTTTCGATCCACCGGATCCTTAAAGGACGAAGTGTCCTCCACTGGGATAACCGTGGCTTTATTCAGCCTGGAAATAGGTGGGTCCACCACCGGTGGAACCGTCCATTTCTTGATGAGGGATTCCTCAAACGGATAACGTCTATCAATACGCTTGGAAATAGTAGAGGTACGCTTAGAATGTTCCCATTGTACCTTAATCTTATTATCAAAACACTTGGGTACAGGAAAAACCTTCACCGTTTTGATGGGCTTGTTAGTACCAAAGGGAATCTCTGTTTCAGTTGCCTCTGCCGGTAAAACCTCAAGTCTTAAGGTTTCCCGCACCGCCACAACTAGTGCGTCCACCAATGTTTCTTCCCGAATTATGGCGGAAGAATGAACGCCCTCCTCACTGTCTGAGGGAACTTTACCTGAGATAACAGCCCTTGCAGAGGGACCTGCAACTGCAGTGACCATCTTTGAATCTGAGTCAGAGGTGTCAGATGATATAGGGGTAGGCGGGGGTCGCTTTCTTGACCCACGTCCCTGGCAGGCCGTCTCCACCCGAGCCACCAAAGACTCCAAAACTGATGTAAATGCGTCTATACTCTGTGCACCGGCGGGTCCCGTGGTCCCCTCGAGGGAAACAGGTGGGGGTGCTTGTGTGGCAGGGTCCATGATAATTCCAGTTACTATCCGGAAATTTCAATCCAAAAATAAAAGTTTTTTTTTTTTTAGACCCCCAGCGCCACAAAGCCCCTCAGTATTAGCTGCTTAGGGACCCCTATCGAGCGAGAGAGAGAGAGAGAGAGAGAGAGATCGACCCCCAGGCTCACCACTTGATGCTCAGAGTTTTCCACTGCACTTGTCTCAGCCCTGTCTGAAACCGACAGGAAGTCTCTTGGCTGGCTGCCCGGGAAGAAAGGAGGCGGCTCCGCCCCTCTGCACACCTTCCGGCGCCTCCCCAAGCTCCACGAGGTGTTTGGGACACATCAAACATGGCCGCCCCCATGCTGGAGACACGAGGCTACGCCAAAATGGCGGCCTCGTGCGATCTACCAAAACAATGGCGGCGGCTGCACGCAATAGCGGCGTGATCACAACACCTTCTCTACATGGGGATTTAGCCTGGTCGGCGGTACCGAACCCTGGCGGACCGTAGGGCCATCGGAAGGCCTGCTATTGCTGGAAACCCGATTAGGGAGACAGTCTACATATCCCTGGCTTCTGACTGGTAGGATACTTATTATATCATAGCAAGATTCCAGTACTGCCGCTGATTACAATCTTTTAAACATTTTTACAATTAGATTGTCAGCTCCCAAACCAAGCCTCCTGGCTTTTTGCACGCAAAAATCACACTCAAAATAGGGGGATCTGTGCCATGTTTATAGGATAGAGGGAAAAACTCATCCTTACCATACAGCGAGGGCCCGCGTTCACCACAAGACCCGTCAGAGGGAAAGGGGGAACATACTACTCACCATACCGGAACCAGGCGGGCGCCAACTCCTGACAGTACCCCTCTCCACCGGGGTGGGAGGGCTGTCGACCAATCCGGACGCCGTGACTCATAGTCCTTGGCGTTTCAGCGAGACGTTTAACTCGCAGGGTCAGTCCCCGTCCAGTGGGACTATGTCGCGGCTGACCCAGCGCGGAGCTATGGCCTGCACACGCTCGCAGGCTGAACTGGGGTGACCACTGGATCTCAACACCCAGCCCGTCGCCCAGTTCAGCTTTCTTGCTTGAAGATCTCACAGGAACACTGGAGAAAAAAAGCTATCTAAAAATCTTTTTAAGCAAAAAATCCTGCCAGGACCGAAGATCCCAACAAGGTATCTAGGTCCTTACTCCTAACTAGACAGAAAAAAACTGATGTGCTGTAGTAGGGAGAGAGAGGATATACCCTCGGGGACTGCCCCTAGGGTGTGGCCAGAGCATTTTTTATTTCCTGTCTAGTCCTACTCCTGTGGAGGCAGCATAACCCGAAGGTGCTGAATCACAGAGGACTACGTCTGTCAATGAGCGATAGAGAAAAAGCAGTAAAGGGCTTCTTTAAATTGCGCCACTGTTCATTAACAGTATGATGAAATTCCGCAGGGCAGGGAAAAACCTGCGCTGATTTGCGGGTTCTTTGCGTTCCAAAAGAGGACACCCTAGCAGGAGGAGTGGGCTCATCCTCTAGGTGCAGTGTCTCCTTGATAGAGGTAATCAGCTCATCCATGAGTGCAAGCTCTTCAGGCGAGCCAGGGGGAGAAACATCAACCCCCTCCGCCTCCCCCTCGGACCCCATAAGGTCCAGAGATGAGCGAGACCCCGAGAAGGGCACGTCAGCCACAGCAGCCACATCGCCCTCTGAATCAGAGGAAATGGACAACCTTGCCCTTTTTGCGGATCGATCAGCCATCAGCATCTGCACCTGAGAAACTAAGGACGCCACTACCGCGGCCAGATCAGCCCCCTCGGGGGGTGCAGCAGCCCCCTGGTCCCCCACCAGGGCGGGGGGGAACTTGCTATCCTGAGAATCCATGCCCCAGCAATGAAAGGAAAAAAGAGTACTGGCCCTTTAACACCACGGCTAGCGCAGCCCACCGTACACTACTGTATGCACCGATCCCGCAGGGATAAAGGACACTGAGCAAGGAATGACAGGACAAAGAAGGTAAAAACCTGGAGAGAGCACAAACAGGCTGCTGCCACGGATCGCTGTCCCAGAGAAAGAGGAAGCGATGCAATAGCTGGCTGACTGAAATAGCCTATGAAGGCTCCGCAAACATGGCCGCTCGGCTGAGGGATGAGGCTACAGGAAAATGGCGCCGACATGTGCCCGAACTATCGCGGCCCGCCAAAATGGCGGCGAATGGTGCCAAAACACGGCGCTGTACAGGGACAGGGCCGGCCACAGCATATATGCAAAAAGATGGCGGATCGCAGCAGCGGCCGCCGCACACCACATGTCTGTACCTATATCTGCACCCAGAGTAGAACTCACAGCAGAGCAGGATGGCCCCCCTCGCAGCCCACAGGCAATGCATCCATACAGGGATCTGACAGGGAGCCCGCATTTTCACAGACATGGGGGTTCTACACAGCCACAGACTGACACCCACACAGAAGGTCCCCCCACAGAAGGTGCTTACCGTACCGGATGGCGTGGGGAGCCGTCTCCAGCGACAAACCGCTATCAAGGCAGACAGGGAGTGCCGCAGCCAGGACGCCTGTGGATCGCAGCCATAGACCGCAGCATGGCGTCCAGTGAGGTAGCCACCTCACAGGCAGCATCCCTGCAGCGAACAGGGATGGGTCGTTCAATGTGCCAGGGCAAACCTAAGCTGAACGCTCGATGGCAGGCTGGGGATCCATCTGGCACTCAGCCCTGAGATCCAGGGCGGCCAGTCCGAGACCCAGCTCCGTACGAACATCTTCATCCGAAGAACCCTAAACTAAAGCTGACAAAAAATAACAGCTAGTTAAAGGAAAGAAAAATACTTGAAATAAAATCAAAAAAGGGTAGAAGGCTGAGACTGAAGCCCCAGCACAGGAAAGCCTGCTACTCCTAAGCTAGGCAAGATCAAACTGAGCTGGGAATGCTGGTGCAGGGAGGTATTGACTGAGGGGACAGCCCCTAGGTGTGTGTCTATGCTAAAAGCTTTTGTTATTAACAATTCTTGTTGCCTAGCTACTCCTGCGGAGCAAAGGTCAATACCCATTGGTGAAGACTTGTGAGTGGGCGGCGACTGTCGGAGGACGTAAGAGAAATTTATTTTTTTTTTTGCACAATTTCAGTTTTTGGTGGCCCTTTTTTGTTTTTTAGTAGTCAACTTTCACCGCAATTTCTACTATTTACAGGTGGTTTTATACTCTATTCATGGTCACATGGTGATGGCAATTCTGTCTTTTCTTTCATGACCCCTTTACCAAGGTATTCCCTTCACCAAGTACTTTTGCACACATTGTTTTAGGTTAAGGCCCTTTGTCTTCTCTGGCCTTTGAAGGTTGCCGGTCTCTGTGCATTGTGGGCCGGATATCCCTCTCCCCCCAACTTCCGATGAGACTGATTCGCACATATTTTTCTTTGGGGAGAAATATAGCGGTTTGTTCAGTTTATATATATACTGTACATACATATACCTGGATTGAATTTGGATATGTGGATACTTATGGCGAGTGTTGTCCCACCTCTAAGTGTCTTTTTTGAATCTACAGGTCACTGCTACATTTAAGGTATACTCTTCCTCCCCCTTTTTTGTTTTTTTGGGGTCTTTGTCTCATGTTGCTACGTTCTCTTGTCTATAGATTTTCTGTGCGAAACGTGTCGAGATTTCAGCAAGCACAAAATTATCGACACTATTGATGTTCAAAATTGACCTATAAGTATTTCTATATATATATATATATATATATATATATATATATATATATATATAAATATATATATTATGTGCAATATTCTTAATTAAGCACCGTGTCTATTAAATATATTTAGCATTGTCTCTTTTATCTTTGTGTAGAATAAAATTGATGTAATTTTATATATATTTTTCGTGTGGTTGTCTCGTTGAAGTCCCTTGGGCCATATTCATTTGTTGTTACATGTAGCTAAATACATTTTGGCCTAAATGTATGACAAAAATTGAGTTTATTGGATATTATTTATAAGAAAAAAGTAGAAAAATTTAATTTCTCAAACTTTTCAGTCATGTTTTGGTTATATTGCAAAAAATAAAAACCGCAGAGGTGATCAAATGCCACCAAAAGCAAGCTCTGTTTGTGGGGGAAAAAAAGCCATAAATTTTGCTTGGGTACAGCATTGCATGACTGCGCAATTACCAGATAAAGTCACGCAGTGCCAAATTTAAAAAAATGGCCTGGTCATTAAGGGGGTAAAACGTTTTAAGTGATTAAACACATTTTAAATACTGAGTATGCTGTGTCTCGATTATACCTTACCTTTTTCAGCACTCTATGGAGTCACCCTTGCATGCAGGGACTCAAGTTGTATCTCCCTACACTGTGTGCATCAATAGAAACACAGCCCCATAGCCTAGGATAGCAAGGCAACACCCTGCTCCTCTCACACAGGGAGAAGGAGCCAGTAGTATTGAAGGTTATAAACAAAGTGCTGGGGTAAGAATTTTAACAAAAAGGTTTATTTTCTTGTGCTCAATATGTTAAGCTAAAAAAGGTTACAAGCTAAACTTTAAGAAATCTGACACAATTCAGTAGCTTTTTAAAAGTGTAGTTATTTATTTTATTTAACACTGTAACAGCTATACCACAAAAATATATAATTACAGTGCAAATAGATTTGGCACATGAAAAGGTTATTAATGTAAAGATTTGTTTTTAAAAATGATATCAATGTGCAAGGTGTACAAGCTGAAGTCACAGAGGTGAGAAAATATTGTGCACATCAATGACTGTAAATAAAATTTGCTGAAACACATTTAAACACATAGCAAATCTATGAAACAGCCATAGCATACTTGAATTATCAAAATATAGCTTACAATACCACATCTACATCTTACAACATGTATTGTTCATTATAAAGTGAATCACTTTAATTTCAGATTCTGTATCAGAATACTGTTGACGGATTCAAGAAAAAACAGTAAATGATAATGAAATAATGTAATTTAGGAATGATGCATGTAAGTCAATCTGGAAACTTTTTTTTTTTTTTATCTCAACTGCACTTTCAGAATGAATACACAGGGAACTAATACTATTCTGAGTTTTCAGCCTCAATATAAATATACATTTTGACCTGTTGCAGTGATTAAGATGTAGGCACAGTGGTTCCCTCAGGTTTATGGACCTTATTTCCAGGGTCAGTATGGGTTAGTCTCTGGTGTTAAAATATTATTGTTTAAGAACGGTTAAAAGTGGAGTTTAAAAAATGAGTTTTAATTCCCAACACAAAGCCAAATAATCTTTGCTTCAGCTTTCAAAACTCAATACCCAAGACCACTACAAGTTAAGAAAGCAGATAATGTATGTAGTGCCTTTGTCCAGATAACACCAACATGGACAATGATTTGGATCACTATGAAAAGAGACAGAAGACCTCAGACATAGGACATTTGACATATTATAAAGACATAACTACTCAAAATCTCACCTAGCCATATACATGCTAAATTAAATAATTTGTGCACTTTTTATACATTGGACGACAACTGAAACAGATTGTAAGTGCCAATGTTCAAGTAAAATACATACCTAAAGCAGAACCGTAGTCAAGTACAAAATTCCAATCACTGCCAAAGCTGTTCAGTTCTAAAGTAAACTATAATGGACTGATTTTCCCGCGGTATGTTAGAATCAGTAACGTCCTTTTTGCACCCTCATATGCAGAATCTGGCGCCATGTTTAGCCCCACTGCTCACCATTCTTGCTGGATACTTCACTGCCAACTTTTTGCAATAGCAAGTCCACCCCTGGGTTGTCACAGTGGTGCTGACACTTATAATATACGTCCCTAATGGCTTTCATGCAGCTTGAAAGCTGAAGAAAGTATTAGAGATCTGCCACGTATTATTTATGCCTGCATCAAGCCCTGCTGATGATCTTTATTACGAGTTTTTATTTTCAGCGTACGGTCCCATGGGAAAAAAAGGCATCATGAGAGCAGGAGAATGAGACTTTACATTCTGGCATCTATCTAGTAAGCCAGGAACACTTTGGCATCTGTCTAGTAAGCCAGGAACACTTTGTGGCTGTGAGTGATTGCGGATTTTGGGGTATCTGAAAGCACTTTAGAGATATGGAGTCTGCTGGCCTATTACAAAACTAAGATCTGACAGGGTGCAAAGTTGAAAAGACTAAAATTCTGTTTTAAATCTAAAAGTTATAGGAAGCAAAATGACTGAAGATGAACTCAAGTTCATCCAAGTGTTTTCTAGATGTGCCACATAATGTAAATATATTGGCTTAAAATGCTTAAATATAGGGAATGGCATGTTCATTTCAGGAAACAAAATTATATATAAATTAGAACTGGCACTTGATAATTAAGGGTGAATATATAGGAGCAAATACAGCATGAATTCAGGTTCATTCAGCCTGAACGGAGAGGAGTCTGATCTTACAGAGTTCCCTTACAGATACTCCTGACCTGCACCTCCTTTTAAGCTGCATCAGACTGTTTTGGCACTACCATTTGTTTTTTGTTTTTTTATTGGGAGAAAAGCAGCTCTTTCATAAAACAAAAGCCAGTAGTTGCATTTTTATCATAATATGGGTATAGAATAATAACTCAAATGCATATTCCATTTATCTCAACTAGTATAAAGCAATCCATAACTTAATTCTATTTATTTTAAGAATTTATTAGCCTGCGGGTTTTCTTCAACGTATGATTCACCTTCTAAAAGATCATAAGAATCTGTTTAGAGACCTTAAACTTGAAACTTCTGATTCCAGGCTAGAGTGCACCTTGAAACTTACAAAAAAAAAAATGTACTTCACAATTTACAAGTTTGTCTAAACAGTATCATTTGCAATAATGCAAACTTTTCAGATGCCTTAAACACAGGATTATTGCAGAGAGCTACAAAAGCCTACTAATAATCTTCTAATGTGGAGCTCTAGTCATCTGTAAAATGTTATCTTGAATTGTAACCTTTAAAAATAACACTGGATTTTAAGATTGTTATGTTGTAAATTCACAGGGTTCATACACAAATCCAAATCTGTGGAAACATGTAAAAAATGATCAGTTTGATCCGGAAAATTAATTTTTTTTTTTTTTAGACAGTGAAAAAGTCTATACATTTTTAAATTCTCTTGACACTAATTTCATCAGCATGCATCAGTAATTAAAACAATGGGAAGAGACAAAGAAAAAAAAGGACATATGGCATATTGTTTTGTAACCCATGCTAAAAACAAGTATGGCATTATGCTTGCAAGTTTGTATTGTCTGCTGGAAGAAATCCTTGACAGCAGACAAAAGTACAAAAAACAATCACATCAATATCATGAGGAATACATCACAGAAATTGATTCCATTGAGTTTGTGAAGCAGAAAAAAAAACCCAAAAACCAAAACAAAAAAAAAATTAGTGTCTATAAATACAGTCTAGTTTGTCCGTTCAGTCTATAATTCTAACTACAGCTTTACAGCACGGAACAGTCAGGTAATCTTCAGCAAAACCTTGCGGAAAACTTATTGGCACAAAGATTTATTTCCAGAAACACCAAAAATTAAAATACTGCTGCAGTCATTCAAATGGATTAGTATATTTAAAATCAAATTTTCTCTCATATAATGGGCTTTTTCTTCATTTTTCTTTCTTATGTTTCAGACGATCAACACTTGCTTGAAATTGATCCAGCCTTCTCCCTTAGACTCATTGAGCTGATGAAGAAACTGTGGTCATACTTGCAAGAGGACACTTAAAGAATGGAGCATGGCTTTTTGTCCTTAAATGGATTTTCTGAAGTTGGCATTCCAACCAGCAGTGGGTCATTTTTAGCATTCTGCTCACAGTAGTTCATGAGATCTGATGCTGCTTTAGATACCTGAAATTTGGCAATAGAACAACAACTGAAAACAGTGCATATATTACTTTAAACATGAAAATTCTCTTGCTCATATTCCGATCCTTGAGCACAACATGGACCCAGAATATACAGGTAAGGAGTTCTGACCTCCTGAGGTACATAAGCTACCTGCTTGTTCCAGGCCAAATCTCAAAGAAAGGGAGGGTAGGGATGGCCATGCAACTAACATTTTTAGAAGCAGGTCAGTATTGGCCGACTGTGTGGTTGATTTACTAAAACTGGAGTGGTGCAGCTCTGCACTGAAACCAATCAGCCTCCAGGTTTTTCTAACAAAACCAAATTTTACGAGCTGAAGTTAGAAGCAGATTAGCTACCATGCAAAGCTACACCAGATTTTGCACTTTAGTAAATCATTCCCTGTATTTCTATCATTACAGATTTTCTTTAAAGAGTGTGTAAACCCCTACAATGAACTCTTATTTAATTAAATTTTTTTATATACCTGTAAGTGCAAAACTACCTCAATATTAAAAAAAAAAAAAAAAATGATAAAATCAAGCGCTAGATAGAGTGGTATATATAGCAGTTTGCAAAAATAACTGGATTTTTGTAAGAACTTACCGTAAAATCCTTTTCTCTGAAGTTCATCGACAGATGCAGCTCCATCTCTTCAGACACTATAGGGTTATGCTCCTCCAGTCAGGAATAAGCACTAGGCAGGAAAAAAGCTTAACCACGCCCATGGAGCTGTCCCTGCAGGGATAACCCCACACACTCTATCAGCAATCAGTTTAGTTGCAAGCAGTGTTTACAATACAAAAAACCCCATTCACTCAAAAGTAGAGGGGCGGGTGCTGCGTCTGTCGAACTTCAGAGAAAAGGATTTTACTGTAAGTTCTTACAAAAATCCAGTTTTCTCGATCGTTCGACAGACACAGCTCCATCTCTTCAGAGACTTTAGGGATGTCCTAAAGCAGTATATTCATGAGGGGTGGGAAGACAATGCAAAGAAGCCATAATTCCCCAAAGGCTTTAAAACTTAGCCGATCAGGTAACATGGAGCTCAACCAGGAACAACTGGAGCTGACCCAGAAAAAAAAACATACACCCTCAAAGAGAAACAAAAAAGATTCTCTTCAAAAACAGCAGCCGGCAAAACCTTGCGGCCAAAGGAAGCATCCGAAGATGCCAACACATCAACGTTGTAGAATTTTGTGAAAGTATGCACAGGCGACCAAGTTGCCGCCATGCACACTTGCAGCACTGACGCCTGATGGCGAAAAGCCCAAGAGGCACTCAGCGCCCTAGTAGAATGCACCTTCACAGGGAAAAGGAGGAACCTGACCCTTCAGTGACTAAGCCTGAACAACCGTCTGCCTGATCCATCTGGATATGGTCGCAGCAGACGCAGCCAATCCTTTTCGAGGACCTTCGGAGTACAAAAAGAGTCAGATTTCCTGAAAGATTCAGTAGCCGCCAGGTAAACTCTAATGGCCCGAACCACATCCAAAGAATGCAAGGCAATTTCCTTAGGATGCTTGGGCTTAGGACAGGGTGAAGGCAGCACAATTCATTCTTCATTCAAATGAAGAAACGACTGATTAGGTTGAAGTACCACTTTATCTCTGTGTACCACCAGATAAGGTGAGCGGCATGACAACGCCGCCATTTCAGACACTCTGCGAGCAGAAGTGATAGCCACAAAGAAGGCAACCTTCTGGGACAATGAAAGCAGGGAAATCTCCCTAATGTTCTCAAAGGGAGGCTTTTGAAGACAACACCAAATTGAGATCACACGGCGGTAGCGGGGACCGTCTCGGGGGTGCCATAGGGCGTACTCCCTGTATGAAGGTACGAATCAAGACATGCGTAGCTAACGGGCATTGGAAATATATAGCTAAAGCCAACACTGCCTTTCTTTGATAGTGCCCAAAGCCAACCGCTATTCAACCCCTTTCTGCAGGAAGGCCAAAACCCTAGCAATCAAAAACAAGCGAGGGTGCACCTTCAGCGACTCACACCATGAAATGTACGATTTCCACGTACGATGATAGATCTTCCAGGAAGTCGACTTCCTAGCCTTCAAAAGCATAGGAATCAAAGAATCAGAAAGACCTCTGTCTCTAAACACCTGGCTTTCAACAGCCATGCCGTTAAAGCCAACGACTGTAAAGCAGAATGGAAGATTGGGCCTTGAGACAGCAGATCTTCCCTGAGAGGAAGTCTACAAGGAGCATCGGCAACCAACCTTACCTCCAGTCTGGAGCCACCAGAATGACAGGAATCCCTTCCACATCCTCGGCAGGAGTTTCCTTGGCATGAGTTTCAGCGGGGGGAACGCATAGATCAGCAGATAATGACCCCAAGGAGCCACCAGTGCGTCTGTGGCGTCGGCCAGAGGATCTCGAGACCTGGCTACGAACCTCTGGCACCTTCTTGTTGAGACGAGAAGCAAAACAGATCGACCTCGGGCGTCTCCCACCGAACACACAGGAGATGAAACCCCTCCGGGTTTGATCCAACACCTGATGACTCTGGTAATCCACTTGCCAGCTTTCTATACCTGGTGATTGATGTAAGCCACAGCCATGGCGTTGTCCGATTGAATCAGAACTGGACAATCTTGCAGACAAGTCATCCAGTGGCTCAGACCAAGCTTTATTGCTCTGAGCTCCAAAACATTTATTGGCAGTTTGGACTCTTCTACTGTCCAGGTTCCCTGGGCACAGAACTTACCCAGTACCCTGCCCCAGCCCAACAGGCTGGCGTCCGTGGTCACCACCGTCCAAAACAACGGGAGGAAGGACTTGCCATGGCACAATGCTGGAGAATGGAGCCACCATAACAGTCCAGATACCCCAGTATCGCTATCCCCCATTGGCGCAACAATGCCAAACCAGGGCCAGTACTTTGGTAAACACCCTGGAAGCAGAGGCTTAACCAAAGGGTAATGCCAAAAATTGATAATGCTCTTCTGCTATAGCAAAACGAAGAAACCGCTGGTGTCCAGCGTAGATAGGGATGTGCCGATATGCGTTCTTAATATCTAGGGAGGCCAAGAAGTCTCCCTTGTGTAGTGACGCCACCATCATGCGAATGGATTCCATACGAAGAACCTGTCCGACGGACGAGACCGGAATTCAATCTTGTACCCTGATCGGATCAGTTCTTGAACCCATTTGTCCTGAATCAAGGCAGTCCAAGGCTCCGGAAAGAAGCGAAGGTGCCCCCCCCCACCCCAGAAGCAGGTGAATGCGCCCTTTCATGCAGATAAGGATTTGTCTGCAGATCCAGACTGGCCGGTCTTTGATTTACCTGACAATGGCTTCTTTGAACTCCCAGATGACCTGAACGGCTTTCTTTTGTCTTGCGACCCGGAGGTACGAAAAAGCTGCTTATGAGCAGTAAAAGAAGGCCCCCGCCTAGAATGCGGCGCCTTACCCTAAGAAGATTGGGGAAGAAGAGTGCTCTTACCCCCTGTGATACCTTTGATCAACTCATCTAGAGAGGATCCAAACAGCCGCTCCCCTGTCAAATGAAGATCAGTAAAGGCCTTTTTGAAGGCCTGGTCAGCAGACCAGCTTCTTAGCCACACCATGCGCCTAATAGCAATCCCCACTGCCGACGTCCTGGCCACCAACAGAGCAGAATCCAGGGACGTATCACACATGAACACCAAAGCTTGAGCCAACTGGTCCAGTAGCTTCAACACCGCAGGGGAGATCCGTTCAGCTTCCAAGTTACTTGTAAGTAATTTAACCTATTCAGCAGCCATCTGTGCGTCTAGAATGTTCTCAAAGGTGGTCTTTAAAATGGACCCCGTTATCACGTGGAGATGGCGGGACAAGGACTCCACCCGTCTATACACCGGTGCCAGAGTCGCTGGTGGATCAACCGGGTGATCCACCTTCGGTGGTACAGTCCACCTAGTGGACACTGCCTCGGTAAAGGGGTAATGGCATGCAAAACGCTTAGGCACCACCAGCATATGCTTAATGCGCCGCCATTGTTCATCCACAATATTGTGAAAAAATTCTGGACAAGGGAACACCTTGCCCGATTTACGAGATTTTCGGGAGCCAAAAGACACCTGCATACCCGGCGCTGTCATCAGCCAATTTTAAAGTTTCCTGCACAGAAACTATAAGGGCTTCCACTAATGCACGTTCCCGCGCGGCAGCTGAGGACAGGTCCTCTTCACCATCAGAATGCGAAGACACCGACCCCTCAGGGTGGGCTATGTCTGCAGAGGCCACATCTGCTTGAGAGTCTGAGAACCCCGCCGATGGAAGCGAAGGCAGAGGGCGTTTGCAGCTGGCAACATTTGAAATTACAAAATCCACCTTAGACATCAGATTTTGCAATAAAGCTGCGATTTCAGGCTGGGACTGTGACCCAGAACGTTCCACAGTCACTCCAAGGGGGTCTGCAGGTGAAAATTTATCGTGGGACTCCATGTTACGGATTTTAAAATTGGAGCAGTGTCCCTTTAAGAACCGCCAAAACGTGATAGATGAGAAAAAAACTACAGGTAACCCCAGAAAAATGTTAGCAGGCCATTCAGGAGACTCCCAGCGTGTGCTTATGCAAAACAAAAGTGACACAGACTGCACAGGACGAGTACAAAAACTCTGCCTCTACATCTAAAAAAGCCATCCTGCACGCATGTCCAGCTTGTGAACCCCAGGAAAATGGCCGCTCAATGCAGTCACAAAGGGGATCTATAGAAAATGGCTACCTATGCAATACAATGGGAACAGAAAACATACATGATCCACAGCAAAATGGCGGCCCCAACAATGTGCCATGCGGTCTCCAAGACCACCAAAAGGGGTCCCAGAACAGTAGGCTTTAGAAGGTCCCCAAACAAGGACCCCATCAGTACAAGCCACCCCCACCACAGCAGCACCACAACGGCTGCATTACCGCCCCCCACCCCCCAAGGTAAACCGCTAGGGGTAAGGGAGTGCTGAGGGGTTTACAGGCCCAGTCTTCCGGGAGGTTACCGGAACAGAGGGAGCCCCTTGGGTCTGACTATTCCGGGGGGGATCCACTTCCACCCCGAGACCATCAGAGGTTTTGGGGGAACAATCTACTCACCATACTACGATACCAGGTGGGCGCCACACCGAAACAGGTCGTTGGGTCCCAGCGAGATGGTCCACACACACAGGCTCGTCCCCATCCATCGGGCAGTCTTGGCGAGGCCTAGTTCTGGACTATAACCTCCTCACGCCCGCTGGCCAGGCTGGGAGACCTTAAGGATCTAGATTATCCAGTGCGAAACAACAGCCAGCTGTTGCTTGTAGCTTCTCTGGATCTTGGTCCGTCGGGAACTAACTTGTGCAAAAAATAAGTATCAACACACAAAATTTCCCTGTTGAAAGCTAAGACCGAAGTCCCAGCAGGGAGCTAGGTCCTATTTCTAAAACTAGGCAGAAACAAACTGATTGCCGATAGAGTGTGTGGGGTTATGCCTGCAGGGACAGCTCCATGGGCGTGGTTAAGCTTTTTCCTGCCTAGTGCCTATTCCTGATTGGAGGAGCATAACCTTATAGTCTCTGAATAGATGGAGCTGCGCCTGTCGAACTATAGAGAAAAAGGTGAATATACAACCTACAAAGAACAATATAAAATAAGATCTATGCAGCACTGATAATTACATTTAGTGCTTCAACAAATTAATGTCCAAACAAAGAAAAAAATCCCTCCCAAAAAAACGACCTGTTTATCCTGTCATCAGTAATTCAGAGCTGTTCTGTGCTTTTTGTTTGCTAGCAATCAGAGGAAAATGCCAGGCTAGAGGTGAGGGTGTCCTATGTCCTGCACTGTACTCCAAGAAAATAATTTTACAGGCAAGTCAAAAGGACACCGTTTGTGAAGACCCACAGGCAGGACAAAAAATACAAGGATCAGATGGAAACCGTGGTTAAAGTGTTAAATTCACACTAATGTGTACTACATCTAAACAGTAAACAGTGTAGAGAAACCTTTGGGAGGTTTTGAAACTGAACAAAGAGAGGGCAGGACAATGTCCCAATTAAAGTGGAAGGAAAAGACCATCCTAGGTAGAAAGGGGCCAAAGGCCTAAAAACCACCTTGCATTTTTGCAAAACAAGGAAGGTTCTGTAAAAGGCAGGGCTGCTAGTTCTGATAGCAGTCTCTGAAATATTTGCCACGTGAAAAAATTTACTTAAGGAAGGTCAGCTAAAGGAATATCCTGACTAGGGTAAAAGGAAGGTTTCTGTAGAGCTAACCAAACCAAATCATTTATCCCAGCGTGAGAAAAGTGCATGGACAAGGGGAGAGATGTGAAGCCACCTCTTAAAAAGGCATTTATCAGAGAAGGGGAGGCCAAAGATATGCAGTATTGTCTCGCATGAAACTATTGTGCCTCGCACCATGTGAAGTAAGCCTTCAATGCGTGATAGTAGGCCTTCTGGGAGGTTACATAGTTTGTGAGGTTGAAAAAAGACATCAGTCCATCCAGTTCAACCTATGATGTGTGTGTGTGTGTGTGATGTTAATTGTACATTGTATACCCCCTTATATTGTGGTCTTTAAGGTGCCCATCTAATCGTTTTTTGACGCTATTGATGCTCCCTGCTGATACTACTGCTTGTGGAAGAGAATTCCACATCCTTACTGCTCTGACAGTAAAAAGAACCCCTAACGCATTTTAAGGTTAAACCGTTTTTCCTCTAGTTTTAGTGAGTGGCCACGTGTCTTATTGTATTCCCTTTCTCTGAAAAGTTTGTTCCTTATGCTAGGGTCATCACCAGTACAGTATTTGTACATTGAAATCATATCCCCCCACAGCTTTCAGCAGTGTTGAACTGAGTCGGAGGAACCCTGATCTCTCCAGACTTGAGTTTCAACAGCCAAGCCATTGAAGCCAGAGCCCATGAAGCAGGACAGGAGGCCATTTTTTTTTTTTAAACAGCAAGTCAAGATGATCTGGAACTGCCCATGGAGTGTCTCCCAAAGACTGAGAATGTACCAAATCCATCTGGCCCAATTTAGTGAAACAAAGATCACCATAATGTTCTCCATTTTTGATCCTGCAAAGCAGTCAAGGAGAAAATCATTGCAGAGGGAAGGTGTATATCAGTGGAAATTAATCATGGAGGGTAACCAGTGTAGCACTGCAAATGCCTTTAGATCCCTGACCCTGGCCATGAACCTGTCCCAACTTGTGGTTGATTTGGGATGCAAATCAGACTGACGGAAATTTCTTGTGCAGAGTTCAAGCAGGGAGGAGGCAGGGAATGAAATTTCATCCTGTATCCCTAGGAGATGCTCTCAGTCCAGGTGGATGAAAAAGCCAATAGATGTCCTCCCCCCGCTGCAAAAGCGGGGGCGCCCCTTCACTGTAATAAGGACTTGGTGCCAGACTTGACTGGCTTGAATATCCAAAAGTACTTGGCTTTTGAAGCAGAGGCCTGGGATTGAAGAAAGGAACCTGAAGGACTCATTCAGATGTGCAGCAGAGGTCTGGGATTGATGAAAGGAACTCGTATGGCTCATTCAGATGTGCAGCTATCAATCCTGCCCCTCTGAAAAGTGATCTGCGTCGGTTTGCTTTTCACAGGGTGTTTGACTGCATTGCACACAGTAGCAGGGCAGTTGCAGTGTGGACCCATTTATTTGAATGGGTCGCATTCAGGCAAGGGTACATTGGCTGCATCTTCTTTTCCAGGTTCCTTTATCCGTCCCCTGGCCAGCAGTGTGAGTGAGCAGCTGACTGCGGTGGGCAGCTTTTGCCTTCAAAGTTAAAAAGTGCTCTTTCCACCTATGACCTCCCTAAAAAATGAGGTCTAAATGAGGTCTAATGAAGGAGTCATTCTCCATCAAACTGAATTCTTTAGAGACATCTCTTACAAACCGTATCCACAGACTAGTTCCACAGCCAGAGAATTTTGGGAATTAGTATGGCAAGGCAAAATTTTTGCCGCACGGAGTCCGCCAACCCATCCAGGCAGTAGCACAATGCTAATAGGAGAGCACCAATTGATCCGGATTTGTTCCAGACTTCCAGGGTCTAGCGAACAGACAGAGACCAACAACAGCTGGATGGCAAAGCTTGACAAAGCAAAGGAGGCTCTTTGAGGAGGGCCTCAAACCTTTTTTTTACGCTGGGCCTTTGAAGATTAGGACATCCTCAACTAAAACCATAGGTATTGGTTAAGGCAGGAAACCGAGTCCACCAGAAGAACTGGGCAATTTTTGCAGTAAGCCCCCCTCCCAACTCTGTACAGGTGCGCAAACCTTTTGGGAGGGATATACAACTTGTCTGCCCATGGCCAGTCCTCGTAAAAGATGTCCTGTACCAGTAGTATTGGCATAGCATTTCATACTGGTGACCTTTAGTCCAGTAGGTAGGGTTGTCTCTAGTTTTAAACAGGAGAATACCTCATCAACCAGAACATTAATGGTGTCTTTTAGCTTAGGAGAGATAAAGGGAGAATGCCCACCCTCCCAGGAGGGGACCTCAGACATGAAGGATTCACATTCCACTTCCATATTTTCCTCCGAGACGTAATCAGGGTGCAACACTGTTGTGATTGGCAAGTCGAACAATGGCTCAATAGAGGACAATGAAAGGGATGCCTGAGTAGGGGAGAAACTCAGAAGTGTGGAGACCGAAATTCAATGTACAAGAAGCAGTGTTTTCAAAGGAACTCTGAATTACCCAATCATGGTCCTGTGTACAGTGTGTGATGGCCTGCCCCCTCGTCCCATTTACCTTCTGCTTGACATCCGTCATGAGGGTGAAAGGATCCCCTGAGGGGTACTGACAACCTGCTGCTCCACAGTAAAAGGGTTTCAAACATCCTGTCTTAAAGCTGAAGGTTGCTGAATAACCCAGTGAAAGGAGACGTGGAGACCTGCAATTAGGAGCAGGGTAGAGAGTTGTAGCGCGCCTTGCCTGTAGAAGAGCAGTGTGCTCAAAATGGCACCTAAATTTTGAGGAGGGCTAAAGTACCTCCTACAGGGCGGAACACTGGGCACAGAACCGGCCAATAGCATGCCCAAATGTGTTGAAAGGGAGGCACAGAAATTTCCTCACTAAGTATGTGGTGCATGGAATGGTATAGCCATGGCAAACTATTGTTTGCATTGCATGATGCTCCACAACTGCAACAAACTATTTAAAAGTGTTGCAGCGGCAATGCAACACACTGCTCATGGCCTATGGAAAATCCCTGCACCCTATGTGCACATGGCAGAAGCCCAGTGACTGCTTCCTGGCTGGGGGGCTCGGGGAGGTGGAGGTGTGGAAAAAGATATAGGGAGACTACATATGGGTAGGGTCAAAGCCCTGGACTCACCACCCCAGGGTAGTGGCTTCTTCTCAGGGAAGAACCCTCCAGGTGAGGACGACTCTTGCTTTACCAGCTTCAGGAGGGCATAACCAGAACTCTTCACATAAAGAACAGAGTGTAGACTTCTCAATGTTCCAGGTAGAATTGGAATTGTAAACCAGAAACTTTCTCCTAGTAGAGAGGGGTTGTCCCTCACCTAAGGACACTAGCAAAAAACTGAGCCTTGATGGGGGCAAGAGAGTTTAAATGAGCGGTTTTAATTTCTTTGCCAAAGTCCTCATTTGAAGGTGGCAACGTGTAACCCATGGTCTTGATTGATGGAAGGCTGAGTTCTGTAAGATTAGGAAAAATGGATTTTTGTAAAATCTTACCGTAAAATCCTTTTCTCTTAGCTCATCGACAGACGTAGTCCTCGGTGATACACCACCTTCGGGTTATGTTACCTCCGCAGGAGCAGGACTAGACAGGAAATTAAAAAGCTCTGGCCACACCCTAGGGGCAGTCCCAGAGGGTATATCCTCTCTCTCTCTGCCTCAGCAAATCAGTTATGTGAAAAAGCAGTGCTTAGAGAATTTAACCCAACCCAACTCCAAAACAGAGGGGCGGGGACTACGTCTGTCGATGAGCTAAGAGAAAAGGATTTTACGGTAAGATTTTACAAAAATCCATTTTTCTCTAGCGCTCATCGACAGACGTAGTCCTCGGTGATACACCACCTTCGGGACGTCCCAGAGCAGTATCACAACTGAGGGGTGGGAAAATGGAAATCAAATCCCAATCTAGAAGGCCCAACCGGTGCCAACTAGAAGTTTACAATGCTCATCCTTAATGATGAGACTCAACCAAAAAAAGAGAAAACAATTTTTTTTTTTTTTTTTTCAAACAGAAAAAAACCCTTGAGGTAGACCACCGGTCTCCTCAAATTGCGGCCTGCAAAACCTTGCGGCCAAATGAGGCATCCGCCGATGCCGTCACATCAATTTTATAGAATTTTGTAAAGGTATGTACCGACGACCAGGTGGCCGCCTTACATACCTGGACCACTGACGCCTGATGGCGAAAGGCCCAGGAAGTACTGAGCGCTCGAGTGGAGTGCGCCCTAACAGGGAACGGAGGACTCTGACCCTTAATAGAATAAGCCTGTACCACCGTTTGTCTAATCCATTTGGCAATGGTCGCGGCAGATGCAGGCAAACCCTTTCTAGGGCCATCCGTGATCACAAAAAGTGAATCCGTCTTACGGAATGATTCCGTAGCTTTCAGGTATACCCTGATTGCCCGAACCACATCTAAGGAATGCAACGCATGTTCCCGATGATGCTTGGGCTGAGGACACAAGGAAGGTAGTACAATATCTTCATTCAGATGAAAATCTGAAACCACCTTGGGAAGAAAAGATGGCTTAGGATGAAGTACTACCTTATCCCTATGAATCACTAGGTATGGTGACTGGCATGATAATGCAGCCAGGTCTGACACCCTGCGAGCAGAAGTAATAGCCACCAAGAAGGCCACCTTCTGGGATAGAGTAAGCAAGGGAATCTCCCTGATGTTTTCAAAGGGAGGTTTCTGTAGAACCGACAAAACCAAATTAAGATCCCAGGGCGGTAAGGGCGCGCGGACTGGAGGAGCCAGGTGCCGCACCCCCTGGATGAAATTCCGCACCAAGGATTTGGTAGCTAAAGGCTTCTGAAAGAAGATTGCTAATGCTGAAACTTGACCCTTGATGGTGCTCAAGGCTAGCTTCTGCTCAACCCCTTGTTGCAAAAAGGCCAATATTCGAGTCACCGAATAGGTACGAGGAGGAAATCCTAAAGATTCGCACCACGCAATATAAGTCTTCCATGTGTGATAATAGACTTTGCTGGAAGTCGCTTTCCTTGCTTTAATAAGGGTAGGAATGACTGAAGTAGACAAACCTCTGTCCTTCAGTACTTGGGTCTCAATGGCCAGGCCATTAAAACCAGCGACTGTAAAGCACGAAGGTAAATTGGTCCTTGAGACCACAGACACTCCCTGAGACGAAGTTCCCACGGAACGTCTGCGACTAACATGTCCAAGTCGGCCAGGCCGGCTTGAGGAGGCCAGCCTAGAATTTCTAGGACCACTGGCGCTGATTGGATCTGAACCAGGCGTCCCTAGAGCTATCTGGCCCCGACCATCCGAGAAAGTCTGGTCGTTTTCTGTTCCCACACATTTATCAGATACCTGATAGTTATCAGGAAAGGTGATCTTTTCTGGTTGAACCTCAGGGACCGAAGTCACCCGACTATAGGCTACTTGGCCTATCTGGTCAACCAGATCCGATTCCTGTGAGGTATCGGGACTAATCTTAGGAAAAGGTAAAGGAAAAGATCTTTTCAGGGAACGGTAACTACCGCTTCCTGTGGTACTTAAATGTTGGAAGGGAAGAATCGCACCGGTAGTAGTGGTTGATGCTCGATCTAATGTCCTGAATACCGGTGAAAACGTCCCCCCACCCTGAAACCGGGTGGGGGCGCACCTTCAGGCTGTGTACTCCTTTGCTTCGGGTTTGGCTGGGTTGGTCCCCTTCGTGAACCCTCCTGGAGGAGTCTTGCCTTTCCCGCTAGTACCAGCCGGGCGCCCTTTATGGGCGGTAAAGAAAGGTCCTCGCTTGTTGCGAGGTCCCTTAGCTTTTGCAGCCTGTGGCAAAAAAGTGCTCTTGCCCCCAGTGGCATCCTTAATGATTTCATCTAGGTTGGCTCCAAATAGACGATTCCCCTGAAAGGGGAGATTGGTCAAGGTCTTTTTGGAACCTAGGTCAGCTGACCAGCATTTTAACCACAGCACACGTCTGAGGATCACTGCTAACTTAGATGCATGCCCTAATAGGGGAGTAGTGTCCAAGGCTGCGTCACAGATAAACCGTAGCCCTTGTATGATCTGTTCCATCAAATCAGATGTCTCCTGGGGAATATCTTTTCCCCTAAGATCTTGGCGTACCATTTTCGCCCATTCCGTAAGTGTCTGGGAAACTAGACCAATAACGATTACTGGTCTAAATGCTGACCCTATCAGAGAAAAGATAGTGCGGGACTCTGCTTCTATCTTTCGATCCACCGGATCCTTAAAGGACGAAGTGTCCTCCACTGGAATAACCGTGGCTTTATTCAGCCTGGAAATAGGCGGATCCACGACTGGTGGTACCGTCCATTTCTTAATGATGGATTCCTCAAACGGATAGCGTCTAGCAATACGCTTGGAAATAGTAAAGGTACGTTTAGAATGCTCCCATTCTCCTTTAATCTGATTACCAAAACATTTAGGTACAGGAAAAGCCTTCGCCGTCTTGATGGGCTTATTAGTCCCAAAAGGCCTCTCTGTTTCAGTTGCCTCTGCCGGTAAAGCCTCAAGTTTTAAGGTTTCTTGCACTGCCACAACTAGTGCGTCCACCAATGCTTCTTCCTGAATTATAGCAAGAGAAGAAGCGTCCTCCTCACTGTCTGAGGGGGCTTTACCTGGGATAACAGCCCTTGCAGAGGAACCTGCAACTGCCGTGACCATCTCTGAATCTGAGTCAGAGGTGTCAGATGGTATAGGGGTAGGCGGGGGTCGCTTCCTTGACCCCCGTCCCTGACAGGCCGCCTCCACCCGAGCCACCATAGACTCCAAAATTGCTGTAAATGACTCTATACTCTGTGCACCGGCGGGTCCCGAGGCCCCCTCGAGGGAAACAGGTGGGGGAATATGTGTGGCAGGGTCCATAATAACTCCAGTTACTTCCTGGATAATATAATTCAAAAGTAAAGAAAAAAACTTTTTTTTTTTTTTTTTTTTTTTTCTGACCCCCAGCGCCACAAAAAAGCCCCTTAGTGTTACCTGCTTAGGGATCCCTATCGATCGAGAGAGAGAGAGATAGACCCCCAGGCTCACCACTTGATGCTCAGAGTTAAACTGCAACAGCTTACAGCGCTGTCTTGACAAACAGGAAGTCTTTTGGCTGGCTGCCCAGGAAGAAAGGAGGCGGCTCCGCCCCTCTGAACGCCTTCCGGCGCCTCCCCCAAGCTCCACGAGGTGTAGGATCACCTCAAACATGGCCGCCCCCATGCTGGAGACACGAGGCTACGCCAAAATGGCGGCTCGTGCGATCCAGCAAAACAAATGGCGGCGGCCTAAACTGAATAGCGGTGTGCTGCAGGGCACACAACACTCTCTCTGCATGGGGATATGGCGTGGTTGGCGGTACCGGCCCTGGCGGACCGCGTGGCCGTTCGGGAGGCCTGCTAATAGCTGGAGATCTGATTTGGAAGGCAGTCTACATGTCCGTGGCTTCTGACTGGTAGGTAGCTTATACTTAACTCATAAGATTCCCAGAATGCCACAGATTACATCTTTAAAACATGTATACAATAGATTGTTAGCTCCCAAGCCAAGCCTCCTGGCTTTTGCACACATAAATCACACTCAAAGTAGGAGGATTTGTGACATGTTATAGGATAGAAAGGACTCTTTCTTACCATACAGAGAGGGGCCCGCGTTCACCACAAAACCCGTCAGGGAAAAAGGGGGAACATACTACTCACCATACCGGAACCAGGCGGGCACCAACTCCTGACAGTACCCCTCTCCACCGGGGCGGGAGGGCTGTCGACCGATACGGACGCCGTGACTCATGGTCTTTGGCGTTTCGGCGAGACGTTTAACTCGCGTGGACAGTCCTTTAATGGGACTTTGTCGCGGCCGACCCAGCGCGGAGCTATGGCCTGCACGCGCTCGTAGGCTGAACTGGGGTGACCACCGTCGCCCAGTTCAGCTTTCTTGCTTGAAGATCTCACAGGAACACTGGAGAAAAAAGCTGTCTAAAAAAATCCTTTAAGAAAAAATTCTTGCCAGGACCTAAGATCCCAGCAAGGTGTCTAGGTCCTTACTCCTAACTAGACAGAAAATAACTGATTTGCTGAGGCAGAGAGAGAGAGGATATACCCTCTGGGACTGCCCCTAGGGTGTGGCCAGAGCTTTTTAATTTCCTGTCTAGTCCTGCTCCTGCGGAGGTAACATAACCCGAAGGTGGTGTATCACCGAGGACTACGTCTGTCGATGAGCGCTAGAGAAATACTATTTAGCCCTCCATCCTCTTCTCTTAGACTAAAAAACAATTAGTATTTATGATGTGAATAAGAAGGCAAAAGGGACTGGTTAGGAAGTAGACAACATGCAGGGCTTACAACACTTTGTTCACAAAAATGCAGTGCGTTGTCAGTCCATAGGAGGAAATTAAGGCTGCATTCACACTTGAGCGTAGCGTTTTCGCGTGGGTTTTTACTGCGATTTGTACCGCGATTTTCAGGTGTTTTGGAGGCAGGCATTGACATCTTTCAAAAACGCTGGTAATCAGCCCAAAAAGAAGCTCATGTACTTTTTTCAGCTACAGGTGTTTTGCAAAACGCTCAGATGTGAACAGGGGCCATTTAAATTAATGGGGTTTTACTTGTTGGGCGTTTTGGAACGGGTTTTTTTAGCGTTTTTGGAGCTGTAAAACGCTCTAAAACACCCAGGTGTGAATGGAGCCTAACAGCTGATTGCATTTCTAGCAGAACAATCATTTTCTGTATTTGCAGGGCTTTTGGTATATATCAAAAATTGTACAATTACAGTCTTCCTTGCATCCCCTTGTAGGCACTTATCACTCTTCCAAGTAGTGTTTTAAACACAAAAATCTATCTAGTGATAAAGAATGAACTATTTAGTGATTTTTCAACAGCAGCATTCTGATTCTGTGCTTAGAGGTGCTGCCGGAATCAGGTAATCAAGTATTTACTCGCAGAACCACAGAAGAGCCGCAAGGAAAAGCAGTAGCAAAGAATTTCAGAGCACTACTACTATTTTCAGATTTAAAAAAAGAGAGGTAAAAATGGCCCATATTGTGGACAAATCTTTCAGTGCTCACCAACCCTGTGCAGGCTGACAGGCACACACCATTTTTTTTTTTTTTTTAAAGAAGAAGAAGCTCCTACTAATTTGTGCTAGGTGATAGAACTATTAAGAACTGTTGCTTTCAGACCTTACCATAAAGCACCACTGTTTATACAGCCGTTTCTAAGCTGGGTATACACCTACAGTTTTTTTCTCCGTTTAACAAGCAAATTGAAAAAAAAAAAAAAAATGACAGATCCTTGCATCAACACAATGACATGCGATCCCGGGATCTCCCACACTGTGCTACTGTATTCTGATGAGGGCACTCCCTCAACTACCCCCTCTCCATTTCCCTGCTAGAATACACTGATCAGCGTATCCAGCTGGACTGCAAGCGCTGATCGAATGCTGGCTGTCCAACAAAACCCTTCGACAGCAGCTGGTCATTTGTTGGACAGACAGAGGTACACACATACTGAAAGTTGGCCGGTTCCTGCTGAAGTTTTTTTTTCAACCTAGCTCGAATGAAAAAAAAAAAAAAAAAAAAAACAACCGGAAAGATTGCTGTACTAACACAAGCAATATTAGTACAGTGATGTCCCCTGCTGTGCTACTGTGTTCTAACAGGGCGTTTGCCCCCTAGCTAGGACACACTGATGGTTTTCCAGCATGTCTATTCAACAGAAACCGATCTTGAGACTGGCTTCTTTCGGACAGGGAGCTACACATGGGCCAAAAGTCGGCCGGTTAATGTCGAACCAACCATTTTCGAACCGTGTGTACCACCTTGTTAAGACACTGCTAAGGAAAGGCTAAACAAAGGAGTACTCAGCATAACCACTACACAATGTTAAGCGGTGTAAAAAAAAAAAAAAAAAAAAAAAAAACTCATGGGAGGGAACAAAGGAAGACATAAATAGGGAAATGTTAGCTGGGAAATTAGGTACCTTGATTCTCTCAATACCAGCCTCGATGCGGAGCTGTTCCACCAGTTTCCGGGCTTGTGCAATGTTGTTAGAGGTTGACATCTTCCATAAATCTTAATACAAAACCTTGAGAAATGTCTGTAAAAGAAACAGAATATTACTTAACAAGATGCATGTCATAAATAAAGTGTTATTAAACCCAAAAGCAATCATATTGCAGCTTACTAATTCGTAGATGTGATGCCTACATTAGTTATCTTTTTAAGACTTATTTTCAATTGGTGATCCTGCAGGTACGTTTTTTTTTTTTTTTAAACAAACTCTCTTGTAGAGGTATCTGCTACAAGGAATGGGACAAACCATTTAACACTGGTAGGAGTGCTTAAAATGATCAGCTTTTATGTATTCATGTAAATCTATATACTAAAAAGGAAAAAACGGTTTGCTGTAACGGCGTATAAAATATTAACTGGAGTTTGGCTTCAATTTGTTTAGTGTTTTTAAATCTGCTAGTATATATAAAAACACTCCCATCCCCCCAGTCTGACAATGCTGCTGTCCAAAAGGTACCCCTTTGCTTTTTCACTCTAATACAGGAGGAGTCTTACTGGCACCATGAAAAAATGCCTAAAAAATAATAAAAATTGCAGCCACCACTTTAAGGTTACATATATATTTAGTATATTTAATTAAAACTTACACATAGGAATTGTCAGCCCATTCCTGCCGCAATTTGTATATTAACATTCCGAAGCACGATACCTGTGCCTAGAATGTGTTAATTGATGTTCATCCCTTTGAGTACCAGCAGTTGACTATTTGCACTGTTGCTGCCACTCAAAATCAATGAACGTAGGGTTCCCCAATGAATGAAACCAAACAAATTGGTAACCAATAATGTGCTCATTATCAGCTCGGACAGTAATTACATTTAGGCTAAAGGCTCCACCGACAAAAATCAAAGCCTTAAAGTGGTTCTACAAGGCAAAAGGTTTTTGCCCACCCAGCCTATAGCAAAATGACGGCTGGGAGGGACTCTCGTCGATCCAGGTGGATGTCATATGATGTCCTCCCAAGCCGCGCTGCTGTGCAATCTATCACTGGCTCTCTCCACCGGACACAGCCCACGACTGATCATTGTACCGGCTCCCTGCCAGTGCCATGTGACCACTGTAAAAAATGACAGCAGATCACATAACTGTTGTAAACAATGAATGGCTTCCATTCAAGCCATCCATTGTGTACAATTGTTTTGCTAGCTGTGATTGGTCACAGTCATCACATGGTACAGACTGGGCCAATCACAGCCCATCTGTGCCATGTGATCAGCTGTGGCCAGTCACAGCTAATCACAACAAAACAAACTGAATTAAATTTTTTTTCAGTAAAATGCTTACTTACAGTAAATCCGGAAAGTATTCACAGCATTTCACTTTTTCTACATTTTGTTATGTTACAGCCTTATTCCAAAATGGATTAAATGGTTTTCCTCAAAATTCTACAAACTTTACACCATAATGACAACGTGAAAGAAGTTTTGTTTGAAATCTTTGCAAATTTATTAAAACGAAAAAACTCACAGTATTCACAGCCTTTGCCATGACACTCAAAATTGAGCTAAGGTGCATCCTGTTTCCACTGATCATCCTTGAGATGTTTCTACAACTTGATTGGAGTCCACCTGTGGTAAATTCAGTTGATTGGACTTGATTTGGAAAGGCACACACCTGTCTATATGAGGTTCCACAGTTACAGTGCATGTCAGAGCACAAACCAAGTCATGAAGTGCAAGGAATTGTCAGTCGACCTCCAAGACAGGATTGTATGGAAGCACAGATCTGGGGAAGGGTACAGAAAAATGTCTGCAGCATTGAGAAATGAGAACAGTAGCTTCCATCATCCATAAATGGAAGAAGTTTGGAACCACCAGGACTCTTCCTAGAGCGATTGGAGGAGAAGGGCATTAGTCAGGGAGGTGACCAAGAACCCAATCGTCACTCTGACAAAGCTCCAGCATTTCTCTGTGGAGAGAGAACCTTCCAGAAGAACAACTATCTCTGCAGCACTCCACCAATCAGGTCTGTATGGCAGAATGGCCAGACAGAAGCCACTCCTCAGTAAAAGGCACATGACAGCCCGTCTGGAGTTTGCCAAAAGGCAACTGATAGACTCTCAGACCATGAGAAACAAAATTCTCTAGTGTGATGAAACAAAGATTGAACTATTTGGCCTGAATAGCAAGTCATGTCTTTAGGAAGCCAGGCACTGATCATCACCAGGCCAATAGCACCCCTACAGTGAAGCATGGTGGTGGCAGCATCATACTGTGGAGATGTTTTTCAGCGGCAGGAACTGGGAGACTAGTCAGGATTGAGGGAAAGATGAATGCAGCAATGTACAGATATATCCTTGATGAAAACCTACTCCAAAGTGATCTGGACTGGGGCAAAGGTTCATCTTCCAACAGGACAAAGACCCTAAGCCAAGATAACAGAGGAGTGGCTATGGGACGAATCTGTGAATGTCCTTGAACCCGATGAACATCTCTAGAGAGATCTGAAAATGGCTGTGCACGACGCTCCCCATCCAACCTGATGGGGCTTGAGAGGTCCTGCAAAGAAGAATAGGAGAAACCGTTGAGCAAAGGCTGTAAATACTTATGTACATGTGATTGTTTTTTTTTTTTTTATTTCTAAAAAATGTTCAAAGATTTCAAACTTTTTTCACATTGTCATGGGGTAAGGTTTGTAAAAATTTGAAGAAAATAATGAATTTATTCTATTTTGGAGTAAAGTTGTAACAAAAAAAGTGGAAAAAGTGAAGTGCTGGAAATAAATATTTTCCAGATGCACTGTTTAGCAATTAAATTCATTGCTAGAAGCAAATGATGTATATAAAAAAAAAAAAAGTTCAATACCAGCACCACCCTAAACTAAAAGAAATCCATTCTTGATCCAGGGCCGTCATGTCTGCAGCAGCTTGCCTCCCCTTTTTCTGGTGTTAATCAAATCCTGTGAAAAGGTGACAGTGGGGGTGGGGGGGGGGTGGTTGTTCGAGCCTGCACGAGTGCCATAATAGCAAGCCGCTATGGGGGCACTCAACGAAGAGAAGAAGGAGTGGAGAGTGCCAGCAGGAGACCCCAGAAGAGGAGGAGGTTTGGGGCGCACTGTGCAAAACCATTGCAGGGAGCAGACAAGTACAACATGTTTTTAATTTAAGGGAAAAAAAATAAAAATAAGCGATTTTTGACTTACCATAAAATCCATTTCTCTGATGCCCCCTACAGGAGTAGGACACTAGACAGAGAAAAGCTTGAGCACACCTAAGGGGCAGTCCCTGGGGGTATACTCCCACTTCCTGTTATAGGTATTCAGTTTTGTAACAAGCAGTGTCAGAAGAAAAAACAACCCAACTCCAAAGAGGGGCGGGTGCTGTATCCGTCAATGAACATCAGAGAAATAGATTTTAAAGTAAGTCAAACATCCAATTTTTCCTCTCATTTCATGACACAGCTCTTCATCCTCATGACCGTACGGATGTCCCAAAACATGAGGGGTGGGAAAAGCAGAAAAACTTTGCAAAGGCTAACATAGCCAACCAGCTAAAATGTAGCTCAACTGAGAACTGGAGCTCACCTGAAAAACACCCTCAAAGAGGACAAGTCCTCTAAACAGCAGCCTGCAAAACATTGCGGCCAAAAAAAGCATCCACAGATGCCAACACATCCACTTATAAAACTTTGTAAATGTGTGCACAGACGACCAAGTGGCCGCTTCGCAAACTTGCACCGCTGACGCCTGATGACAGAAAGCCCAGGAGGCACCAAGCGCCCAAGTAGAGTGCGCCCTGACAGGGAAAGGAGGAACCTGACCATAACAGAATAAGCCTGAACCACAGTCTTCCATGATGCATCGGGAAATGGTCGCAGCAGAAGCAGCCAGCCCCTTCTGAGGTCCATCCGTGAAGACAAACTGAGTCTGACTTTTGAAACGACTCCGTAGCTGCCAGGTACACATCAAGGTAATGCAAGGCAACTTCCATAGGATGCTTAGGCTTAGGACACAGGGAAGGGCACACAATGTCTTCATTCAGATCAAAATCGCAGACGATCTTTGGAAGGAAGGATGGACATAACCACCTTATCCCTGTGAACAACTAGATAAGATGAACGGCAAGACAGTGCAGCCAGCTCAGGCACCCACCCACCAAAAAGGCCACCTTCTGGGACAATTTAAGCAGGGTAATCTCCCTAATATTTTCAAAGGGAGGTTTCTGAAGAACTGACAACATGAAATTGAGGTCCCACGGAGGCAATGGAGACCGCACCGGGGGGGCCAAGTGTATCACTCCCTGAAGAAAAGTACGCACCAAGGAGTGTGAGGCCAACAGACGTTAAAAGAAAAGCAGGATGGAAGATCAGTTCTTGAGACAGCAGATCTTCCCTGAAAGGGAGTCTCCAAGGAATATCGGTGTACCAAGATCAGCAAGGCCAGTCTGGAGTCACTAGAATGACTGGAATTGCTTCTGCCTCGATCCTGCGCAGGAGTCGCAGCATAAGCTTGAGAGGAGGAAAGGAGTAGATCAGACGATGACGACTCCAGGGAGCCACTAGGGCGTCTGTGGCGTCAGCTAGAGGGTCCCGAGACCGTGCCACAAACCTCTGAACTTTCCTGTTGAAGCGAGAGGCCAACAGGTCCACCCTGGGAGTCCCCCACCAGAGACACAACTGACTGAACACCTGCAGGTGAAGTGACCATTCTCCTTGGTCCAACGCCTGTCGACTGAGGTAGTCCGCCTGCCAATTTTCCACCCCTGGAATGTGCACAGCAGAGGGTTGGAAACTAACCATTGCCCACCTTAAAAATGCTGGCTACTTCTCGAGCCGCCAGAACACCTCTTGTGCCCCCTTGGCGATTCGCATAGGCCTTGGCTGTGGCATTATCCGACTAAATCTGTACCGGACATTCCTGGAGACAAACTGTCCAATGATCCAGGCAAAGCCTAATCACCCGGAGCTCCAGTACACTGATCGGTAGCCTAGACTCCACCATAGTCAAGACCCCTTGAGCACAATCCATGCTGAGGACGCCTCCCCACCCGGATAGGCTGGCATCCGTGGTGACAACTGTCTAGTACAGGGTAAGAAAATATTTTCCCCTAAAGAAGTACTGGAGTGCAAAGCCACCAAACCAGATTGTCCAGAGACAGGGATCCTTGTTCCACTTCACCAGAATTGAAATTTGCAGAGATCTTGAGTAGAACCGTGCAGATGGAACCGCCTCGAAGATAGACACCATCAGGCCCAGCACCCGCATGCAAGTCCGAAGAGATGACCATCTGCTGGACAGCAGAAGCCGAATAGCCTCCTGCCACTTCTGAAGTTTTGCCAGAGGGAGTCCAGAGTCAATCCCAAATATTCCAGGCTCGTGGACAGGACCAGAGCAGACTTCTGAAGATTCAGCGTTTGCAGAGTGATCTCCAAATTGGCCAACAGAGAAATTGATCATCCAGGTACCCCAGTATTGCGATCCCCGCTGACTCAGTAATGCTAGAACCGGGACCAGCATTTTTGTGAAAACCCGAGGAGCGGAGGCGAGACCAAAAGGTTAACGCCACAAATTGATAGTGCTCCTCGCCTACGGCAAATTGGAGGAAGCGCTGATGGGCGATACAAATGGGGATGTGAAGGTAAGCGTCCTTTATATTGATGGATGCAAGAATGTCCCTGATTTAGGGGTGCCATCACCATGCGAATAAACTTAATTCGAAACTTCTGTACCCGCACAAAGCAGTTCAGTGCCTTGAGGTAAAGAATTGTACATACTTTGCCCTCCTTCCAGGGAACTGTAAACAGGTTTGAATATAAACCTTGAGAGAGTTCCGACATCGGAACCAGGACAATCACTCCTTGAGACAAGTTTTTTATTGTGGCACTGCCCCGTAGAGATCCTGTAAGCGATCTGGGGATAAGTGTATGCTGGAAGGAAAGAACCTTGCCGAAACTCAATCTTGTAGCCGGATCGAATGACTTTGTGGACCCACTTGTCCTGGATAAGGAAGGTCCACGGGTCCGGAAAACAGCAAAGAGGTCCCCCCACTCTTGATACGGGTGAGGGCGCCCCTACATGCGGAGGAGTTTTTGTCCGCAGACCTGGCAGAACCCGCTATAGAAAAAAGGGACCCCATCTGTGAAGGGACTTCTTACCCTCGGAAGCCTGAAGAAGAAGAATACTCTTTCCAAGGTGTTCCAAACAGGCGATCTCCCATGAATGGAAGATGAGACAAGTCCTTCTTAGAAGCCTGGTCCACGGACCAGCACTTCAGCCAAATAATGCCCAGCAGGACCACTGCAGAGACAGACAGTCTAGAAAGCAAAGGAGCGGCATCCAAACAGGCATCACAAACTAAAGCCCTTGGACCAATTGATCTGCTTCAAACTCAGGAGGGAGCCGTTTTTCCTCCAGGTCCCGGTGTAAAAAACTTTTGCCCATTCAATCATGGCTTGTGACACCAGGGTGATGGTAAACACCGGCCTAAGTGCCGAAACAGCCAGTAAACATATAGCGGGTCAAGGCCTCCGACCTCCTATCAGCCGGATCAGAGAAGACCAGATATTCTTCTACTGTTATTACTGTGGCTTTATTCAACCTGAAAACAGGAGAGTCCACTACAGGAGGTACCGTCCATTTTTTAAGGAGGGACTACTCAAAGGTACCGCATTGCAAAACGCTTAGGGATTGCAAAGGTGCGTTTTGGGGACCCCCGCTGTTTTGTGACAATTTCGTCAAAGAAGGCGGGAAAAGGGAACACCGTTGCCGATTTGGAGTACCCGTTGGTGCCAAAAGGTGACCCGTGCCTCTGATGCTCCATTAGGCTGATCTTCCATATGTAAGGTTTCCCGCACCGACACAAATCGGTGCATCCACTAGTGCCTTTTCATGTGCAGCTAGATGAACAGAGGAATCATCCTCACTATCTGAGCATGCGGGGTGCGTGGACGCAGACCCCAAAGGGTAACTGGCATCTGCAGTGGCCAATTCAGACCCTGTATCTGAAGAGACAGAGGAAGCAGGTGAAGGCGGGGGGCGCTTTTTGGTAGCTCGTTTGCCCAGGTCCAAATCCACTTGGACACCAAGGACTCCAGGACTGCTGTCAGCGCAGCCAGTTGTGGGGGGCCCTGGAGGGTCGGCTGCCTCAGACATGTTTTAGTGAATCCATGAATGGAGAGGGGAATGTGCACAAGTGAAAAAACACACTGTAAGGGACACCTCACCACACTGTCAGCACCGCAAGGCCCAGGACAGCACTACCAGCAAGAGGGAGCCCCAGGCACTCACCACCACTGGTCAGCTCACAGTAAGCTTCTGCACACCGCGCAGCGATCAGTAAAAGGCACGTCTGGCTATTAGCACAAGAGGCCGAGGACTTCCTACCGCCAAATCAGCACCTATCTGAGCTCCAAAAACATGGCTGCCGCTATATTCAATGGGAAACTATAGGGAAAATGGCCACCGAGGGCCTCCTATCGCCAGTGCTGCACCCCAATGCACCTAAGAAAGGTATGTCTTCCCCCCGGGGGGGGGGGGGGGGAGGGTGACCAGATGGGGGACACAGGCCGCAATAGACCATCGAGCTGGAGGGAGGGGAGACGCGATTTGGGAAGGAGGTTTTGGCTCGACCATCCCAGGGAGGGGCCCAATTCCGCCCCAAAACCTGCAAGGGGAAGAGGTAGGGACAGCTACTTACCACACCAGAAACAGGGTGGGCACTGCTCCGGACAGGACACCGCTCCATCGTAATGTGGATGCTGTCAGCCAGGAGGAAACACTGTGACTTAGGCCAAAGCCAGTTTGTATGCACCCTCGTGAGACGTTTAACTCGCATGCCAGCCCCCATCCAGTAGGGCTATGTTGTGGCCGACTTAGTGTGCACGCGCTCGCTGGCCGGACTGGGGGGACCCCTAAGGATCTAGATTATCCACTTTGCCGCCCAGTCCGGCAGTTGATAGTAGATTCTCACAGGAATAAATTCAATTTTAAAAGAAAAATAGCTAAGACCAGAGATCCCAGCAAGGAACTAGGTCCTTACTCCTGACTAGGCAGAAAAAAAACTGAATACCTATAGCAGGAAGTGGGAGTATACCCCCAGAGACTGCCTCATAGGAATGCTCAAGCTTTTCTCTGTCTAGTGTCCTACTCCTGTAGGGGGCAGCATAACCCTATGGTCATGAAGATGAAGAGCTGTGTCCGTCAATGAACGAGAGAGAAATTAGGTTTACAACCACTTGCCGACCATCAGTAGTACATATACTGTGGTAAGTCGGTTCTATTGCGCGAAAACTATGTACCGCCGTACTGTCAGAGATGAACACAGTGATCTTGTGTTCCTGATATTTAGGAACACAGATCTCAGTCCATCTAGTGATGAAAGTTAGAAAGCATCCCCTAGGTCTAGGGACATACTTAACCCTTTGATCGCCCCTGGTGTTAACCCCTTCCCTGCCAGTGTCATTAGTACACTAGTAATGTCACTGGTCCCCTCAAAAGTGTCAGATGTCCAATCTGTCGCAGTCCTGCTAAAAATTGCTGCTTGCAGCCATTACGAGTAAAAAAAAAATAAAAATGCCATAAATCTATCCCCTAGTTTGTAGGCGTGATAAATTTTGCGCAAACCAATCAATATACACTTATTGGGATTTTTTTAACCAAAAATATGTAGCAGAAAACATATTGGCCTAAAATGATGAAAAAAAAAACACCTTGCTTTTTTTCCTTTTTTTATTGGCTGTGTTTTATAGCAGAAAGTAAAAATGTTTGAATTTTTGACTTACTGTAAAACCCATTTCTCTGATGTTCATTGACGGACACAGGTCTTCATCTTCATGACCGTAGGGATATGCTGATCCTGATATCCATAACCACTGGGTTACGCTGCCCCCTACAGGAGTAGGACACTAGACAGAAAATAATTCTGGCTACACCCATGGGCAGTCCCAGGGGGTATACTTCCTCTCCCTGCTAAGTCAGTTTTCTTACAAGCAGTAAGAGGGGTAGGTGCTGTGCCCGTCAATGAACATCAGAGAAATCGATTTTACGATAAGTCAAAAATCCCATTTTCTCTTTCGTTCATTGATGGACACAGCTCCTGATATTCATAACCATTGGGACATCCAAAAGCAGTGTTAAACATGAGGGGTGGGAACCACAAAAAAATTCCCAAGGCTAAACATTAGCCAACCAGGCAACAGGAGCTCAACCAAACAACTGGAGCCCACCTGAAAAAAAAACAAACACACCCTCAAAGAGGATCAGGTCCTCTAAACAGAAGCCTGCAAAACCTTGCGGCCAAAAGAAGCATCCGCAGATGCCAACATTTTATAAAATGGATGCCTTGCAAACCTGCATCACTGACGCCTGACGATGGAAAGCCTAGGAGGCACCAAGCGCCCTAACAGAGTGCGCCTTGACAGGGAAAGGAGGAACCTGACCCCTGATGGAATAGGCCTGAACCACCATCTGTCTGATCCATCTGGAAATGGTCACAGAGGAGAAAGACAACCCTTTTCGAGGTTCATTCGTAAGCACAAAGAGCTTCTGACTTTCTGAAAGACTCCGTAGCTGCCAGGTACACCCTAATTGCCCAGACCACATCCAAGGCATGCAAGGCAATTTCCTACAGATATTTAGGCCTAGGACAAAGGGAAGGCAACACAATGTTCAAATGAGACAACCTTAGGAAGAAAAGACAGACAGGGATGAAGAACCACTTTATCTCTGTGAATCACCAGGTAAGGTGAACGACAGGATAACACAGCCAGTTCCGACAACCTGCACGCAGAGGTGATAGCCACTTAATGGGACAGCGTAAGCAGGGGAATCTCCCAAATATTTTCAAAGGGAGGGTTCTGTAGAGCTAAAAGCACCAAATTAAGATCCCAAGGCAGCAACAGAGCCCGCACTGGGGGAACCAAATATTGGACACCCTGAAGAAAAAGGTATCCACCAGGGAGTGTGTGGCCAAAGGTTGATGGAAGAAGAACGCTAAAGCAGACACCTGGCCCTTGATGGTACTCAAGGCCAAATTCTGTTCAACCCCCGTCCCCCACCCTCGTTGAAGGAAGGTCCAGATCTGAGTCACCAAGAAGGAGTGAGGAAGAGCCCCAAGATGTAATGTCTTCCACTTACGATAGGAAATCTACCTCTAGGAAGATCTACTAACTTTCAATAGTGTAGGAATCATCAACTCTGTAAAAACCCTTTACTTCAGCACCTGGCTTTCAACAGACAAGCCGTCAAAGCCAGCGATTGTAAAGCAGGAAGGAAGATTGGTCCTTGGGGGACAGCAGACCCCCCTGAGAGGAAGCTGCCAAGGAACATCAGTGACCAGCAACACCAGATCGGTGTACCAAGCCCGGCGAGGCCAGCCCGGAGCCACTAAGATGACCGGAATCCCTTCTGCCTCCATGCTGCGTAGAAGTTTTGGCAGAAGCTTGAGATGAGACACACCTGATGAAACTCCGGATGAAGGGACCACTTCCAACGCCTGCCGACTGAGGTAATCTGCCTGCCAATATTCCACCCTAGGAATGTATACGGCAGAGAGGGCTTGAACAAACCGTTCTGCCCAACTTAGAATGCCGGCTACCTCCAGAGCTGCCAGGACACTTCTTGTGCCCCCTTGGTGATTGACATAAGCCACGGCCATGGCATTGCCAGATTGAATGCCCACTGTACAACCCTGAAGACGATCCATCCAATGATCTAGGCATCTGATCGCTCGGAGTTCCAAGACATTAATTGGGAGTCTGGACTCTTTCAGCGTCCAGATTCCCTGGGCAGAATGCTTGCAGAGGACGCCTCCCCAGCCGGACAGGCTGGCATCCATGGGGACCACTGTCCAATACAAGGGGAGGAAGGAATATCCCAGCCGAAGTGCCGGAGACCAAAGCCACCATATCAGGGACTCCTTCGTTCCCCGACTCAGCCAGACCTTATTCTCCAGACAATGCGGAGTCTTGTCCCATTTGGTCAGAATTGGAACAGATCTTGTACCACCCCAAACAGGCCCTGTAAGCAGTCTGGGGACAGGCGCAAGTTGGAATGAAAAAACCTTGCCGGGGGACTAGAGCAAAACGCAATCTTGTAGCCAGACCGAAGGACTTTGTGGACCCACTTGTCTTGCACTAGGGAAGTCCACGGGTCTGGAAACCAGCAAACATGTCCCCCCACCCCTGATACGGGTGAGGGCACACCTTCATGCAGAAGGAGCCTTGTCCCCGGGTCTGGAGAAGCTGGATCTTGGCTTGCCAGACCAGGTTCTTTTGGATCCTCCAGAAGAGTCCCTGAAAGGCTTAGAGCCCTTCTCAGTCGACCCTGAGGGACGAAAAAACGTATGAGCTGAGAAGGAAGGCCCACATCTATGAGGTTCAGGTCTTGCCCTTCGTAGCCTGCAGAAGAAAAGTACTTAATGATGTAATCCAGGGTAGCTCCAAACAGGCAATCTCCTTGAAAAGGAAAATCAGTTAATGCCTTTTTTTAAGGCTGATCTGCAGACCAGCACTTGAGCCAAAAAACACGCCGAAGGACCACTGCAAACACAGAGGCGAGCCATCAGGGGAGCCGCATCCAAAAGAGGCATCACAGAAACTGCACCCCTTGGACCAGCTGGTTTGCCAGCTCAGCAAAGGCGGGGGGGGAGCTGCTACCCCTCCAGGTCACGGTGTAGGAGCTTAGCCCACTCGGTCAGAATTTGCGACACTAGGGCAATGGTGACTATCGGCCTCGCTGCCGAACCAGCCAGAGTGTACATAGTGTGGGGCACAGCCTCTGCCTTCTGGTCAGCCGGATCCTTAAAGCCTGGGGAGTCTTCAACAGGAATCATGGTTGCCTTGTTCAAACTGGAAACCAAAGGGTCCACCACTGGTGGCACAGTCCACTTCTTAAGAAGGGACTCCTCATAGGGGTAACGCCTAGTAAAGCGCTTAGGGACCCCACAGGGACACTTTGGTCGTCCCCACTTTTTATCCACAATTCTTTCACAATAGGCAGGGAAAGAAAACCTTTGCCGCTTTAGATGGCTTGCGAGTGCCAAAGGGCACCTGCACCTCCGTCGCAACTTCAGCTCTGTCCTCCATCTTCAGGGTCTCACGCACAGATACAATCAGTGCATCCACAAGCGCCAACATCACTATCAGAGGATTCCAGGCACGTGGTTGCAGACCCAGAAGAGTGAACCACGTCCACGGCGGGCGAATCAGATTCAGGATCTGAGGAGACTGATGAGGCAGGGGAAGACGGGGAGCGCTTTTTTCTAGCCCGTCGCCTGCAAGCTACCTTCACCCAGGACACAAGGGGGACCCCACAAAAAGTGTAAAACACTGCAAATGGACAACCCCCACCGCACTGGCAGCACCACCCAGTTTCGAGGCACAAAGCACCAAGTGATCCCCAGCAGAGAGGGAGAGGACACCTCCAGACTCACTACCCACAGAAACAGGCACCTGCAGCCACCAAGAGAATCTGCACTACATGTGCAGGGATCAGGAAGTAAAATGATTCAGGAGTCAGCACCAGGGGATGAGGAGGGGCTCCCACCCCTAAAATCCCCGCCCACAGGGCTCCACTATCATGGCCGCCACTATTTCCAACAGCAAACCACAAGAAAATGGCAACTGGACTACATAAATATGGCCGCCGTGTATAGAAACACACAGGGTACAACAAAATGCCAGCACCACGAGGCTTACAGGGACCCAGGAGGGAGACCAAGCCTTAAGGACAGATCCAGGCAGGACGGGTGGCCCTGGCAGGAGCCCCTACCAGTTACAACCTCCCCCATCCACACACTCGATCGTCTGGTTGCTGGTGGCACACCCCCCAGCCCTCATCGGCAGTTAGCACCCTGCCCCCATCCAAGGAAAGTGGCCAGACCACCCAAATAGCCCCAGCGTGGAGGGGGGCAGGAAGGGACTTGGCAAGGGGGGTGCCTGGGGGAAAGGAGGGGAATCCGGGGGTCCGACCGTTCTAAGGAGAGGCCTACTTCCACCCCAAAACCCTCCAGGGGGAAGAGGGGACATCTATCCACCTTACCAGGAACCAGATGGGTACCGCTCCAGACAGAACCCCTCTACATCGAGATGAGGGGGCTGTCAGCCAGGAGCACTGCAAATCGGGCCGAGACCCAGTCCTATGTGACCTCACGAGGTGTTTAACTCGCAGGCCAGCCCCCGTTCAGTGGGGCTAAGTCACGGCCGACCTAGCGCGGAGCTGAGGTCTGTGCACGCTCGCTGGCCATTGATTGTAGATCTCACAAGAAAAAAATCCAGGAGAAAAAAAAAGTTTCTATTTAAAAAATGTTTCCCATGACCAAAGATCCCAGCAAGAGAAAAAAATAATCGTCGCTGAGTGTGGCAGATGTAATTTTATTACTCAGCGGCGCCTACTATTTTTTCTCTCTTGCCTGCCAGTGGGACTTCGCTTCTGCCTGTTAGAGCTGCTCTCTGTGTTGGCATGGTGCATCTGTGCACCCCAGAGGTCCGGTCATTGGTCTGATTGCTTTTCTCCCATCAAGACCCCTGCATTGGGGACCCATCTCCCAGCAGAAGCAGCAAACAAACTTTTCCTCTCAAAAAGATTCCAGCAAGGAAATGCATACTTACTCCTGACTAGGCAGAAAAAAAACTGAGTGGCAATAGCAGAAAGAGGGAGTATACCCCCTGGGACTGCCAATGGGTGTAGCCAGTATTATTTTCTGCCTAGTGTCCTACTCCTGTAGGGGGCAGTATAGCCCAATGGTTATTGTCAGGAGCTGTGTCCGTCAATGAACGAAAGAGAATTTTTTTTTTTTCAAAATTGTTGCTTTTTTGTTTATAGCTCTAAGAATAAAAATCAAAGAGGTGATCAAATACCACGAAAAGAAAGCTCTATTCGTGGGAAAAAAAAAAAGACCAATTTTATTTGGGTACAGCATCACACGACTGCGCAATTGTCAGTTAGTTAAAGTAACGCCTGGTCATTAAGGGGGTAAAATCTTCCAGCCCAGGAGTGGTTAAGCCTGCAGAAACTGCCAGGCATCTGCAAGAATGCCAGGTATCCGCAATGGCATAAATTTAATAGTTCAACTGTCAGAAACAGATGTATGTGTTTTATTTATTACAGGTACTTATATAATGATTTCAATGTATGCAGAGCTTTACACATAGATACAATGGATATATAAAAAAAATATTTTTTTTTTCCGCCGGCGAATTCTTGCATCATAAGAACAATCATATCGGCTGTTAAGCCGCTTTATGGTTGTTACAGGCGGCGGGAGGGGACATACCCGCCGCCCTCCGCGCGATCGGCGAGTCGGAGAAGGAATCCGCTGGCAGCGGAAGTACACCATAGAGTCTGTAGAGGACCAGATGGTCCCCGGCAGTCTGACTCGTGGAGGCCCGGGCCTGGCAGTTATCAATACTGCCGTGATCTCGGCTGGATAGCCGAGATCGTGGTTTTTTTTTTTGTTTTTTTTTTTTCAGGCTTTCTAGCCTGTAGGAGACATCTGAGGTCTTATTGACCCCAGATCTCCCCATAAAGAGGTCCTGTTAAACACTATTCCTATTACAAGGGATGTTTACATTCCTTGTAATAGGAATAAAAGTGATAAAAAAAAAAAAATTAAAAAAAGGTTAAGTGTTAAAAATTTAAAAAATAAAAAAAAGAAAAAAAAAATGTTAAAGAGCCCCCGTTCCCAGATGCTCGCACGCAGAAATTAACTCATGCAAACGTTAGAGCGAGAGCAACAATTCTAGCCCAAGACCTCCTCTTTAACTCTAAACTGGTAACCTGTAAAAACTTTTAAAGAACACACTCTGCCTGCTGTGAGACACAGTCACACTTTACACAATATCTTTGGTGTTACCAAGGATTCCCACTTTTGTGGACATCAGCCGTCCACCAGACCTGGACTTAGGGACACCGTTCTCTGATGGTCTTGCTGGGATACTAACACTCTATTGTACTTGATGACATCTGGACCCGCCAGGCAGGCACCCAAGATTGGTTGTTTTTACTCAGCAAACAGTAATCTGCACACAATACACAGTTGATAAGAATATTTGCAGCTCTCAGATTATACCCCTGAAGAAGCAGCGTATTCTCCACTTCGAAATGCGTTGGGTATCCTATCGATGCACTTGTCTGACATTCAGCTTTTTTTTTTTTGTGTATCAGAATGTACACTGTTTGCGATTTTATGCATTTTGTATACGTTTTTCTACAATAAAATTAGAAATTACTTTATATTTTATTACATGTGTTCTTTGTGGGGAGTGCACGAAAAGTCCCAAACCTAGGGGATATCTCTTTTCTTTGTTTGCACCCAGGGATGTGGCACCACCTACCAGAGTTTCCATTGAGAGCAAACTCTTCTTTCTGTAAAAACGTTTAAAGCGCTGCCTATGGAGATTTTAAAGTACTGAAATTTGGCGTCATTCCACGAGTGTGCGCAATTTTAAAGCGTGACATGTTAGAGATCTTTTTACTCGGCGTAACATCCTCTTTCACATTATACATAAAAATTGTGCTAACTTTAGTGTTTTTTTTTAATTCATAAAACTGTATTTAAAAAAAAAAAAAAAATTGCGTTTGAAAAATGTCTGCGCAAATACCGCGTGACATAAAAAGTTGCAATGACTGCCATTTTATTCCCTAGGGTCTCTGCTAAATTTTCTCTGAGTAATTTTCTAGCAAAAAAAAAAAAATGATTTTTACATGTAGGAGCGGAGTGCCAGAAATGGCCCGCTATGGAAGTGGTCAATGTGACCTCTAAACTGTACAACTCAATTGAAAAACAAACTGGATTTTATTTGGGAGGGGGGGGGGGGGGTGGCCGTAAAAAAAACTAAAATAATGTGGTTGCATATGTGTGCACACCCTCTTATAACTGGGGATGAAGCTGTGTTTAGAATTAAGCAATCCCATTCAAACTCATGTCAAACAGGAGTCAGTACACACCTGACATAATTTGAAGTGCCTCTGAATAACCCCAAATAAAGTTCAGCTGTTCTAGTAGGTCTTTCCTGACATTTCCTTAGTGTCATCCTACAGCAAACGCCATGATCCGCATCAGAGGGATCTCATTGTTAAAAAGTATCAGTCAGGAGAACGGTACAAAAGAATTTCCAAGGTATTAAATATACCATGGAACACAGTAAAGATAGTCATTAAGTGGAGAAAATATGGCACAACAGTGACCTTACCAAGAACTGGACGTCCCTCCAAAATTGATGAAAAGACGAGAAGAAAACGGTTTAGGGAGGCTACCAAGAGGCAACATTAAAGGAGCTGCAGTAATATCTGGCAAGTACTCGTTGTGTGGTACCCGTGACAACAATCTTCCGTATTCTTCATAAGTCTGGGCTATGAGGAAAAGCGGCAAGAGGGACGCCTTTTCTTAAGAAAAACATCCAAGCCCGGCTAAATTTTGCAAAAAAAACATGTGAAGTCTCCCAAAAGTATGTGGGAAAAGGTGTTCTGGTCTGATGAAATCAAGGTTGGACTTTTTTGGCCATAATTCCAAAAGATCTGTTTGGTGCAAAAACACTGCACATTGCTACAGTGAAGCATGGTGGTGGCAGCATCATGCTTTGGGGCTGTTTTTCTTCAGTTGGAACAGGGGCCTTATTCAAAGTAGAGGGAATTATGAAAAGTTCATCTTTCAACATGACAACGATCCAAAGCATACATCCAAATCAAAAAAGGAATGGCTTCACCAGAAGAAGATTAATGCGTTTGTAACCCTAAAAAAAAAAAAAAAAAAAAAAAAAAAAAAAAAACTCTCTTCCTAACTGATAATAAACCTGGTTGATCCTGTCAGTTCCTGTGTCCCCCTGCCTCTGCTGACCATGATAATCATGGCTGTTGAGCCCTGATTACTGTTGTCAGCATATGTGCCTCATCATCCGCAGCTCTCGTCTCTCCTCTGACAGTCTCTCCCCCCTCCTCTGACAGTCTCTCCCCCCTCCCTGTCAGCATGAGTTTCCTCTTCGCCCCTCCCGTTGCTTTTCAGCTGCACATATCATTGTATCATATCACTGTATCCCATGCAGATATGCTGCCATTAACGAAAGTGTAAGTGTTAGAAATGAAGAAATGAAAGGCTAAATACAGTTTCTGACACCGCAGCTGTGCGGTCACATGAACCTCCCCCCCCCCCCCCCCCGTCCTGGCCGGCCCGATCAATGGAGAGAATCAGGAGGGTCGGAGATTCCCTCTGCTGGTCGACTGACATCACAGGGGAATCTCGGCCCCTCTTGCTTCTTTCTATAGATCGACACTGGCCAGCGCAGGAAGATCCCGTGATCGCACAGCTGCGGAGTCAGAAACTGTATTTAGCCTTTTCATTTTAAAACACTTACACTTTCGTTAATGGCAGCATATCTGCATGGTACACTTTCGTTAATGGCAGCATACTGTATCTGCATGGTATACATGTAAAGTCACATAGTGACTTTACACACACTCTAAAGTTTAGGAATGGCCCAGCCAAAGCCCAGGTCTGTATCCGTTTGAAAATCTGGGGGTGATCTGAAGAGGGCTGTGCACAGGAGATGCCCTCGCAATCTGACAGAATTGGAGCGTTTTTGCAAAGAAGAGTGGGCAAATATTGCCAAGTCAAGATGGGACATGCTGATGAAGTGCTGTAATAAAATCAAAAGGTGCTTCAACAAAGTATTAGTTTAAGGGTCTGCACACTTATGCAACCATATTTTATTTACTTTCCTCTACCATAAAAATTTCAGTTTGTTTTTCATGAGTTGTACAGTTTAAAATGTCACATTAAAGGTGGAAAAAAATCTGAAATGAGTCTACAATATTGAACTCTCACAATATTCAAATTTTCTGAGATATTTTTGTTTTTCACTAGCTGTAAGCCATTATCATCAAAATTATATTTCAAGCATTTCTTTTTTTTATCACTCTGTGTGTAATTATATCTAACACACACACACACACACACACACACACACACACACACACACACACACACACATATATATATGGGACACAATCATGAAGTGGAAAGAAATTTATTGGGTATTTCAAACTTTGTTAACAAATAAAAAACTGAAAAATTGGGCATGCAAAATTATTCAGCCCCTTTACTTTCAGTGCAACAAACTCTCTCCAGAAGTTCAGTGAGGATCTCTAAATGATCCAATGTTGACCTAAATGACTAATGATGATAAATAGAATCCACCTGTGTGTAATCAAGTCTCCGTATAAATGCACCTGCACTGTGATAGTCTCAGGGGTCCGTTTAAAGCGCAGAGAGCATCATGAAGAACAAGGAACACACCAGGCAGGTCCGAGATACTGTTGTGGAGAAGTTTAAAGCCTGATTTGGATACAAAAAGATTTCCCAAGCTTTAAACATCCCAAAGAGCACTGCGCAAGCGATAATATTGAAATGGAAGGAGTATCAGACCACTGCAAATCTACGAAGACCTGGCCGTCCCTCTAAACTTTCAGCTCATACAAGGAGAAAACTGATCAAAGATGCAGCCAAGAGGCCCATGATCACTCTGGATGAACTGCAGAGATCTACAGCTGAGGTGGGAGACTCTGTCCATAGGACAACAATCAATCGTATACTGCACAAATCTGGCCTTTATGGAAGAGTGGCAAGAAGAAAGCCATTTCTTACAGATATCCATAAAAAGTGTTGTTTAAAATTTGCCACAAGCCACCTGGGAGACACATCAAACATGTGGAAGAAGGTGCTCTGGTCAGATGAAACCAAAATCTAATTTTTTGGCAACAATGCAAAACGTTGTTTGGCGTAAAAGCAACACCGCGTATCACCCTGAACACACCATCCCCACTGTCAAACATGGTGGTGGCAGCATCATGGTTTGGGCCTGCTTTTCTTCAGCAGGGACAGGGAAGATGGTTAAAATTGATGGGAAGATGGATGGAGCCAAATACAGGACCATTATGGAAAAAACCTGATGGAGTCTGCAAAAGACCTGAGACTGGGACGGAGATTTGTCTTCCAACAAGACAATGATCCAAAACATAAAGCAAAATCTACAATGGAATGGTTCACAAATAAACATATCCAGGTGTTAGAATGGCCAAGTCAAAGTTCAGACCTGAATCCAAATGAGGATCTGTGGAAAGAACTGAAAACTGCTGTTCACAAACGCTCTCCATCCAACCTCACTGAGCTCGAGCTATTTTGCAAGGAGGAATGGGCAAAAATTTCAGTCTCTCAATGTGCAAAACTGATAGAGACATACCCCAAGCAACTTACAGCTGTAATCGCAGCAAAAGGTGGCGCTACAAAGTATTAACAACTTAAGGGGGCTGAATAATTTAGCATTTTTCATTTTTTTATTTGTTAAAAAAGTTTGAAATATCCAATAAATTTCATTCCACTTCATGATTGTGTCCCACTTGTTGATTCTTCACAAAAAATTAAAGTTTTATATCTTTATGTTTGAAGCCTGAAATATGGCAAAAGGTAGAAAAGCTCAAGGGGGCCGAATACTCAAGGAGCTTAAAGCAGAGTTCTGGGCAGAAACATTTTTTTTACCTAAAAATACCCCTGGGATAGTCAGGGCTAGTGCATTTAAGCAACGATAGCCTCTGAACTGTCCCCTGTTTCACTTACCTGTAAGAATACTTACCTTGAAAATGTCTTGTCCAGCGCTGCCATCTCAGGTGTGGGTAGCTGAAGCCGGAGCGTCCCTCTCCGTGTCCTCTTCAGTGACGTCGGAGTCCCAGAATGCCCTGCTCGTCACTTCCGGGGCTGGCGAGTCATCCCTGAACAGCTTCTGGGCATGCCCAGAAGCTGTTCAGCAGGGAATGACGCGCCTGCACCGGAAGTGACAAGTGACTCCGGTTGAGGGGCATTGACTCCTGGGATCGACGACGCTCATCTCCCAGGAGTCAATGCAAGGAGGTAGTGACGTTGTGCGCCGTGTCCGCAGAGGGAGGAAGAGGAAGGAAGGTAAGTATATTTTCATTATGAACAAGGTAAGTGAAACAAAAATTTTTTTTAAATTATCCAATTTTCCTTTTTCAGGTTCATCTAAGCTAGCGGACGGTGCAAAGATAGTTTTTAGGGTGGAACTCCGCTTTAACTCACATTCACACATACTGTACATACACTAGGGGCAATTATTCTTATAATACAGGATCTATATAACAACATGAGTTGAGCAGAGCTTTACAACACCAGGGCAGCAGTACAGCTACAAGGACACACATCTAGCCATCCATCTACATATACACATAGATCGATATATATATATATATATATATATATATATATATATATATATATATATATATATATATATTTTTTTTTTTACAAGACTATAATAAAACCACGAGAGCAGAGCATTTATCAGAGTTATTGTAAAGATGGGCAACATGGTTAAATTTGGCATCTAGACACTGACATGTGGTCACAGAAGGGTAAAGTGGATCTAATCCAAGCTAGCCAAGCATAAATTCAATTATAGATAGGTTATAAATTATATAAATCATGAATAACCACAAAAATGTTGAGACCGGGGCACAACAATAAATCATTTGTTCAATTATGCTATATTGGTTGTTTTCCTCGAGGCTTGGAATGGCATCTTCTTTTAGTACAAAATTCTATTTTGTAGGCACACAGCGAAACGGTTTTACTAAAGAAGTTGGAAATATTAAATATGTGAACATATAAAAAATTGTGAATATTCCCTTCAATTATGTATTCATGTGAAAAAGTATTTGCACATGATTATTGGATATGCAAAGTGATCAAGATTCGATTTTTCATATGACTGGATAATTTAGGTGAATATTCACAAATTTCTTTAAGTTGAAAATTCTCAACTTAAGTCAGCCTCCTTATGCCAGTGCTCTCACAGACAGGACAGCTCTGCCTTCTTTCACTGACAGGCGTACTGTCTTTTGGCTTGGGGTTAACTCGGAAGCTGTGGCTACAGAATATGTAGCCCCTACTTCCATTTAAATAAATTTACTGGTCACAGTTTGGTCAAAACCAAACTAAAAGGCATGAAACATACCTCCTCTCCAATGGTCTAGGTCCATCTCTTTTCAGGTGCTGCTCTTTGGACATCCCCATTGGCTTGCTCAGTATGACGTAACTCATGCTTGCACAGAAGTCAGTCACCTTGGCACACAGGGATGATGCTGGCACACAAAGTTGAGCTGTGCATGACAACTCAGTTTACATGCCAGAGAAGACTGAGCAGACAGGCAGGGGGTTTATTTTTTAGTAGAAGAGACATTTAAGGTCTTCTGCAATAATAGCCTGCCTGCTTGCTTGCTGTGTATTAAAGGAAGATTTCAGTTCCACTTGACTAGCAGGCAGTTCATACTGCCATACGCGAACCGCTGGGAGTGCCAATACAAATTGAATGACACCCCCAGATCGGTTCGCACATCGCAGTGCGAACTGTCAAATCGGATAGGAATCGGATCGCACGAGTGTGAACACCCATTGGATGTACCCAAATTCTGTAGCCATTAAAGCAGTAATAAACCCAAAACCAAAAATTTAACATATTGTATAGCTTACCAATCAGATGTTGTGGTGGCTGCATTTGTTTTCTTTTTTTTAGGCTATCTGTTTTCACTTGGTGATCTGGCCAGTACTGCACTCCCTGTAATGAAGTGTAGTCTGTACATTCTGGAAAAAGGAGCAACAGAGACACCTTTGGACAGCAGCATTGTCAGTCTGGAGGGAGGGTTAGTGTTAGATGTGCTAGTAGATTTAGACACACTACCAAATTGAAGTCAAACTCCAGCTCACACCTTTTAAACAGTTACAACTATAGCTTTTTTTATTGGGATAAGGGTTTTATTAAAATAAAATAGGATCCTTGTAAAGCACTCCTGACAGAGATAAAAGGTTGGACTCAACTGTGTATGGTCCATCTGCAGGGCAGCTTGTTTTGTTGAAAAAACAGACTTACTGGCCAGATCACCAGGTAAAAAGAATTGGTATGCTGCTTTTGTACCACTTGAAAATGTATCCATAAATGTAAAGATAAGCATTTCAAAGTAAAGCACAGCAGAGCCTTCTTAAAACCAAAAAGGTGTTTGCATGCATCATTTTCATCACACATCTAAAAACAAGAGGTTTATCCCTAACAGGTGCAAGAAACTGCTTTTCAGAGCCTTTGAGCTCATCTAATTATAACCTGTCCAGTTATACTTATGCCTCGTACACACCATGGGGTTTATTTACTAAAGCTAGAGAGGGCAAAATTAATCACAATTCTGCAGAGACACCAATCAGCTTCCAGGTTTTACTGCTAAAGCTTAATTAAACAAGCTGAGGTTAGAAGCCGATTGGTTTCTCGGCAGAATTGTGACTAACTTTGCCCTTTCTAGCTTTAGTAAATAAACCCCAATGAGATTATCGGACGAATGAGACTTTTTTTTGCATGCTAGTCTCCATATCCAAAATGAAGAGGTAACTAAAGTTACCAAAATTCTTGTACGACAGAAGAAAAATTCGGAAGGGATGTAATGTGTTGTATTTGTTTTTTTTTTGGACAAAAACTGTACTGATTAACCACTTGCCGACCGCTCACTGAGCTGGTACTGCGGCAAAGTGGCTCGATATCGTCCAGTGAAGTAGACCTACGTCGCTGGACTCCTCCCCCTGTGGCGGCGCACGCGCGCCGCCGGAGGATCGCTCCCGCTGTATTCAGTCACAGCGGGAGTCGGGCCAGGGGAGGAGCGGCGGTGATCACTGTCGCTCTTCTCCGATCATCGGGGATCGAGTGTGGAGATCCGCCCGCTTGTGTAAACAAAGCGGACAGATCTCCTAAGTGACAAACAGTGACAGATTGCAGGATTCAGCATAGCTGAACCTGCGATCTGTGCCTGTGTCACACAGTCCCCTCCCCCCACACACGTTAGTAAGCACCAGGCATACATTAACCCCTTGATAACCAATAAAAGTTAACCCCTTCCCTGCCAGTGTAATTTTTACAGTAACAGTGCATATTATAGCACTGATTACTGTAGTAATGTCGCTGGTACCCCCAAAAGTGTCAAAAATGTCAGTCAAGGGTCCGATCTGTCCGCCGCAATGTCGCAGTCCCACAGGAGAAAAAAAAAAAAAAAATCGCAGATCGCCGCCATTACTAGTTAAAAAAAAAAACTAAAAATTACATACATTTCCCGTAGTTAGTAGCTGCGATAACTTTTGCGCAAACCAATCAAAATACGCTTATTGCGATTTTTTTAACCAAAAATATGTAGCAGAAAACAAATTGGCCTAAAATGTTAAAAAAATTTGATTTTTACATTTTTGGGGGGGGAATTAATTTATTTTATTTTTTTTCCTTTCCTTCCTCCCTGCGTTACATCGAAGTAGGTGTATGCCGCCAGGGTTCTGGTGTCAACACCCCGAATCAGTGTATAAAGCTAGTAGATATAAATCACACAGGAGGGAGAAAAAGAGAAAGCTTGTCTTTATTTTTTCAAAATTGTCGCTCTTTTTTTGTATATAGCGCAAAAAGTAAAAATCGCACAGGTGATCAAATACCACCAAAAGAAAGCTCTATTTGTGGGGAAAATACATTTTGGCCTTAATATATGACAAAAATTTAATATATTGGATATTTTTTAACTGTAAAGTAGAAAAATATTGTTATTTTTTCAAAAATGTTGCATATTTTTTATTAATATCGCAAAAAATGAAAAGCGCAGAGGTGATCAAATACCACCAAAAGGAAGCTCTGTTTGTGGGAAAAAAAGGACGTAAATTTGGGTACGGCGTTGCATGACCGCGCAATTGACAGTTAAAGTGCCTGGACGTACAGCAGGAAAATCCTCCGGTGGTAAAGTGGTTAAACAAAAGTTTGACTAAGCCTATAGGGCAGTCCCATGAGGTATACTACCACTTTCTGCTATAGGTCTTCAGTTTTGTAACAAGCAGTGTCAGAAGAACATATAACCCAACTCAGAAGGGAGGGTGCTGCGTCCATCAATTAACATCAGAGACAAGAGTTTTACGGCAAGACAAAAATTCAGTTTTCTCTTTTGTTCATTAACGGACACAGCTCCATATCTTCTTGAACCTTGGGATGTCCCAAAGCAGTGTTAACATGAGGGGTGGGAAGAACACAGCAACAAACATGCTTCCCAAAGGCTAAACATAGCCAACCAGGAAAAACCGCTCAACCAGGAACAACTGGAGCTCACCTGACAAAAAAGTACACCCTCAAAGACGACTAATCCTCTTCAATAGCAACCTGCAGAACCTTGCGGCCAAAGGAAGCATCCGCAGATGCCAACACATCCACCTTCTAAAATTTTGTGAAAGTGTCCACGGACAACCAGGTGGCTATCTTGCAATCCTGCACCACTGACGCCAAGAGGCATTAAGCGCCCATGTAGAATGTGCCTTAACAGGGAAAGGAGGATCCTGACCATTAATTGAATTGGTCTGCGTCTGCTTGATCCATCTGGAAATGATCACAGCAGATGCGGCCAGCCCCTTACGGGGTCCATTCGTAAGGACAAACAGGGAATCAGATTTAAGGAAGGACTCAGTCGCCACCAGGTACACACTGATTGCCCCAACCACATCCAAAGACTGTAAGGCAATGTCTTTAGGATGCTTAGGCCACAAGCAAAGCAACACAATGTCTTCATGTAAATGGAAACCAGAGACGACCTTAGGAAGGACTGACTGGCAGGGACGAAGCACCACTTTATCTCTGGGAACCACCAAGTAAGATGAATGACAAGACAAGCTGCCAGCTCTGACACCTTGTGTGCAAAAGTAAAAGCCACCAAGAAGGCTACCTTCTGGGACAATGTACACTCCACACTGGGGGAGCCAAGAGGCGAACCCCCTGAACAAAGGTGCAAACCACAGAAGCATAGCCAAATCGCCAAGGCTGAACATGGCCCTTGATGGTACCCGAGGCCAGAGGCTGCTCAACACCTCGTTGGAGGAAGCCAAACTCAGAGTCACCAAAAAGGAGCGAGGGTGAACCCCAAGAGATTCACATCCCCAAAGTACGCTCTTCAAACGTGATGTAAAATCTACCTAGAAGTAGATTTACTAGATTGCAGCAGCGTGGGAATCACCGATTCAGACAACCCTCTAGCCTTTAGCACCTGGCTCCTGACAGCCAAGCAATTAAAGCCAGAGACTGTAAAGCAAGATGGAAGATTGGCCCTTGAGCCAACAGATCTCCTCTAAGAGGAAGTCTCCAAGGAGCATCGACTACCAACCATATCAGATCTGTGGACCAAGACCAGCAAGGCCAGTCTGGAGTTACTAGGATGGGCGTAATCCCTTCTGCCTCGAGCCTATGTAGGAGTCTTGGCAGAGGTTCTAGAAGAGGAAAGACTTAGATCAGATGATACTGGCACCAAAAGACCCACCAGTGCGCGTTTGTGGTGTCGGCTAGAGGATCCGGAGACCATGCCACAAACCCAAGCACCTTCCTGATGAGACAAGATGCATACAGGACCAACTAAGGAGTTCCCCACCAGAGAGAACTGATGAACACACTTCCAGAGGAAGTCTGGATTCTTCCGGAGTCCAGACCCCTTAAGCACAATCCATACCAAAATAAATGCCACCACACTCAGACAGGCTGGCATCCGTGGTGACCACTACCCAGTACAGGGGAAAGAAGATTTACTCTTTTGAAGCGCCGGAGAAGCCATGGGAGGAACACCCTGGCTGAGGCCAAGCCCAGAAGAGACCCAGATAGTTCAACTAGGTGGATGGAACCAGAGCCAACACCTGGAGATTTAATTTCCAAAACGAACTCCTGCAGAGGCCGCACCGTAATCTCACGGTTTTCCGTCAGAGCAGACAGACTCTGCTCGCAGAAGATCATCCAGGTACTCCAGTACCGCAATCCCCTGCTGGCGCAACAATGCCAACACTCTTGAAAACCTGAGGGCTGAGATGAGTCATCATGATAATGCTCCTTTGCCCATGGCAAGTGGAGGAAGTGCGAATGGCCGATATATATCGGAATATGAAGGTAGGCATCCTTAATATCGATAGAGACCAAAAGATCCCCCTGATATAGGGATACCACTACCGTACGAATGGACTCCATTTAAAACATCTGTACACGCACAAAGCGGTTCAGAGCTCGAGGTCCAAGATTGGATGTAGCTCGCTTTCCTTCCTGGGACCTGCAAACATGTTTGAATAAAACCCATGAAACAAACATTCCGATTCTGGGACCGGAACAACCACCCCTTGTAGTGGCAAGTTTTGCTCTGCCTCGACAAAACCTTGCAGATGGTCTGGGAATAAATGTAGGCTGGAAAAAAGAACCTCTCTGGAGGAGAAGACTAAAATCTAGATCTTGTAGCCGTACCTAATCAGCTCATGGACCCACTTGTCTTGAATCAGGGAAGTCCACGGATCCAGAAGGAGGCAAAGACGTCCTCTCCACCTCAAATACTGGTAATGGTGCCCCTTCAGGCAAGGGGAGGTCTTGTCTGCGGGTCTGGAAGGACCCACTCTCGGCATACCAGACCAAGTCCTCATGGAACCTCTGGAGAAGGTCCTTCCAGGGAGGCTCCAAGCAGGCAATTCCCCACAAAGGGAAGATCACATAAGGCCTTCTGGAAAGTCTGGTCAGCAGACCAGTATATTAGCTATATCATGCACCGAAGGATCATTGCTGTCACGGACAGCCCAGGGACTTAAGCTCCGTACACACGTACCGATTGTCGGCCGTAAATATTCGGCCGACGACCGATCGGCCGATTGTAGGCTTGTTAGTATGATGCTTTCGACAGCGCATTTTCGGCCGAACAGAATCTGTCGTGCAGGCATTCAAATTTTTGTTGGCCAACACCAGAACGGCCGATTGTTCGCCAGTCAGTACAGATTTCGGCCGACAGACAGCAGATTAGCAAGACTGGGCATGCTCAGAAAAGAAAAAAGACAAGGAAAGTTAACCATCACATGACATCACTTCTGCAGTCGGCTGTTGTTGGCCGACAAAATTCGTGTGCAGTCTTTTGCAGTTTTCAACAGACACGACAGCCCTGGACAAAAGACGGCCGATCGTTCGGCCGACGATCAGTAGGTGTGTACGGGGCTTAAGGGAGCCACCTCCAGAGAGGCATCACAGACGAACTGCAACCTCTGGACAAGATAGTCCGCCAGCTCCGCAAAGGCAGGTGGAAGCTGTTCCCCTGTCCAGATCCTGGCGCAAAAGCTTAGCCCAGTCAGTGACACCCTTGCTATGGTGAACACAGGCCTAAGGACCTCCTCCACCGGAATGAAGGTGGATTTATTCAGCCAGCAGACCTGAGAGTCCACCACAAGTGGGACTGCCCATATACTCAAGAGACTCTGCAAGGGATACCATCTATCGAAACGCTTAGGCACCACCATATTGTGTTTAGAACAACTCCACCGATTTGCGACAATTTTGTCACAGTAGGTGGGAAAAAAGGGAATACCTTTACCACTTTAGAGGATCTGCAGGCCCAAAGGGGAATACGCGCCTCTGACACAGCAGCAGCTGCTGCATCCCCCATATTTCAAGTTTGCCGCACCAATACAATAAGGGCATCCACCAGCCCCTTTTCATGCGCATGCAGTAAAAGAGGAATCATCCTCACTTTCAGAGCACTCAAAGTGTGTGGACGCAGACAGAGTAGGGTCGCATTATACTAAGCTCACCTGAAAACATAAGCAGGGGAGGCCGCCCACCTCAATTCCGCAAAGAGACGCTGGCCAAAGGACCACCTATTCGATCCTGCAAAAAAGAAAGGGTCGCCCTCCACAGAGGGCATAATAGGACATAACCCCCTTGAGGGGCAGGGGGAAACCGCCCGCCGTAACGCGGATGATCAGGCAGAGTAACCTCGCCCACACAATAATGGTAGCTACACTTCACTAAAAATGAAGGGCCCCCACGGCGCCACCTGGTTCAAGGGAGGCGCCAGGCTGACCATATGGTCCAAAAGTTTGTAGCCTAAATTTCTGTGGAGGCCCAGCTGCAATTGCCTGGATCCACAGTCCGGCAGATACCCAGGGAGAGAGTTGCAAGCCTCAGCTAAACTCACTGAGGGCGCCCCCAAACCTGGGGCCCAAAGCGGCCGCGTAGCCCAGTAAGGCCGCAAGTTGCCCCAGCGGAGCCCACCACCTAGTCGACCCAGCGGATGCCCGTCAGCAGCTCTATCATCTCAGACAGCTTGGTCAGTCAGCCGCGAGTAGGCCGTGGCCTAAATTTTTGGCCCGATCTGGCCGCATGCCTGTTGACAGCTCGGCCAACAGCTCAGACAGCAGCTCGGACAGCTTGGTCAGTCAGCCGCGAGTAGGCCCGCGGCCTAAATTTTTGGTCCGATCCGGCTGCGAGAGGAGTGTACCCACGGATGATTAAACGTCCGCTCACCCCCAGCCCAACAACCGCCGCAGGGAGCCCAAAGGACATCCCTGCCCCTATGACTGTTTAGAGGAGCTGAAGGGAACCCCTAGGTCTGACAATCTCAGGGAGGGGCCCACGTCCACAACAAAAAACCACAAAAGGAAAGAGGGGAACACTACTTAACACACCATGGAACGGGGTGGGCACCACTCCAGGTAGACCACCGCACCATCTTGGAATGGGGGTGTGGCGGGCCAGAGGCATGCTGCGACACAGGTTGTGACCTGGTCGGGCTATACGTCCTTGCAAGGCATTTAACTCGCCAGCCAACCCCCGTCCAGTGGGGCTATGATACGGCCAATCTAGCGCAGATCTAAGGTCAGGTCCGGTCTTGCTCGCTGGCCAGACTGGAAGACCATAGGGATCTAGGATATCGAGTGCATCGCCCAGTCTGGCAGTGGATTGTAGTTCTCACAGGAACAGAAAATAAGGAAAAAAATCAGTTTAAAAAAAGGAAAAAATGCCAAGACCAGAGATCCCAGCAAAGAACTAGGTCCTTACTCCTGTACGGGGCAGCATAACCCAAGGGTCAAGAAGATATGGAGCTGTGCTCGTCAATGAACGAAAGAGAAACTGTATTTTTATTACTGTATATGCAGCCAGACTGTATACAAAAATACAAAAAGGTTGAGTTGTGCTATAAAGTAATTGTAAAGTATTTTTTTTTTTTTTTTAAATAACAAAACAAATCATTTAGACACAGAACCGCGGACCTGGCCCCTGCCCCCTCTCTCTCTCCTGATAGCCAATGAGGAGGGGAGTCCTGGGCAGCTGAGACACTTCAACATCGCTGGATAAAGATGGGCTCAGGTGAGTAATAGGGGGGCTGCTGCACACAAAGATTTTTTTTATGCATTAAGATAAAAAAAAATGTTCTGCCTTTGCAATCCCTATAAGAAATGCTGGTGGTCATTGGAGAAGAAAGTGTGCTCCTCCAGTTCCAGTCAGTGGAAAGTAAGAAAGTGTGCAGCTACATTGGGTTAGTGAACCAATGTCTTCTTTTAAGTATACTTATAATGAGGTATGCATGTACTGCGACAAACAAAACTTTGCACACAAACAGGGTGTAGGGAAAAAAAAAAAAAAAAAAAACTTAAAAACAATATATATGTGTGATAAATATTTCCATTGGAATCCAAAACAATATTATTTTTATATGTAGTGAGCACTGCTTTTGGTAATTTGCATGCAAAGAAGTTAATAAGGAGAAGGCTTGCTGAGACATGCTAGACCTTCAGAAGAATTAATAAATAGGTGGAAAAGATAGAATGCTATTGTCATGTATGCTCTTTCAAGTTTAATTTTATCATAATGACAGGAAGCAACTTTTAAAAAAAGATGTCCTATGCTAGATTTGAATTCCATGCATAGTTCTTTGTGTTACACAGCAGCTACACCTCAATTACTAGATAAACTGATTACTCCCTTGGCACTACACGTGAGCATATATTTATGATGTTCATGTGAACCCTGAATAGAATAATATAAATACATTTAAGCACATTTTAGGGATAAATAACTACAATACCTCAATAAAGGTTAATACAGTTATTACTCAAAATCGACCAACCCTTTGCAAGAATATACCTGCCCTTTACTACACAAAAATGCTAAAAAGTGAATAACTTTAGGGCCCATTCACAGATTTGCGCTAAAATGTATGAAAAAGGCATGTATATTTTCATTCATTTTAGTCGCATTTTAACCAGTTCCTGCCCGGAAGGCTTTGCCCCCTTATTGACCAGGCCATTTTTTGCGATTCAGCACTGCGTTACTTTAACAGAACATTGCGCGGTTGTGCGACACAGTACCAAAATAAAAATTAATGTATTTTTTCCCCCCACTAATAGAGCGTTCTTTTGGTGGTATTTGATCACCTCTGCTATTTTTTATTTTTGTGCTATCAACAAAAAAAAAAGAGCGACAATTCTGAAAAAAATAAAAAATAATATTTTTCATGTTCTGCTATATAACATTCCCCCCCAAAAAATGTAAAAATCTAATTTTTTTCATCCTTTTAGGCTCGGTTCACACTGGGGCAGCACAACTCCTTACTACTTCGGGGGCGACTTGTGCATTCCCATGCACTACGACTTCGGAGCGACTTGCATGGACTTCACATAATGGAAGTCCATGCAAGTCGGTCCGAGGTCGCCCCGAAGTAGTACAGGACCCTTTTTCTAAGTCGAAGCGACTTGTGTCGCTCCTATTAGAACGGATCCTGTAGCAGTCAATGGACCGCGAGGGAGCGCGACTTGTCAGGCTGACAAGTCGCCTGACAAGTCGCGCTAGTGTGAATCGAGACTTAGGCCAATTTGTTTTCTGCTACATGTTTTTGGTAAACAAAAAAAAAAAAAAAGAAAAGAATCGCAATAAGCATATTTTGATTGGTTTGCGCAAAAGCTATTGCGTCTATAAACTAGGGAAAAGATTTGTGTCATTTTTATTAAATTTTTTTTCACTAGTCTGCGATTTTTAGCGGGACTGCGACATTGCGGCGGCCAGATCGGACCCCTAACTGACCTTTTTGACACTTTTGGGGGAACAGTGACATTACTACAGTAATCAGTGCTAAAAATATGCAGTGTTACTGTAATAATGACACAGGCAAGGAAGGGGTTAACCTAGTGGGTGATCAAGGGGTTAAATGTGAGTGTTTACTAACTGTGGGGGGAGGGGCTTGTGAAATGACCATAGAGACCTGTGATCTTATATAGAAGGATCACAGGCGCTATGCGGTCATTTCAGAGAGAAGAACGGTCAGCTGTGTTTACAACAGCTGACCGTTCTCTCTCAGCGGCGAGCGATCACGGGTAGCCGACGGCAAGCGCTGCCGCTGGCCACGTGCATCGGCATCCCTGCTGCCTAGTGGGGGCAGGAGCACGGCGCACGCTCGCCCCCGGCACCACGCTCGGGACCGACAGTACAAAAACTGCGGCGGGCGGCAAGTGGTTAAAACACACGCTGAAGTTCATGGACATACATTGACATCTGTTGCGTTATGGTGCGAGTAGGACATATTGGAAATTGTTTTTCAGATGCAGATCAACGTACTGGTGTGAATTGGCCCCTAAAATTGGCGAATAAATTCCCTGACTTATGTTCCATTTTAGGGATATTTAAATGGTCCTTGCATTATAATGCAAGGTGCACCCATGATTTAGACCCACAGCTTCTTTTTTCCTTGACTAACCAGAAAGCCCAGTAAGAATGGAAGGAATCTCCAAGGGATGCATAGGAGCAGGACATAGAAAAAAGACAAAGTCCTGGGTAAGGTGAGGGGAACCAACACCATAGGAAGAACCTCTTTAGATCCTAGTCTCAAACAGCCTTGTCCATGAGGCCCTAATCACACCTAAATGATTTTCTGCTTGAAGCTTGTAGCTCTAATCTGCTCAACAAACAAAATCCCATTGATTTCAACAGCCCTTGTTTACATCAGTGTTTTGTCGCCTGTATCAAAACGCCTGTAGCCCAAAAAAAGTACATGAGCTTCTTTTAGGCAGATTGGCCCCATGGACTTCATTGGGAACACCTGCAAAATGCTCAACATGTGTTTTATCGCAAGTTTTCTGGCAAAAGGGAAGCCTTCCACCCCTAATCCCTCCCCCTAGTCCTCTCTATTGGCTAAAATAAAACACCTAAAGCTTGAATATGTAATACGCTTCTAAAACGCTCATAATATGCTTCTATTACTAGGAAATAAAAATACCTGAAAATCTTTCTGCTCGGGTGTAAACAGGGCCTATATAAGGAACAAGAAAAAAGTCCCTTACCATTGAAGGCCATCAACTTGCTATGCTACACAGAAGTAAGGGCAACAAGAAAGAAACCGTGTGTGCAATGATAAAATTGGGAAAAATCCTCAAGAAAGTCAAGGGGTGGGTCCAAAGGAACTAACAGAAACCCTAGGATGAGATACCATAGAGTCCTTGAGGAGAGACATGCAATGATTTTTACAACAATTTCTCTAAAAAAACATTTGCAAATGGTGTCTAACTTTTGGATGTAGGGGAAGCTATGTGCATTTAAAACCATTTTAACCCTAACCACTTAAAGACCAGGCTTATTTCTGACACTTCTTGCTTACAAGTTGAAATCAGAATTTTTTTCCGGAAAATTGCTTAGAACCCCCAAACATATACACACACAATATATATATATATATATATATATATATATATATATATATATATATATATATACACACACACACACAAATTTATAACATATATTTTAGGGATAGACAGATATGTTTTTTTCAGGGCCGATACCGATATTTTGGTCACAACGCATCGGTATCAGCCGATATGGGCCAATATTTTGTACATTTAAAGTTTTGAAAAATAAAGAATTTTTGACACAAATCTGGTACTGAACATGTTAATTTTTGTTTAATGTTTAATGGCTGGCTTGCTGGCAACCCTGTGGTGGGTGACTGGCACAGTGCCTGTGGCTGGCCAGTAAAGGGCCTGTGGGTGGCTGGCTGGTACAAGGCCTGTGGGTGGGTAGCTGGCTGGCTCGCTGGCACAGTGCCTGTAGCTGGCTGGCTGGTACAGTGCCTGTGGCTGTGGGTGGGTGGGTGGCTGGCAGGCACCGGGCTGCTGTGGGTGGGTGTATGGCTGTGATACACTCCCGCGAGACTAGTCCCTAATCCAGACGAGGCTGTCCAAAACGAGGGAGGCGGCCTAAGAAGGCAGAATGACGTCACAAAAATATCGGCCAGTTCCGGGGCCTATACTGATATATCGGGGAAAGTGCATATCGACCCCCAATATACCGGCCTTGCTGATATTGGTCAATCCCTAATATATATATATATATTTTTTTTTTTTTTTTAGCAGATACCCTAGAGAATAAAATGGAGAACGTTGCAATACTTTAGGTCACACTGTATTTGAGCAGCGGTCTTACAAACGCAATTATTTTGGGAAAAAAATACACCTTTTCTGAATTAAAAAATAAGAAAATCATAAAGTTAGCCTAGATTTTTTTTTTTAGTTTGTGAAAGATGTGACGCCGAGTAAATTGATACCCAACATGTCAGGCTTCAAAATTGTGCACGCTCGTGGAATGGCGACAAACATTGGTACCTAAACACCATAGGCGATGCTTTAAAAATTTCTACAGGTTACCAGTTTAGAGTTAAAGGACTAGGGCTAGAATTATTGCTCTCGCTCCAACGATCGCGGCGATACCTCACGTGTGGTTTGAACACAGTTTACATATGTGAGCGTGACTTTCGTATGGGTTCGGTTCTAAAGGGGGGGGGGGCTATACATTTTTTTTATTTACCTTTTATTTTTACACTGTCCCTTTAAAAAAAAAATGTTTTGATCACTTTTGTTCCTATTACAAGGAATGTAAACAACCCTTGTAATAAAAATAAGCAGGACAGGTCCTCTAATTTGAGAACTGGGGTCAAAGACCTCATATCTCACTATTCCCCTGTAAGCGGAGTTCTGGCCTCGGGGGTCAATTTTAGCTAAAAAATACCCCTGGGGCAGTCAGGGCTAGTATATTCCAAAATGGATAGCCTCTGAACTGTCCCGGGTCGCACTTACCTGTAAGAAGAAATACTTACCTTGAAAAGTTCTTCTCCAGCGCTGCCAGCTCAGGTGTGGGCAGCTGAAGCCGCAGCGTCCCTCTTCATGTCCTCTTCCGTGACATCGGGTCCCACAATGCACTGCACCGGACCCGCTTGTCACTTCCGGGGCAGGCGCAGCTTGCCCAGAAGCTGTTTAGCAGGGAATGCCACGCTTGCCTCGGAAGTGACGAGTGGGGCCAGGGCAGGCGCATTGATTCCTGGGAGCGATGATGTTCAGCTCCCAGGAGTCATCGCAAACCGCAAGTGACAGCGCAGGCCGTGGAGGAAGGAAGTGGAAGGAAGGCGAGTATATTTTCTTCTATAATAAGGTAAGTGACCAAAAAAAAAAAAATCGCCAGTATCCATTTCTTTTGCAGGTTGCACTCAGCAAGCGGATAGCCCAAAATCGACTTTTTCGATTTTGAGGCCGGAACTCCGCTTTAAAAGCAAAAAGTATTTTTTCAGCAAGAAAAAAATGGGTGACCACAGAGTCGAGTGGGGGCCATCATGCCGGATCGGATAGTTTTCCCCGCTACCGACGGCACCGGTAAGCGGGCTAACCCCCCACCCCTTCAATCTCTGCAGCAATGCTGGCAGCAATACGTCTATTTCCCAAAGACAACCTCTGGATACGACACTGAGCACGTGCATTCAACTTTGTTGGTCGACCATGGGGAGGCCTGTTCGGAGTGGAACCTGTCCTATTAACCACTTTAACACTGCTCACGTGGCTGCTACTGCAGCAACGCGGCAGCCCTGGGTCTGGTGACGTAGACCTACGTCCCCAGATATCTCCCTCTCTCGGCGGCTGCTGGAGGCTCGCTCCTGCTGTGTTTAGACACAGCGAGAGTCAGGCCAGGGGAGGAGAGGCGGTGATCACCGCCTCTCTTCCCCGATCGTCGAGGAAAGACTGAGGAAATCCGCCCGCTTGTGTCACACAGCCCCTTCCCCCCACACACGTCAGTAAGCATGAGGCACACATTTAACCTTCCATGCCAGTGTCATTATTACAGTAACAGCGCATATTTATAGCACTGATTACTGTAGTAATGTCACTGGTCCCCCCAAAAGTGTCAAAAATGTCAGTTAGGGGTCCAATCTGTCTGCCCCAATGTCGCAGTCCCGCAAAAAAAAAAACCAGATCGCCGCCATTACTAGTAAAAAAAAAAAATAAACAATAAAAATGACAAATCTTTCCCGTAGTTAGTAAACGCGATAACTTTTGCGCAAACCAATCAAAATACGCTTATTGTGATTTTTTTTTACCAAAAATATGTAGCAGAAAACAAATTGGCCTAAAATGTTAAAAAATTTTGATTTGTAAATTTTTTGGGGGGAATGTTATACCTGTATATCAGAATGTGAAAAATATATATTTTTTTTTCAAAATTGTCACTCTTTTTTTTTTTTTAAATCGCACAGGTGATCAAATACCACCAAAAGAAAGCTCCATTTGTGGGGGGGGAAAAAAAAGGACATAAATTTAATTTGGGTACAGCGTCGCACGACCGTGCAATTGTCCGTTAAAGTAATGCAGTGCCGAATCGCAAAATATGGCCTGGTCAGGAAAGTGGTTCAAAATACGCTCATTGAGAATTTTTTTGTCAAAGACATGTGGCTAAATACATTCTGGCCTAAATATATGACAAAAATTGAATATATTGGATATTTTTTTTATCTGTCAAAGTAGAAAATGTAAATTTTTTGCAAAATTTTCGCTCTTTTATCAATATCGCAAAAAATGAAAAGCGCAGAGGTGATCAAATACCACCAAAAGAAAGCTCTGTTTGTGGGAAAAAAAGGACGTACATTTAGTTTGGGTACAGCATTGCGTGACCGCGCAATTGTCAGTTAAAGTCGCGCAGTGCCAAGTTGAAAAAAGTGGCCTGGTCATTAAGCAGGAAAATCCTCCGGTCTTAAAGTGATTAAACCACTGTATGGTCTTGGCCACCTTGCTGCAGCTCAAATTCAGAATCTTGGTAGTCTTCTTATAGCCTAGGCCAGTGATGGGGAACCTTTGCACCCCAGATGTTTTGGAACTATATTTCCCATGATGCTCAACTACACTGCAGAGCACATGAGCATCATGGAAAATGTGTGCCAAGGTTTGCCATCACTGGCCTAGGCCATCTATATGTAGAGCAACAATTTTTTTTTTTTTTTTCAGAGCCTCAGCGAGTTCTGTACTATGAGGTGCCATCATGAACTTCCAGTGACCAGTATGAGAGAGAGCGCAATAACACCAAATTCAACACACCTGCTCCCCTTTCACACCTGAGACCTTATAACACTGAGTTACATGACACCGGGAAGGGAAAATAGCTAATTGGGCCCAATTTGGACATTTTCACTTAGGGGTGTACTCACTTTTGTTGCCAGGGGTTTAGACATTAATGGCTGCGTGTTGAGTTATTTTGAGGGGACAGCAAATTTACATTGTTATACAAGCTGTACACTCACTAGAACTTGGGTAATATAGCCATCTTGATTACCTTAATTTTGCCTATTAAGGATAAGGAAATGGAGAACCATTGTGTTAACAATTCGGTAACCTGTTTTAGTAAGGGAGGCAAGTTGGCTGAAAAGATTTGGTTATTTTAGCAGTAAGTTATATTCCTAAGTATGGGAGTCGGTGTGGTGTCCATGAAATTGTAGCGAGTTTTGAAAATTGTAGCGAGTTTAAGTTGAAGTTCAGCAGAAGATAGGGAGATATTGAGTGCAGTGGATTTTTGGTAATTAACTGTCAGTCCTGAAATGTGTGAAAAACTGTTTACGACAGAAAGGAGATTAGGTGGTGTGATATGGGGAGAGGTCATAAAGAGTAAGATATCATCAACAAAAAGGCAGACTTTATGATGATATCTGCCTAATTCAATACCTTTATTGTTTAAATCCAATCTTATAAATTGGGCAAGTGGTTCGGCTCGATGAGAGCAAAAAAGCGGGGAAAGAGGGTATCCTTGAGGGGTGCTACTACTCCCAATAGGGAATAGATCAGATTTAAAACTGGCATATTTGATATATGCTTTTGGTTTATCATATAGGGATGAAATCCACTTCCAAGAAATTGGGTCCAAACCATGAAGGTAGGACAATGAGACTGTCAAAAGCTTTTCTAATATTGAGGGAAAGAAAACATGCTGGTAAACATCTAGATTTGGCTGCATGAGCAAGTAACAAAGCTCTGCTAACATTGTCACCTGCTTGGCGTAGAGGCATAAACCCAACTTGATCACGATGAATAAGTTTACCTATCACCTGATTTAAACGAGTGGCTAGTATTTTGGCTAAAAGTTTTATGTCAAGAGTAAGGACCGAAAGATGACAATAATTTGTCCAGGGGGTTGTATCAGATTTGGATTTAGGTAACAGATTATAGACATTAAAGATTCCGAATGAAAAGAGTATCCCTTTAGCAATGAATTAAAGGATTCAGTCAGGATAGGAGTTAAAAGATTCAGAAAACTTCTTGTAATAAGAAGCTAAAATCCCATCTTGGCGAATATGCAGACATCATGTCTCCATCCAAATGAGAACCATTATCTGATCTTTCCTCTCATTTTTCTTCTTTCCTCCCTCTACTACCTTACTTACCTATAGACTTGGTCCTATCAACCAGATGGTGACCACGGTTTGTGTTTGATTTCATCCTACTCAAAGAAGATCAAATTGTTATATACCTCATTGTTTCACCAGTATACAAAATATTACTAGCAATGTTTACTACATGTACGGAGATATGCAAACCAAGAATTATACGACTTTGCTTGTCTGTAATGTCGAAAGGTGTGTAAAATTTTGACAGGATTACTTGTATAATTTTCTTGATTTAGCTTAAGTCACACAGATGTTGTGGGTTAATACAGTGAGCACAAGATTTACTAATACGGTATCAGGTTTGTTTGCCTTGAGAGAATAGGTATGTTGCGATTTGCGTAAAAGAATATCTGCTGAGTCAGTAAGAAACAAGTCAAACTGTAAACAGGCCCTATAAAGTTTAGCTTTAGCTGAGGGGGAGGGAGAGTTTTGAAATGCGTTATGACAAGAATTAAAATCAGTTTCTAATTTTTGGTGAAGGAGTTTGCACTCACGTTTGAGAAATAAGGGCATACCGGATTACAGGTTTATGGGCCTCCCAAAGAGTGACTGGAGAAGTGGAGTTAAAATTGAATAGTTTGCACACCAGGATGTATCTTGTGCTTTTGGGACAGGGGAGGAGATGGTAGTACAAACTACACTGATCAGACTAGGTAAAAAGGGTATAATGATCGAGGAAAGGACTTCTGGTGCCATGCCTATATTTAGGAAAATATGATCAATCCTAGAGAATGATTGTGGAGGAGTGTAGTAGGTAAAGCATCTGCGAGCTGGGTTAAGCTCACGCCAGGAGTCAAACAAGTTACATTTAGAAAGAAGTTGTTGAAATTAAAGTTTAGGAATGGAAAAGGGAGAGGGTGGGGATCTAAAAAGGGAAAGAGGACTTGGTTTAAATCTCCACATATTATCACAGTACCTAATTTATGGGTATCAACGACATGGAAAATAAGGGAAAGAAAATTTGGGTGTCTATTAGGAACATATATTAAACTATGGTTACCGCTACATCTGAAAGGTGTCCAGTAAGTATGAGATAACAACCTTCAGGGTATTTAATTTCAGATGTTGGTACAAATGGGGTTGTACAATGAAAAGCTATAAGAATCCCTTGTTGTTTAGTAGCTGCTGAGGCTGTAAATACTTATGGATAAGCGGTACTAAAAAATTTGGGGGTGGCTTGAGCTTTAAAAATTTGTCTCTTGTAGACAAAGAATATAGAATTTGGCTGCAGCAAAAGAGCGAAAAGCCTTGGTACATTTATCTGGTGTATTAAGACCTTGGACATTTACATTTAAATATTTAGGGGGGCCATAATAATGATGTTAGGAACTGAACAGAGGATTTAACGATCTATAATGGGACAAAAAGAAAGCAAGAATAGAAAAAAAGGGGAACTAGCTCTAGTAGAGCAAATATATTTAAGATTTGCAATATGGTATAGAGAGGGAAGGACAAAACAGAAAGGCATACTGGAGGAGCGACAAGCAGTCCACCAGAGGCCAAAGGCCTACCGTCTAATACCCACAATATTAACGGGGATCTGAGGGTAGCTAACTGGGGTTGCAAAGACACCTCCAAAGGGAGCACTGCTAACAATAAAAATATAATACATATAGAAAGGTGATAACTATGTCCAAGTATTTTCTATACCCTAAAATGTGCTATAAAAGACCAAGAGGCGGGGGGGAGCGTAAATATTAGGGTAATAAGCAACCACGTAACAAAGCATCAAATATAACAATAAAAACAAATAATAGCACAAGGCTATGTAATAAAGTAAAGCTGGTAGCATACTGCTATCAGTAAAAGGGAGACCAGCAGTTGAAGTAAATGAGTCAAATAACAGTTATGTATTTGCAAAAAGCAAGATAAAACAAAAACAGGATAACTTTCTAGCCATCTGAATGACTAGATGGGCCAAGTATATTGACAACTGGCACTGGATCAAGAAATTAAGATTATCAGTCCATAGAGTCTTCAGAAACTGGGGAGGCAGTAGCAGCAAAAAACGACCACACTTTGATGGCCCCTGGCAAATTCTATCACTTTGATTAGCCGCTGGTTTTTGCATAGAGTGGGAGGCGGATCGACTTTGCGTGCTATTTTGGTTGTGAGGGCGTTCTAAAAGCTGAATGTCTTACAAGACAGCCTGAAGTTCTTCAGCAGACATTTAGAGCCTTGGTGCATTTAATGAATTGAAAATGGGTAACCCCTTTGGCATGAAATTTAATGTTGCTGTAGAACTTTAAGAAGTGGCTTCAAAGCCCGTCTTTTAGAAAAAGTGAGCTGGAAGAGGTCAGCAAATAGCTGATTAGTATGTCCCTGGAAGGTCAGCATATCTCTCACTCCAGCTGCAGCCAGGAGTTGTTCTTTGATGCGAAAATAGTGAAATTTGGTGATTATATCGCACGGCAGTCCATCAGCTTCACGTGGTGTGAGGGCTCTATGAACCTTGTCCATTTCCATTCGTTTGACTGGTATAGATGGCTGTAGTTCTTGACAACAGGGCCAGCATGGTAGAATCAGCGACAGATTCAGGAATCCCATGAATACGCATGTTAGAATGCCGGGCCTGGTTTTCATAACCCTCTAAACCAGGGTTTCGTGGAACCCTAGGGTTCCTTCTGAGTTTGCTAGGGGGTCCGTGAGCAATGGGCAATTTCTGCCTCTCAGATAAGTTTCCAATTACATCATTGTTCCTTTTAGCTATCTGTAAGGGGGAAGTTCTTCCCAATGACGACAAATGTATGGAGCATTCTTCCCACTGACTGTCAAACTAATGTGTCATGCATTGTAGATTTTTAATTTTGAGCAGGGGTTCCCCAAGACCAGAAATTTATTTCAAGGGTTCCTCTGTGTTAAAAAGGTTGAGAAAGGCTGCTCTAAAAAAGGTATTGGAGGACTAAATTTTCCTCTGATATTTTCAATTTAAGTCATATAAGCTAGTGTGCTATTTTCCAGTTCATCAACCCTTAACAAGGTTAGCAGTGCGTTGGCCCAATTCTCTGATTTTCCTAGTAAGACTGTCGGTATCATGATCTGAAGTCTGTTTAAGGGCTTTGTGAAGCATTTTCTCAAATTGACTTAGTACAGTAAAATGAGCAGGGTCTGTAAATTATGTCAATTGTGGCACTTGTGTTGAATCAGATTCCTCCTGTGATACAGCTATTAGCTTAGAGCACTGAGAGGATTTCACAGAGCGTGAGGTACCAGGAGGAGAGGATTGAGCTGGTGCCATTTTGACTGAAGCCCGGGCCAGCGCATCTTTGACATTGTTTGGCTTCAATCCCGGGCGTGCACATCGGAGAACCATTACCTGAGGTAGCTGGGGTTTATTACTGGTTGGGCAGTGAATTTTTGACAGCGGAACCGAGCTAGGTCATGATAGAAAATGGCAGAAGCATCCCCTCAGGAGTGGAGCACTAAGCTGGCATGTCTGCTCAGTCAGGATCCTGCTCGATTTTCATTTGAAAACATTGCACTTTTTGAGAGATTGTGGCTCTTCAGGATATATTGTTAAGTGATTCAACTGCACATGGATAGACTGGTGTCTGCACTTGATTAACTTTTTTCACGTTTCAAATGGCTCTATGCATGCATGGTCCTTGTTTATAAAATTGTACTGTACATTTGCCCTTTATGTGTGTTTATTATTTTTTTTTTACTTTGATATTACCTAATTGTATGATGGTCTTATACTTGTATTTTTAGCGTGTTTTTTTCCAATTCATGATATGAACCGGTATCACAGTTGCACAAGTGGCTGCTTATTATTTCTTTAATGGTGACCTAGCACGGATTTATATATATTTTTACAATAAGCATTGTAATCTCTCAATTTTATTTTACAATGTCTCGCTTGAATTTATTCACTACTGTTGCTGCTCAAACCCATGAGAAGTCAGTGAGTGACTGAGACCATCGCTGTCTATTAATACGAGAAACTTTAATTTTGAGTGGGCTGATGCTTTAATTTCAAAGGAAAACCATTCCATCATGTTACATTTAATAGCCAAGTGAGTTAACATAAAACAATCTATGCCAGATAGACTCCATGTGTAAATTGTTGAGAATGAAAGATTAAGAAATGAATGAACATAATCAATATTTGTTTACATCGATTTCTTTAGCTTACAAGGCTGCCTGTTATGGTATTGCTCCACAAGACAAATCTTGGGGTCATGATCTCTGCTATCTGCTATGAATCATTAGAAAAAACAGACAGTTGTGAACAGATTGACTATGGTGGTTAAAACTAGAAATGATCACATTTACCTAAAAATAGTCTGACTAGAATTCCACATTCGAAATAGGTCATCTGGGAAGAAATTAGTACAAATCAGACAAAGGACTGAGCTTTAGGAATCAGTCTTATTACGGTATGTTTAGCGGATGCTGCCTCTTACATTTGCCCACGTTTCGATTAGAGACAAAAACAATATAAGAGGACCTTGTGATTTCCCAGATCTCAGCCTGTCTTTATGACATCATGATCATGTGAGTTGTGCAGCAGGCGAGAATCCCTTACAGTACAGGCGCAAATAGAGCTCCTATTGTTTAGTTCTTGTTTATTAGGCAATTACTGGGATGAGTCTTGTACTAAAAGAGCAGAGCATCAGCACATGAAAAAAAAAAAAAGTGGGTGTGAGGAATCATTGACTGAACTCTGCACACACAATATCCAACAATGTTTTAGCCTGCAATGTTACAGTGGTTCAGTCAAGTCAATCTCTACAATCTGTATCCTTTGTCTAGTAGATATACAGTAAAACCTTGGTTTGAGAGCGCTTTGCAAGACAAGCACATTTTTAAAATAAATTTTGACTTGATATACAAGCGATGTCTTGATATACAAGTAGCGTCATGTATAAAAAAGAAGAGAGGAGCCTCTAAAGTATAGCAATATGGTTACATTTAATGAAGGTTCAATATTTAGCAACTCACATGGTTGATGATTAAAACAGGCACATCTAAGTATGCAGGCCTCTGGGGTAAAGCTGTCCACATAGACCATCCTCTGCACAGCCATCTTCATCATCCCTTCCCCGCTGCACTCCACGAGTGATTAAAAGCCTCACTTTCAGATCACTCTACTGCAGGCTATTCTTCCCGGTCACGATTGCAGACTGACAGTGGTGAGAGCCGGTGGTTCAGAAGATGGTCTATGTGGACAGCTTTACCCCGGATGCCTGCATACTTAGGTGTGCCTATTTTAATCATCAACCATGTGAGTTGCTAAATGTTGTACCTTCATTTAATGTAACCATATTGCTACACTTAGAGGCTCCTCTCATCTCTCTTACATTCTGTAGCGCTGCTAGATTTTGCTTCTAATCCCCTTGGGAAGGCTGCATATTGTGGATGGACATTTTATGGTTACACAACCTATCACATTGCTATAATCTTTGTATATAGACTATAAACTGAAGGACTTGTGGAACGAATCATCTGAGTTTCCATTATTTCTTATGGGGAAATTTGCTTTGATATAAGAGTGCTTTGGATTACAAGCATGTTTCCAGAACGAATTATGCTCACAATCCAAGGTTTTACTGTATATTGATTTAAATTGTAATTTAGGCAAATTCAGTCAACATGACCCTGTGTAAAAGAAGCCCATCTATACTTTCCTTTTAGTGTCTCATGTCAAAACATTGCTTTTTTCACTGCTGCAGGTATTCCATACTTTCAGACTTGTAAATACAGGTATTCAGTAAGTTCAGACTTGTAAATGTGGCTCCTAGTGCCACATGTAGTGAATCGGTTTATACCTTTACAGTAATAAAGGACACCCATTTCAAGGAACAATTCCAACCCTCCAAAACACAATTCCCAATTGTAAACCTGCTTTTCACCCTTACCAATCCTGATCTCACTCCTAAAACTGTTGAAAAAATTCAAGATCTATGGCAAACAGATAAAATTCAAAATGGTTTTAAAGGAAAAAAAAAAAAAAAAACGAAAACACGTCTATACTTACCTGCTCTGTGCAATAGAATTGCACAGAGCGGTCCCAAACCGCCTCTTCTCAGGTCCCCCGCTGACGTCCCTGGCCTCTCCACTCTGGCTTGTGCCTCCATTAGAAAGCCGCTTCCCATGGGTGCACTCATGCATGTTCGCTCCTGAACCATGGACGAGGACAGCAGAGCTCAGTCCCGCCCTCTTGCCACTGGCTTTGATTGACAGCAATTGAAGCCAATGGCACCCGGTAACTCAGCAAAGCCTGGGAAACCCGTAAGTAAGGGGAGAGAAGATCTGCAGAGGTGCACACTGATGGATCGAATGAGAGCTTATGCAAGTAAAAGGGGGGGGGGGGGTCAATACTGATGCCTAAACATTTTTTACCTTAATGCAAGGAATGAGTTATGGTAAAAATCTTTAGGGTTAAGGGTTTTAGGGTTAAGTTGAATAAAGCTGAGGACCTAGAGATTATATCCTCCCAACAATGACAAACTAAAATCAAATACAGGCAGTCCCCGGGATACAAACAAGATAGGTTCTGTAGGTTTGTTCTTAAAGTGGAGTTCCAGTCCCCCAAGTCTTTTTTTTTTTTTAAATAATCTGCAACAATTTTGGTCACTTTTATCTGTACCTTTACTATAGTATATATAGTGTAGTCCTTCCAATGTATTAAATAAAAATGAAATACCTTGATCTTGGAAGCTGGCAGGGACCATGTCCACTATGGGCACCTGAAGCCCTCCTGTATCTCTTTCCGGGATTAGGTGCAGCTGGCTACCCAGTATGTATATGGGTGTGAATCTCGCGCTGTCCTAAGACAGCTGCGGGACTTACTTCCGCGTTCCGTACGTCACTTCTGGTGCTTTGCCCTACGCGTTACGTCTTTCCCTGAAGAAGTCACGTGAGCGATCGTGACGTAACGCGTAGGGCAAAGCACCGGAAGTGACGTACGGAACGCGGGAGTAAGTCCCACAGCTGATTACAAACGGCTAAGAAAGACAGTTTTTTAATGTGAGTTGTTACAATTTTTTGAATAAATTTGTTGGATTGAAATTACTACACTATATTGGCCCCTTATTTCGAGATCCGAGGGAGTACCTGAGGGCCCCCAACTTGATCCAGATAAGGCGAAGCACACCACCATCCTCCCACCATACACACCTTAAGAAGGAGAGGAGGAGAGATCAGATCTTATATAGATCTAGAGGCGCATTACCTGAGAGCTTGAGGTGAGCATTTAGCACACCCATAGGTGAGGAGCACCTCATATATCACATGGTGTAAAGAAGGAAGAAATTGTATTGAGACACCTGGAAGAGGAAGATCAGTGTTATATGTTTCCTCTGTTTTTTGGGACACTTGAGCACTTTTTAATAGATTTTGGCACTTTATTCCATGTTGCGAAATACACAAAAAGATATACCCATTTATATTTGCACTGAGCACTTTATTGGCACATTTATATTTTTTATGTAATTGATATGAACACAATATCACCATAAGCACCTTATGTATATTTGAAGAACAGTTTATCTTTACACCTATATTTTATATATTTATTTTTATTGATATACTATATATATTTATTTGAGCACTTCAATATTTATTGGTACATGGAATGATTTTTTTATATTTAGAAGATACCATACAAGAAATTATCTAGTATACACCACATTGCATATTTATTGCTAAATAATTTTATTGATCTCACAAGTATTTATCAAACAACATTTCACTATTAGTACACATCATACAGATTTCCCTTGAAGCGCGGTACTTCCCCCCATTTCTTTCTGGCTACCCAGCATGCACCTCCCGATCTCGCGCCTGCGTGGTAATGCCACCGTACGCCACTCCTTCCCCCTGAGATGTAGCAACTCTTCCCACTCGCGTAATTTCCAAACGAGAAAAAGCATAAGATTTCAGTATTAGGCGACTCCCATGAACTGCTGGGATACACAACGCCAATATCCCAGGTGTCCATGGGAAGCGCCTAATGACGTAATCGCCTAGGCGGAGGGAGCTGGAAGTGCTCCAGAAGATACTTAAGAGAAAAAAAATAAATTACCATTTTACAATGAAATGGTGATGGGCATTTGATTCATTGTAACTTAAATAAATGAGTGGAACTCCACTTTAGGTTGAATTTGTCTAGATTGTAAGCTCTAACGAGCAGGGCCTTCTGAGTCCTCCTGTATTGTATTGTCTTGTAAATGTATTTTCTTCCCTCATATTGTTAACGCGCTGTACAAACTGATGGCGCTATATAAATACTGTATAATACTAATAATAATAATTTGTAAGTTGGAACAGGCACATTTTTTAAAGAGTACCTCCAGCCAAAAAAATAATTATGTTTTTTGGATTGCATAGGGAGAGGTTAACACCGCTGTAATGTTTGTTTTGCTGTCTGTGCCCCTGTTCAGAATATTTCATCTCACTTTCTGTCCCTGTGACAATTGGATTTTGAAAGATTTGGGTTGTTGTGGAAACAAGGATTGGAGATAAAGCTTTAGTGGAGACACCTTTTTCCCCATGATAACCCTTTCAGGAGTGAATTTCCCTTCCTAGGGGTAGATTTTCTCTCACTTCCTGCTCTCTCTCGGTTTGCAAGTATGGGTCGTATGTATGCATGTAAGTGTGCAGTACCAAATAATAAAGTAAGCAGTGATATTTTGGCAATAATAGCAGTATTAAGTGAAAAAACTTCCTGTGCAAATATTCCAACAATGTTGCAAGTGCAATCATACATCTAAAAAAAGTCCAAGATTCAAAATATCTTGTTAACAGAAATTGTGTAGAAAAGATCCAACACCTTCTCAGGTGAATAAGAAAAGTCAGTTTAGAGGTCAGCTACCATCTCCCAATGCAATCAACACTCACCAAAAGGAATAGCCATCATTACAATGTCATCTATGCCAAAAGATAGAAGGCAAACATCCACACCAGGTCTACGATCCTCATCTGATGTCCACCTCTGGGACTCTCCACGATACAAACAAGCTGAATTAAAGCTCACCAAGAGTTAAAAAGATACTCTGATAGTTTAGTATTTAATGTGTAACGATAAAATATTACAGGTATATAAAAAAACAGTCACGATCTTAACTGAAAAGCCGCTGTTGACCCAGGATCAGACAGCGGCGTGCAGTCAGCACTAGTAACTCCCCAATCAGATGTTTGTAACTCGGGGACTGCCTGCACCTGGAAACTCTAATATCACAGAACCCTAATGGTACCTATGGATAAAATTTTAGCGATCTAAAACAAATACAAAATATATAGAAACTCATGGTACTAAAGGATCGGTTTTGACTAGAGAAACAACTATTGGCAAAAGTATCTTAAACAGGCTCTTTTGCACACACACCTCCTCCCTAATAGAAAATAAAGCACAAATGCTCTGGCAGAAAGGACACACTGTACACCCCCTGAACAAGACACTATGTTTATTTCACAAGAGAAACGCAAACTGCTCAGGGTCAGTTTTATTTTTATATGACATGTAAAGTGATCTCTGATTTACGTGCCTTCATTGCCCTGTATCACCACATTCTATATTCTGTACTTTTCACATTGTTGCTAAAATAAAGAATTGAAAGAAATAATTAAGAATAAGTAGCTAAGCAAAACCCCACTGAGCAGGGCAAATATCACTCAGTCTACAAAAATGCTGTGCATTGTCCCACAACAGGACCTAAAAGCTAAAGATTTTTTAGAAGAGAAAGAGGAATTCTTCTGTGCTTGCAGTCTCTTTTCAGGGATAAAACTTGGAGAAATGTACATGTACTGCATGCACATTGTATGTTTACTTGGCTTCCTAGTTACTACAAGCTCTTTCCCCATTTCAAAAGAAACCTTACCTTTTATTGCTAGTGATACTGCCTCCTCTGATCCTGAGACTTTGCTTGAGCTAGGTAGATTTATCCCTTTTAAATCATTTTGTAAGTTTATGGATCCAGTGAACTACTTTTTTTCCTAAATTTGTAAAATGGTATTTTTGTACCATAAAATAAAGCTTTAAAAGAAAAAAACACCCCTCAAGAGGGAACAGCCCGTCTTAAACAGCAGCCTGCAAAACTTTGTGGCTAAAAGAAGCATCCGCAGATGCCAAAGTATCTACCTTTTAGAATTTCCTGAAGGTATGCACGGACCACCAAGTAGCCGCCTTGCAAACTTGCGATATTGAAGCATTACGGAAGGCCCAAGAAGCACTCAACACCCGAGTAGAATGCGCCATGACAGGTAAAAGGTGGAACCTGACCTTTAGTGGAATAGGCCTGAGTCGCCGTTGTCTGATGCAGACCTTTTCTTGGTCTGTCCGTAACCACAAAACCCTAGGCTGACCTCTGAAAAGACTCAGTAGCTGGCAGATATACCTGAATCGCATAGACCACATCCAAGGTATTCAAGGCAAATTCCTTGGGATGAGCCGGCTTGGGACACAAGCAAGGCAACATAATGTCCTCATTCAAACGGAAGTCAGAGACAACTTTGGCCAGGAATGATGGACAGGGATGAACCACTTTATCCCTATAGACCACTAAATAGGGACCTATTCCGATACCCTGCGGGCTGCGGTAATAGCCACAAAGAATGTCATCTTTTGGGATAACTTAAAGCAAGGGAATCTCCCGAGTTCTCAAACTGAGGTTTCTAGAGAACTGAAAGTACTCATTTTAAATCCCATGGTGGCAAAAGAGACCATACCGGTGGAGCCACATGTCGAACCCCCTGAATGAAGGTACAAACTAAAGAGTGCGTGGCTAGGGGTTGCCAAGGCAGACACCTGGCCCTTAATGGTACTCAAGGCCAGCTTCTGATGAATGCCCTGTTGAAGAAAGGTTAAGATCCGAGCCACAGAAAAGGATTGAGGCCAATCGACTCACACCAAGAAATGTACGCTTTCCACGTACGATGGTATATCTTTTGCTGGAAGACAACTTCCTCGCCTTCACCATAGTAGGGATCACTGACCCAGACAGACCTCTATCCCTCAGTACCTGGCTTTCAATAGCCAAGCCATTAAAACCAGCGACTAAAGCAGGATGGTAGATCACCCCTTGGGGCAACTGGTCTTCTATGAAAGGAAGCCCCCAAGAGACATTTACAGCCACCAGGATGATTGGAAGATCCTTGCTCTTGATTCCTCGCAGGAACTGTGGAAGAAGCTTTTGCCGAGGAGGATACTAGCCTTGCTGTGGCCCTTGGACACCTGCAGTGTCTGTTAGAGAACCCCATGGCCTTGTCACGAACTTTGGTTTCCTCCCGTGGAGCCGAACCTGCTATAGGAGCTGCATGTAAGACTGTGCAAACAGAACTGTCTTGAAGGTGGATAACCCCAAACATAGAACCTGTATGCAAAATGGGAGAGAACTATCTGTGTGACAGCAGCCGGTGTATCACAGCCTGTGGTCCCTGAAGTTTGCGCAGAGGAAGGACCACCCTTGGTCAGAAATCGAATCAGACCTAGGTAAATCAATTCCCTGGACAGGGATAGCTTTAGGTAGTTCAGACATCACCTGAACCTTTGCAGGAATTAAATCTGCACAAGGAGACTCCCAACCTAAAAAAAAAAAAAAAAACACCTGAAAAGGACAAGCTTTGTCCCCCTTTCTGGGTACCCCCAAAACAAACATTTTGCAGATCTCCTTGACGCTCACCAAAGAAGTACACGGGCCGGAAACCAGCAAAGCTGTCTCCCCACCCCAATAATTGGTGAGGACATTACTTCATGCTGAAGGAGTCTTGTCTGCTGGTCTGGAGAAGCTAGCTAGCTCTAGGCTTACCAGACCAAGGTTGCTTGGAATCTCCCGGGGAAGATTTAAAGGATCTATTTCACTTATTCTCCGTCCCAGAAGCACAACATTTTCTATGTCCCGAGAAGGAGGGCCCTCGTCTGCAGCGAGGCTCCTTTCTTTCCCTTCCCTTGACTGTGGCAGGAAAGTACTCTTTCCTCCCCTGATACCCTTAATAATGTCATCCAGGGTAGCCCCAAACAACTGATAGCCTTGAAAGGGCAGATCAATGAAAGCTTTCTTAGAGGCTTGGTCTGCGGACCAATTCTTAAGCCACAGCATGTGCCTAATCACCACCGCAGAAAAAGTTTGGACAGCACAGGAGCTGTATCCAAAGCTGCATCACAAAAAAACTGCAGCCCATGGACCAACTGGTCCGCTAAATCAACATTAGCAGAAGGGGCCTGCTCATCCACTAGGCCCTGGCGCAAAAGCTTGGCCCATTCAGTTAGGGTCTGAGATACCAGGGCTGAGGCAAAGACTGGCCGCAATGTCAAACCAGCCATAGTAAACCTGCTGCATGCCACAGCCTCTGCTTTCTCGTCAGCCGGGTCCTTTAACCACTTAAGGACCGGGCCTATTTCTGACACTTGTTGTTTACAAGCTAAAATCTTCTTTTTTTTTTTGCCAGAAAATGACTTAGAACCCCCAAACATTTTATATTTTTTTTTCAGCAGAGACCCTAGAGAATACAATGGAGATCGTTTCAATATTTTTTATCACACCGTATTTGCGCAGCAGTCTTCCAAACGCAATTTTTTTGGGAAAAAATTCACTTTAAATTAAAAAATAAGAAAGCATTAAAGATAGCCCAATTACGCTGAGTAAATAGATACCCAACGTGTCATGCATAAAAATTGCGAACGCTCTTGGAATGGCGACAAACATTGGTACTTAAAAATCCCCATAGGCGACACTTTAAAAATTTCTACAGGTTACAAGCTTAGAGTTACAAAGGAGGTCTAGGGCTCAAATTATTGCTCTCACTCTATGATTGCGGCGATACCTCACGTGTGGTTTGAAAACCTTTACACGTGTGGGCGGGACTTGCGTATGCATGCGCTTTTGCGTGCGAGCTAACAAGGAAAGGGCACTTTTTTATGTCTTTCTTTCCTATTTATTTTATTTATTATTTTTACACAGGTTTTTTTTTTTTTTTTTTTTTTTTTTAATCATTTTTATACATCCCATGTAATAGAAATAAGCATGGCAGCACCTCTTTATTGTGAGATCTGGGGTGAAAAAGACCTCAGACCTCACAACCACACTAAAAAAGGAAAAGAAAAAAATTGTCTCTTTAAACCAGTTGCTAGGAGACGGCATTTGACGTCACTCCTGTCCTCCAAGACCATAGAGTCGAGTGGGGGCCATCTTGCCCTCACTCGACTTCCTGTGAGGAGTGCGGACCAGATAGTTTTCCCCTCTGCCGGCGGGCACCTCTTCCGCCGCACTGTAGGGGTATTCCCGCGGTGAATCTGCTGCTGGGACCACCCTTATCTGAAAAGGGGACCGCCTGCGGTTTCCAAAAAATACCGGGGTTATGGCAGCTATCTGCTGCCATAACCCCGGTATTTAGCGTCAAAATACTGGCGTAAATCGACGGCGGGCAGTTGGTAAGTGGTTAAGGAAGGGGAGCTGTCGGCCAAGGGACCGATGCGACTCAGACCCAACCCCGATCGCGTTTAACTCGCGAGTCAGCCTCTGTCCATGAGGCTATGTCGCAGCCAACCTAGCGCTTCGCTGTGATCTGCACGCGCTTCACTGGCTGGGCAGACCACTGGATCTAGATCTAGATTATCTAGCCGTCGCCCAGCCCGGCAGTTTTTTTTTTTTTTTAATCAGAAAAGGATTTACTGAACAAAAGTAAACAATTTCCAATGTACATACAATGCATTCGCTCACATCTATCAATACACGTCAAGGTCATCTTAGCGCCCTTAGCAATAGTCCTATCATCATGATCTTCAAATCCACAATCCGTTAAAGCATATATGCTTATACTGTACATCCATTAATACTCAACCACAACTTGCAAGATTATGGACATCACCAGTTCCCTGGGGCTCAGCCCAGGGGTATCCAGGCATGGTGACCAAAATTTCTCAAATCTACCTGTGTTGGTAAATGTACCTTTCCATGTAGTATCCATGAGGGTACTGTGGGCAGTGAGATTGATTTCCATCCCAACAGGATGAGTTTACGTGCTTGAAATAGTGCTCTAGAGAATGCTATTCGAACCATCTCCTCTGGGATAACCTCCTCCAGAACCCCCAAGATAAAATGAATTGGGTCTAAAGGGACGGTCGTTTGGAACACCTACGGTAATTAAGCGCCCCAAGTACTCCAATACCTATGGAGCTTGGGGCATCGCCAGAGCAGGTGAATGAGATCCCCCGGTGTTGCCCACATCTTACACACATTCCATCTTACATTCCACAGGATGGAAGGAAAGAACCTCACTGGAGGAGAAGACCGAAACGCGATCTTGTAGCGGGACCGAATCAGCTCGTGGACTCCCGTCTTGAATCAGGGAGGTCCATGGGTCCAGAAGAAGCAAAGACGTCCACCCACCACAGACATGGGTGAGGCGCCCCTTCAGACACAAGAGAGGTTGTCTGCAGGTCTAGAAGAACCCGCTCTCGGTTTACCAGACCAGGCCTCTTGGAACGAGGAGGAGGAGGAGGTCTTGACAGACAGATTCTTTGTTTTTCGATCCCGAGAGATGAAAAGGCCGCATACGAGCCAAGAAAAAAGGGCCCACATCTGCGACGAGACTCCTTGCCCCTGGCAGCCTGTGGAAAAAATGAGTACTCTTCCCCCTGTAAGACCCTTAATAATATCATCCATATCATGCGCAGAAGGACCACTGCTGTCATGGACAGCCTAGAAACTAAGGGAGCTGCATCCAGAGAAGCATCACAGACAAACTGCAATCGCTGGCCCAACTGATCCACCAGCTCCGCAAGAGCAGGGGAAAGCAGTTTCCCCTTCAGATCCTGGAGTAAAATCTTTGCCCACTCCGTTAAAGTCCGGGACACCAATGCTATGGTAAACACTAGCCTAAGGACCGAACCGGCCACAGTAAACATGTGGCGGACCAAAGTCTCAGCTCTCCTGTCAAAGGGATCTTTAAAAGCCGGAGACTTCTCCACCGGATTAGAGTGGATTTATTCCGCCTGGAACCTAAGAATCCACCACAGGTGGGACTGTCCATCTTAACAGCAACTCTTCAAAGGGATACTGCGGGTACCAAAGGGGACCGGCGCGTTCTGATGCAGCAGCATCCTACATTTTTATGGTTGCCCACACCGATACATTCAGTACATTAACCAGCGCCGTTTCCTGCGCAGCTGCAATAGAAGAGGAACTATCCTCACTAACAGAGGACTCGAAGCGTGTGGACGCAGACCCAGTGGGGTCGCTACATACTAATCTAAAACCGAAACATAATCAGGCGAGACCACAGACTGCGATCCCGCCAGGGGATGCTGGCCAAAGGTCCACAAATGGACTTCCTATGAGACCCCGCAAAAGACAAGGGGGGTCACCTTAGGAACCCGCCATAGAGGTCATAATAGAACATAGCCCACCTAAAGGTGGGTCCCCCACCATGAAGCAGACGTGCAGGCAGGATACCCCCGCTTACACAATGGCAGCAAGACTGTCACTAAAAATGAAGCACCCCCAGCCGGTTCAAGGGATGTCCCAAGCGGACCATATGATCCAACAGGCCACGGCCTAAATTTTTGTGGAGGCCCAGTCACAAACAGCACAGATCCTCAGTCCAGCAGACGCCCAAGGATGAGTTGGCGGCTTCAGCTAGACCCACTGATGCCTCCCCCCAACTGCGGTGCCCAACTCGGCCGCATGGCCTAGTAGGCCGCAGCCTAAATTTGAGGTCCACCCCAAAAGACCACCAGGGGAGAGGGACACTACTTACCAAATGGAACCTGGTGGGCACCACTCCGGGCAGAACACCGCACCATCGGAATGGAGGTGCTGCAGCCCTAGAGGCCCTATGGTTACGACTAAGCGGACGTTTATCCGTGAAACGCGTCAACTACTATGCGTTCATCTTGTCTCTGACTGTACTATGGATACACTTTGAATTGATTTTATCTTTTGGATACGAATAAAACTGATTTTATATTTTTCACCTTCAAGTTGGAGTGCGGCTATTTCTCTCTATACATTACACGCTGCGACTCAGACCAGGACCAGGTCGTATGCGCCCTCACGAGAAGTTTAACTCACAAGCCAGCCCCCGTCCAGTGGGGCTATGTCGCGCCTGACCTAGCTCAGGGCTGAGGCCTGCACGCGCTTGCTGGCCGGACTGGGGAGACAGTAAGGATCTAGAATATCCAATCCATCACCCAGTCTAGCAGTCGATTGTGGTTCACAGGAACAGAAAATAAAGGAGGAAAAAATTCCATTTAAAAAAAGGAAAAAATGCCAAGACCAGAGATCCCAGCAAGTAACTAGGTCTTTACGCCTGACTAGGCGAAAAAAACTGAATGCCTATAGAAAAGTGTGGGAGTATATCCCCTGGGACTTCCCCATAGGCATGGTAAAGCCTTTTCCTGCTTAGTGTCCTACTCCTGTAGATGGGAGTATAATCCTACTGTCAAGAAGATTTTGGAGTTGTGTCTGTCAATGAACGAAAGAGAAATTGGATTTTTGACTTACTGTAAAATCCAGTTCCCTGATATTCATTGATGGACACAGTTCTGGTCATTCTTGACCATTGGGTTATGCTGCCCCCTACAGGAGTAGGACACTAGGTAGAAAAAAAAACTTCTGACTATACCCATTGGCAGTCCCAGGGGGTATATTCCTTCTCCCTGCCATAGTCATTCCTGTTTTGTTTCAAGCAGTGTCAGTAGAATTATAACTCCACAGAGGGGTGGGTGCTCTATCTGTCAATGAACACCAGAGAAAAAGATTTTCTCTTTCGTTCATTGACGGACACAGCTCCTGTCATTCTTGACCATTGGGACATTCCAAAGCAGTGTTAAACTTGAGGAGTGGGAAACAGCAAAAAATTCCCAAGGCCAAACATAGCCAACCAGGCAACAGGGGCTCAACCAAACAACTGGAGACCTGCTGAAAAAAACAATATACCCTCAAGGAGGATCAGGTCCTCTTAAACAGCAGCCTGCAAAACCTTGCAGCCAAAAGGGAATATCTGCAGATGCCACCACATCCACTTTAAAAAAAAGACTTTGAAAACTTTGAAAGTGTGCACCGAAGACCAGGTGGTTGCCTTGCAAGCCTGCGGCACTGATGCTTGATGACGGAAGGCATTAAGCGCCCTAGTAGAGTGTGCCTTGACAGGGAAAGGAGGAACCTGACCCCTGATGGAAAAGGCCTGAACCACTGTCTGTCTGATCCATCTGGAAATGGTCGCAGAGGAAGTGGACAACCCTTTGTGAGGTCCATCCGTGAGCACAAATAGTAACTTCCTGAAAGATTCCATAGCTGCCAGGTACACCCTAATTGCCTGAACTACATCCAAGGCATGCAAGGCAATTTGCTGCGGATATTTAGGCCTGGAACACAGGGAAGGCAACACAATGTCTTTATTCAAATGAAAGTCAGAGACCACCTTAGGAAGGAATGGCTGTGGCATTGACCGACTGAATACGCACAGAGCATCTCTGAAGATGATCTGTCCAATGATCCAGGCACAGTCTGATCGCTCGGAGTTCCAGGACATTGATCGGTAGTCTGAACTCTTTCAGCGTCCAAATCCCCTGAGCAGAATGCTTGCTGAGGACGCCTTCCCAGCTGGACAGGCTGGCATCCGTGGTGACCACTGTCCAATGCAAGGGGAGGAAAGATTTTCCCAGCCTAAGTGCCAGAGAGCGAAGCCACCATATCAGGGACTCCTTTGTGACTCAGCCGGATCTGATTGTCCAGACTGAGGAGTCTTGTCCCATTTGGTCAGAATCTACCTTTGCAAGGACCTCATATGGAACTGCGCAAACGGAACCGCCTTGAAGGTAGATACCATCAGGCCCACTACCTGCATGCAAGTCTGGAGGGATTACCATTTGTTGGGCAGCAGGATGCAAATTGCAGCCTGCAAATTCTGAAGTTTGTCAAGAGGAAGGATCACTCTGGCTACGGCAGAGTCCAGAGTCAGGCCCAAAAAGTCCAGCTTTGTGGACAAAACCAGGGCAGACTTCTAAAAATTCATAATTCAGCCGAATTCCCTTAGAGTTAGTGTGATCTCCAGGTTCTCCACCAGAGCAAAATGGAGACTCCGCTCGCAGAAGAAGGAGATCGTCCAAGTAGCCCAGTATTGCGATCCCCGTTGGCGTAGCAAAGCTAGCACTGGAGCCAACACTTTTGTGAAGACCCAAGGAGTGGAGGCAAGACCAAAGGGTAATGCCACAAACTGACAATGCTACTCTTCCACAGTAAAAGCAGAGAAAACGCTGGTGACTGCCACATATTGGAATGGGACGGTAAACATCCTTAATGTCGATAGAGGCAAGAAAATCCCCCTGACGTAGGGATGCCACCACCGATTGAATGGACTCCATTCTGAACGTCTGTACCCACACAAAGCAGTTTAGCGCCTTGAGGTCCAGGATGGACGCACTTTGCCTTTCTTCCTGGGGACTGAACAGGTTTGAGTAAAAACGCTAAAAACTTTCCAAAGTCGGAACTGGGACAATCACCCCTTGAAGGAACAGGTCTTGTACATTCCAAAACAGACCGTGTAACCAGTCTGCGGGTAGGCACAGATTGTAAGGAAAAAACCCTGCCGGGGGACAAGAGCGAAACTCGATCTTTTAACCGGACCGAAAAACTTTGTGGACCCACTTGTCTCACCAGGGAAGTCCACTGGTCCGGAAACCAGCAAAGATGTCCCTCCACCCCTGATACTGGTGAGGGTGCACCTTCATGTTGAAGGAGCCTTGTCCGTGGGTCTGGAGGAGCCCGCTCCCGGGTTGCCAGACCAGGTTTGTTTGGAGCCACCAGAGGAGGCCCTAAAAGGCTTCGAACCATTGTCAGTTGACCCTGAGGGACAAAAAAAAAACAAAAAAAAAAAAAAATTATGAGCCGAGATGGAAGGTCCACGTCTACGATGAGGTCCTACCCTGAGTAGCCTGTGGGACCTTTAATCTCCTTGAAGAGGGAAGATCAGTCAAGGCCTTCTTAGAAGTCTGGTCCGCAGACCAGCATTGAAGCCAAAAGACACGCCGAAGGACCACTGCCAAAACAGAGGCGTGCCATCAGGGGAGCCGCATTCAAGGAGGCACCACAGATAAAACTGCAACCCCTGGAGAAGCTGGTCCACCAGCTCAGAAAGGCAGGAGGAAGTTATTCACCCTCCAGGTCACGGTGTAGGAGCTTAGCCCACTCGGTCAGTTTGCAACACTAGGGCAAAGGTAAATAACGCCCTCCTTTCCGAACCCGCAAATGTTTACTTAATGCGGGCCACACCTATTTCCTTCCGGTCAGCCAGATCCTTAAAGGCCAGGGACTCTTCCACCGGAATCATGGTTGCCTTGTTTAATCTGGAAACAGGAGGGTCCACCACCTGTGGCACAGTCCATTACCCAAGAAGGAATTCCTCAAAGGGGATAACGCCTAGTAAAGCGCTTAGGAACCCCACACGGACGCTTTGGTCGTCCCCACTCTTTAGCGACAATTCTGTCAAAATAGGCAGGGAAAGGAAACCCTTTGCCGCTCTGGATGGCTTGTGAGTGCCAAAGGGTACCTGCGCCTCTGTCGCAGCTCCAGCCGCGCCCTCCATCCTCAGGGTCTCACGCACGGATACAATAAGTGCGCCTTTTCGTGCCCGGTCGCAGATGTGGAGGAATCATCCACACTAACAGGATTGCAGGCACGTGGTTGCAGACCCAGTAAGGTGACCCACGTCCGCGGGGGTCAAATCAGATTCAGGTTTTGACAAGACAGATGAGGCAGCGGAAGGCGGGCGGGGGTAGGTCGCTTTTTGCTAGCCCGTCGCTCGCAAGCCGCCTCCACCCGGGACACAAGGGACTCCAGGACCACTGTCCGTGCATGGATGGATAGTTTGGGACCCGGATGGCCCCGCAGCCTCAGAGGGGGATCAGGTGTGGAAACGTGCTCCAAGGACTCCATGAGTCACCAGGGGGACTCTAACACCCTACTAAGGGACAACCCCCACCGCGCTGGCAGCACCACCCGGTCACCAAGCACAAGGCACAGAGCGATCCTCAGCAGAGAGAGGACCCCACCAGACTCATCCCTTGCCTACAGGGGCACCTGCAAGCACCCAGAAATTCTGCACTACACATGCAGCGATCAGAAAGCTAAATAATCCAGGAGTTCCCACTGCCGAAATCACCAACCAGGGCTTCACAGTCATGGCCGCCACTATTTGCAATGGTAAACCACAAGAAAATGCCCGCTGGACTACACAAACATGGCCGCGGTGTATAGGAATACACAGGCTACCACAAAATGGCGGCCCAACGAGGCATACAGGGACCCAGAATTGGGGGGGGGGACCAGGCCTCAGGACAGATCCAGGCAGGATGAGGGGCCCTGGCAGGAGCCCCCATCAGGTGCAGCCCCCACAATCGATCATCCGCCGCGCACCCCCCCAGCCCCCATCAACACCCAGCCCCCATCCAATGAAGGTGGCCACACCCTCCAAAAAAAAACACATCCCTGGCGTATGTGGAGAGGGGGTAAGGGGGAACAGGATAAGAGACTTGACGGGGGGGCGGGTTGCCTGCGGGAAGGAGGGGAACCTGGGGATCTGACTGTCCCAAGGAGGGGCCCATGTCCACCCCAAAACCCTCCAGGGGTAGACTGCTACTCACCATACCAGGAACCAGGTGGGCACTGCGCAAGACAGATCCTCCTCTCCATACAAATAAGGGGGGCTGTCAGCCAGGAGGAAAGCTGCAACTCAGGCCGAGGCCAGGTCGTATGCGACCTCGCGAGTCGTTTAACTTGCAGGGCCAGCCCCCAGTCTGGCCAGACCTATCGCAGAGCTGAGGCCTGCTCATGCTTGCTGGCCAGACTGGGGTGCCAATGGATCTAGATTATCGAGCCTGTTGCCCAGTCCGGCAGTTGATAGTAGATCTCACAGGAAAAATCCAGGAGGAAACAAATTTGCTATCTAAAAAATGTTGCCAGGACCGTAGATCCCAGCAAGGAATTAGGTCCTTACTCTTGACTAGGCAGGAAAAAAAAAAAAAAAAACAGGAGTGACTATAGCAGGGAGAGGGGAGTATACCCCCCTAGGACTGTCTATGGGTGTAGCCAGAAGTTGTATCTGCCTAGTGTCCTACTCCTGTAGGGTGCAACATAACCCAATGGTCAATAATGACAGGAGCTGTGTCCATCGATGTTCGAAAGAGAAATATTTTTTTAAATAGTGCCTACAGATAAAAGGCGATATACTTGCATTTTAAAATAGTTTACGCAACAAAAATTTTAATAGATGTAACAGTGTAGTGTGTAAAACGTATACCCTTAGCCTCTGAAGCTGGCATTGCCCCCTTTACCTGAACTAAGCTTTTTACATAATTGCACACCAGTCTCTGAAATCAAACATTTTTGACCAGTCTATGCAACTTCCCATTTTCATTCCCCCACAACATTTCAATTGGATTGAAATCAGTGCTTTGACTGGATCAGTCAATAACCCTCCATTTCTCAATTTTCAGCCCTTCCTTGGCAGATCAATGGCAAACTGCAGTTTTGCTCTAATGTTCTTATACTGCAAAGGTTTTTTTTAGCAAACCTCCAAGAAAGGTTACATTGATGTGACTTTATTCTGATTGTAGATACATATTTACACCAACTGAAGCTACCTACAGACTCCAGAAACAAATGTTGGTGTTCTGGTGACTTGTTATCCCGTCAGCCCCACATTTGCTAGGTTAATTAAGCGTGGAGCGGGGAGTGAAAAAAATTGATTTCAATTATTTGAAAATCTTTTTAAAATCCCAAAAGCATCCATACGTTTCTTTCTGAGGCCTCTTGATTTGGCAGGATGACACTGCACATCACTAGCAAGGAGAACCAGACTCTAGATATCTGAGGTTTCAATTCGACTACAGTTCTACAAGCAGACTCTGAGACTTTAATCATTAGCTCCTAGTAATCACATCAATCTGCAGGCACTATTTGAAGATTTATTGTTATGCCTTCAAATGTGTTGAAAAGGTACATTTCCATGAGGTGTATTTACTTTTTTTTTTACATGACCATACTCACAATAGCATTATTGGCATCCATAAGCTTAAAGTACAGTAGAGAGATGATTTTAGAAAAATCTGAGCCTTGGATTATATGATCTAGGTGTGCTTGGAAATTAGCTGCTGCAAGCAACACACGTGCCACAAAACACAGTACACAGGATTCATCACAAAGGAATGCTGCACTGTACTAAACTTTAATACGGAATGTTTCAGCTGGCATGCACACAGTGCCAAAAAAAAAAAAAGCACTGTGCACACTCTAATTTCTATAAAATAGAATGCTCTCTATGTTAAGGAAATGAAGTCTACAAACTTTTTTTTTTTTTTTTTTTGCTCAAAAAATGCTTAAAAAATTTTAATAGATGTAACAGTGTAGTGTGTAAAACGTATACCCTTAGCCTCTGAAGCTGGCATTGCCCCCTTTACCTGAACTAAGCTTTTTACATAATTGCACACCAGTCTCTGAAATCAAACATTTTTGACCAGTCTATGCAACTTCCCATTTTCATTCCCCCACAACATTTCAATTGGATTGAAATCAGTGCTTTGACTGGATCAGTCAATAACCCTCCATTTCTCAATTTTCAGCCCTTCCTTGGCAGATCAATGGCAAACTTTTTTTTTTTTTTTTTTTTGCTCAACAGTGATGTTTATTAAAAAAAAAAAAAAAAAAAAAAAGTAATGGATAACATCAATGGACCACCCAATGGTAAAAAAAACTTTAAAAAAATTGAAGTTCAAAAATGTGCAAAGTTGATCATGGGGTGATATACTAAAAACAATGTCACTGATGTGATATAAATATAAGAAGTGTGGATATAAAAATACTTCTGAAATCGCAGTGAATCTCCAGCATATGGTCAAAACACATACAATAAATCAATCAAATAATCTCATAAAATCTGAAAATTCATAAACAACAATGTATAAATATGGATAAAGTGATAAGTGCAGGAATGGTGATAAGATCCACACCAATAAATAAAAGATGTGACGGTGATCCAACTATTAAAATATTTGCCAAAATCCAAAGATAAAAAGTATGGCGAGAATAATAATAAGTGAATAATAGAAGTCCAAAAAATATTCAATAAATATTATATGTGAAATAAATAGGTGCTGAAACAGTCCATACATAAGTTGTGGTAAGTGAATAAACCACAACTTATGTATGGACTGTTTCAGCACCTATTTATTTCACATATAATATTTATTGAATATTTTATCCATATTTATACATTGTTGTTTATGAATTTTCAGATTTTATATGAGATTATTTGATTGATTTATTGTATGTGTTTTGACCACATGCTGGAGATTCACTGCGATTCATAAGTATTTTTATATCCACACTTCTTATATTTATATCACATCAGTGACATTGTTTTTAGTATATCACCCCATGATCAACTTTGCACATTTTTGAACTTCAATTTTTTAAAAGTTTTTTACCATTGGGTGGTCCATCGCTTTTAAGGATTAGAGCGCTTATTCCCTCTATCTTACAAAATATGGTGGTACGTGGTGACACTACTGAATTAGCTGCTTGATCCTAGGTGTTCCACCACATCTTTACCCATTTCCTTAATTTTCTTACATCTTTTACCTACTTGTAGCGCATAGGTCTATCCCCTTTTTAATGGATAACATCAGGTGATAACACAGTAAGACCCCATTCACACTAGAGCGACTTCTCAGGCGACTTGGTCGCCTGACAAGTCGCCTGCCATTGATTAGCACAGGACCCATTCTAATAGGAGCGACACAAGTCGCTCCGACTTAGAAAAAGGGTCCTGTACTACTTTGGGGCGACCTGGAGGTGACTTGCATGGACTTCAATGATATGAAGTCCGTGCATGTCGTGCCAAGGTCGCAGAGCACAGCGTGCACCGCGACTTCACAGGTTGCCCCAGCAAGTCGCGTCGCCCCTGTCTGAACGGGGTCTAAAGAATAACACCAAAAACAACAACAAATCTGTGCAAGTGTAACAGCATCATACACGGGGAATAGAAAACGATGTGCAATGATAATCAGCAACGTAAACACTGCGTAGGCATATGAACATCAAAAAATTATTAACTTCAAAATCAGTATCAGCGTTAAGTACATGTATCTGAGCTTTGGAGCCATCTATCCCAAATTTTCCCAAATTTAGATGGGCAGCCTCTGTGTGTATACAGCAGGCGGTGATAAGGGAGTACACCACTGACCTCCTTCAGCCACATAGCAAACTCGGGAGGACGGTCCCGCATCCACCGTCTGGCAATCAGCTTCCTGGCTATAAACAATGTTTCTTGTAGAAATGTCTTGCTAAACTTATCCATATCCTCGTCAGGGTAAATCCCCAAGAGGCATTGTTAAGGGTTCAATTGTAGGTGGGATCCCATTTTATCGTGAAGGAAGGACACTATTTGCCGCCAGTATCCCTGTACCTCAGGGCACTGCCAGAGTAGAAGAAAGAACGTGCCTGGTGCCAAGTGGCACATTGGACATGCCTGACTGAAATCACGCCGGAACCTCGCCAGCCGAGTAGGGGTAAGGTAGGAGCGGTGAACCATAAACAGCTGCGTAAGTCCGTCAGACAGTTTAGGGGACACCCTCTGGCATGACTCCAGGGCCTCCTCCCACTTCTTGTCCTCCTATCCGCCCACATCAGAATCCCAATGAGTCTTAATGGCATAAGCTATTTTAGTGGAAGAAGGTGTATGCAATTCCATGTCGAATATAGAAATGAGGTGTCGGGGTTCAGTACTCAAGTCTACAAACTTTTGACAGCGATTAGATTTGGGGCTGAAAGGACAGGTGTATCCAATACAGCTCTCCATCCAAATAACACCATTCCTAAAGTAAAGTATTGAGGTGGTAATATCCTATTATATGGGCGTTTCTCTGCAGCAGGGACTGGAGCACTTGTCAGAATATAAGAAAAATGGATGGGGCAAAATCCTATCAAGTTCTTGAGGAAAATCTGCTGCCCTCTGCCAAAAAGTTGTCAATGGGAAGAAGATTTACCTTGCAATATGACAATGGCCCAAAGCACACAGCAAAAATGACCACACGGTGATTAACCACTTCCATACCGAGTCATGTAAAATGACGTCGGCAAAGTGGTTGTCTAGATCCGGGCCGCCGTCATATGACGTCGGCCCGTTCTAGCTGCTACTGCGCGCCCCCGGCGGCGCGCAGCGGCGCGATCAGGGATGAGGCTCGTCCCTCGGACATAGCCCATCCCTGATCAAGGTAAACAGCCAATAGAAATTGGCTGTTTACCACGTGATCGGCTGTGTCAGTCACAGCCGATCACATGAGCGGCTCCAGCACGAGCCGCTCGTTCTCTCTGCAATGCGCGCCCCCGGGGGCGCGCAGAGCAGCGATCGGGGACGAGGCTCGTCCCTCGGACAGAGTCGATCCCCGATCTAGGTAAAGAGCCAATGAAATTGGCTCTTTACCACGTGACCGGCTGTGTCCAATCACAGCCGGTCACAAATGTCAACAGAGAACACGGTAACTAGCTGTCACCGTGTTCTCCTCCTCACACACTGATCCTGTGTGAGGAGGAGATTGTGGTAACAGCTAGTTACCAACTACAGTGCACCCTAAACACACTGATTGCCCCCCCCCAATAAAGAGCACCTGTCACTAGCCCATCAAAGTACCCGAGTACCTGTCATCAGCCCATCAGGTACTCAGATGACAGGTACTTGGGTACTCTGATGGCGGATACTCTGATGACAGGTACTCGGGTACTCTGATGACAGGTACTCGGGTACTCTGATGACAGGTACTCGGGTACTCTGATGACAGGTACTCGGGTACTCTGATGACGGATACTCTGACAGGTACTCGGGTACTCTGATGACAGGTACTCGGGTACTCTGATGACAGGTACTCGGGTACTCTGATGACAGGTACTCGGGTACTCTGATGACGGGTACTCGGGTACTCTGATGACAGGTACTCGGGTACTCTGATGACAGGTACTCGGGTACTTTGAGTACCTGTCAACGGAGTACCCATCATCAGAGTACCTGAGTACCTGTCACCTACCCATCAGAGTACCCGAGTACCTTCCACCTGCTCATCAGAGTACCTGACGCCTGAAGTACCCAAGTACTTGCCGCCTGCTCATCAGTACCCATCACTACTCATCAGTACCTATCACGTATCAGTACTGATCATCAGTACAGTATCACCTATCACCTATCAGTCAGTGAGTACTACTCATCAGTACCTATCACCTGCCTGTCACCTGCCCATCAGAGTACCCGAGTACCTGTCACCTGCCTATCGGAGTACCCGAGTACCTGCCACCTGCTCATCAGTACCAGAGTACCTGTCACCTGCCCAACAAAGTACCCGAGTACCTGTCACCCTTCATACAGCCACCATGTCCAAGTCCAAAAAGGTTTATATACGTCCTCCGTTTAAACCTAAATACCGGTGTTATGGCAGCAGATAGCTGCCATAACCCTGGTATTTTTTTAAACGGTGGACGGTTGGCTTTCCGATAAGGGTGGTCCCAGCGGCGGATTCGCCGTGGGATCACCCTTCCGGGATGGCGGAAGAGGCGCCCCCCCCCCCTCCCGACGCGTTCCGGTCCTTTTCCCCGCTTACCGGACCCGCCAGCAGCGGGGAAAACGATCCGGTCCCGAATCCTCACAGACAGGATGTCGAGTGAGGGCAAGCTTGCCCTCACTTGACTCTATGGTCTTGGAGGACCGGAGCTACGGAAAATGTTGTTGCCTAGCAACCGGTTTAAAGGTCCTTTCTTTTTTTTTTTTTTTCATTTTATATTATAATTATTATTTTTTTTTTTTTTTTTTCCATCTTTTAGTGTACTTGTGAGATCTGAGGACTTTTTGACCCCAGATCTCACAAAAAAGAGGTCCTGTCGTGCCTATTTCTATTACGAGGAATATTTACATTTCTTTTAATAGAAATAAAAATGATCAATTTTTTTTTTTTTTAAACGGTGTAAAAATAAAAAATAATAAATAAAATAAATAGTAACAAAAAAAAAAAAAAAAATTAAAGCGCCCTGTCCCCGTTAGCTCGCGCGCAGAAGCGAATGCATACAGAAACCCCGCCCACATATGTAAACGGTGTTCAAACCACACATGTGAGGTATCGCCGCGATCGTTAGAGCGAGAGCAATAATTTGAGCCCTAGACCTCCTCTGTAACTCAAAGATGGCAACCTGTAGAAATTTTTAAATTGTCGCCTATGGGGATTTTTAAGTACCAAAGTTTGTCACCATTCCGTGAGCGTGCACAATTTTGAAACATGACATGTTGGGTATCTATTTACTCGGCGTAACATTATCTTTCACATTATGGAAAAAATTGGGCTAACTTTACTGGTTTCTTATATTTTAATTAAAAAAAGTGAATTTTTTCCAAAAAAATTGCGTTTGGAAGACCGCTACGCAAATACGGTGTGATAAAAAATATTGCAATAATCTCCATTTTATTCTCTAGGGTCTCTGCTAAAAAAAAATATATAATGTTTGGGGGTTCTAAGCAGTTTTCTAGCAAAACAACTGATTTTAGCTTGTAAACACCAAATGTCAAAAATAGGCCTAGGCAAGTGGCTAGGATGCATGATGATGCTCCTTGGATGTTAGGCCCCTCTATATGGCTAGGCTGTGAAAAAGTCTCACACATGTGGTATTGCCATACTCAGGAGGAGTGGCAGAATGTATTTTGGGGTGTCATTTTTGCTGTGTACATGCTATGTGTTAGGAATATCCTATAAATTGACAACTTTGTGTAAAAAAAAAAAAGTTTTCATTTTTTCCCCACATTTTCCAAAAACCTGTGGAAAAAAATGATATGTTCAAACGACCCATAATGCCTCATAGAATATACGTTGGAGTGTTTGCTTTCCAAAATGGGGTCATTTTGTGGACTTTTCCATTGTATTGGTGCTCTAGGGCCTTGAAAAGTGTGATAGGTAGTAAGAAAGTTTTATGTGTATTTATGCTCCTAGAACGCCTGAATGTGCTTCTTGGACGTGGAGTCTCTTTTTGTGGCCAGGCTGTGTAAAGGTCTCACACATGTGGTATCGCCATACTCGGAAGGAGTAGCAGAATGTATTTTTGGGTGTAATTTTTGCTGTGTACATGCTATGTGTTAGAAATAGCTTATAAATTGACAACTTTGTGGGGAAAAAAAGAAAAAAAAAATTTTCTCTTCATTTTCCCAAGAATTGTGGGAAAAAATTACAACTTCAAAAAAACTCACCATGCCTCTTACTAAATACCTTGGACTGTCTACTTTACAAAAAGGGGTGATTTGGTCGGTATTTGTACTGTCCTGACATTTCAGGGCCTCAAGAAAGGAGATAGGCAGTCAGTACATCTGGTGTGATCAATTTTCAGTAATTGGTACCATAGCTTCTAGACTCAATAACTTTCACACAGACTAAATAATATACACTAATTTGGGTTAATTTTACCAGAGACATGTAGCAGTATACATTTTGGCCCAAATGTATGAAGAAAAATTTATTTTTTGCAAAATTTCATAATTGAAACTAAAAAAAAGTGTTTTTTTTTCAAAATTTTTGCTCTTTTTTTGCATATATCACGAAAAAAAAACCCCAGTTGTGATCAAATACCACCAAAAGAAAGCTCTATTTGTGTGAAAAAAATGATAAAAATTTTGTTTGGTTACAGTGTAGCATGACTGAGCAATTGTCATTCAAAGTGTGAGAGTGCTGAAAGCTGAAAATTGGTCTGGGCAGGAAGGGTGTCTAACTGCTCTGTATGGAAGCGGTTAAAGGAGAAAAAGGTGAAGGTGAATGTCCTTGTACAGCCCAGGCCCAGACATACACTCTATTGAAAATTTGTGGAATGACTTGAAGACTGCAGTCCACAAACGGTCACCATCAAATTTAACTGAACTTGAGCGGTTGTGCAAAGCAAAAAGGGCAAATATTGCAAACAGACAAATCCTAAAAGTGGTTAGCATTTTTGCCTAGCAGCAAAAAAAGGTCACTGTTTCGAATCCTAACCACGACACTACCTGCCTGGAGTTTGCATGTTCTCCCTGTGCCTGCGTAGGTTTCCACCAGGTACTCTGGTTTCTTTTTACACTCCAAAGACATGCTGAAAGGTTTATTGACCCATGCCTAAATTGGCCCCGTTATGTGTATGTATGAATGTCAGTTTGGGAACTTAAACTGTAAGCTCCTTGAGGGTAGGGACTGATGTGAATGTGCAATGTATATGTAAAGCACTGCGTAAATTGACGGTGCTATACAAGTACCTGAAATAAATTAAAAAATAAAAACAGACTAAAGGCTGTAATTAAAGTGATATAAACAAACAACAAAAAAAGAAACATGTTCTGGTATGTTCTATTTGCCTGCTCTGTGCAGTTGTTTTTCACAGAGCAGCCCCGATCCTCTTCTTGGGTCCCTGACTGGTGCTCCTGGCCCCTCCCTCCTGCCAGGCCCCTGCTTTGTTTGTCCATTCAGACATGGAGCCGCAGCTTGGCCCCCACCCCCTCTCTCCTCATTGGCTCACTGACAGCAGTTAGAGCCAATGGCACCAGCCAATAAGGAGGGAGAATAATAAAAATCACAAAATTCCAGCACTAAAATGAAAATTCTATGTAAATAAATAGACAGTGAAAGCAGCTGAAACACTTGATCTATAGAAAATCAAACGATATAGGAAAAACAAAATAGTGCAGCGCTATCATATACGGTGAAAACCATACAATATAATGCAATAAACCGTGCATTTAAGTGGAAAGAAAGTCCAATTAAAATAGATACATTTGAATCCAGCAATTGTGCACAAGTCCCAGAGCGGGCAATGATAGAACAGGAGGCTTGAATCCCAAGGATGGAGCAGGAATACACTCGTGATAAACTTATTTAATTGGCTGCTTACCAGAAGCTTAGGCCTCCAATTTAATGGAACGGCCACACACGCTTAGATGTAGATCCTAATGCAATTCCTCCTTCAGAAGCCAGGGAGAGAGATGTGATCTACTGCAACCTCTTTGACTAAGAACTACAGGGGTATTGCCATATGCATGTAGAGGAAAATAAAAGGGCACATAGTGTAATCCCGTATAGAACATACAAAAGGTTTATTGGAAATGCACTTACAATGAGCAGACTTGTATCAAGCAAATCAGAAGAGTGTAAAACCGTGGTGTCCCACGTGTGTGGAAGAGCCGGCGTCTAGGGGGCGTGACAGCTGTGCATCCGGACTTGTGCACAATTGCTGGATTCACATTTATCTTTTTTTAAATGGACTTTCTTTCCACTTACATGCACGGTTTATTGCATTATATTGTATGGTTTGCACCATATATGATAGCGCTGCACTATTTTGTTTTTCCAATAAGGAGGGAGAGTCCTTGACAGCCGAGGCTCTCGTACAACATCGCTGGCTCGAGATAGGACTCGGGTAAGTATTAAAGGGGTTGGGGGCTGCTGCACACCGAAGGTTTTTTTTATCTTAATGCATAGAATGCATTGAGACAAACAACCTTCTGCCTTGAGAACCAAGGCTGGGTTCACACTTTCCCTGCATCCAATTTGCATGACAGGAGATTGATCAGCTCTCAATGGAGCCCGTTTACACATCTCTGTGGCTGCTGCGTGCGGATTGCAATGGAGTCCTGTGAGTCTTTGGCTCAGTTTCAGGTCCGAATTTAGGCAAAAATTCGGATCTGATTCGTCCCTGAAATGGAGAACAGGGAAGCACCGGACCCCTGCTGTGAGCCACATCCTCCGCATTAGGCATGAACCCAGCCTAAAGCGGAATGTGGTCCAATAAAATATTGACACTTGGATGTTATAAGTTGCAATAGTAAATACAGCTGGATAAAACAAAAAAAATAAAAAATCATTCAATCTTCATTTCAGGAGAAAATACATATTATACACATACATACACACACACTCACAAGAGTACACCCCTAACGTTTTTGTAAATATTTTAATAGAACTTTTAAATGGACAACAATGATGAAATGACAATTTGCTACAATGTAAAGTAGTACAGCTTGTATAACCGTGCAAATTTGGTGTCCCCTTAAAATAACTCAAACACACAGCCATTATTGTCTAAACCGCTGGCAACAAAAGGGAGTACACCCCTAAGGCCCCTTTCACACTATCCGTCCGTCCGTCCGGATTCTGTTTTTCTCAGCGAGGGATCGAGCCGCCGATCCCCCGCTGAGCAGGAGGATGACAGCTGTGTCTCCACACTGTGTGCGGAGACACAGCTGTCAGTTCCCCATGCATCTCTATGGGGGAAATCGGATGGGAACGGACCGTCGGTCCGTTCTCATCCAATCCGCTGAACGGATGGAAAATAGGGTTTCCATCCGTCCAGATTTGACGGATCGGATGTCAGCGGACATGTCTCCGCTGACATCCGATCCCCCATAGAGAAGCATGGGGGGATCGTTCAGATCCGCCAAAAAAACGGACAGGCAGATCTGAAGTGTCCGCCGGTGTGATAGGGGCCTTAGTGAAAATGTATAAATTGGACCCATTAACCATTTTCCCTCCCCAGTGTCATGTGACCTGTTAGTGTTACAAGGTCTCAGATGTGAATGGAGAACAGGTGTGTTAAATTTGGTGTTATCGCTCTCATACTGGTCACTGGAAGTTCAACATGGCACCTCGTGGCAAAGAACTCTCAGGATCTGAAAAAAAGAATGGTTGCTCTACATAAAGATGGCCTAGGCTATAAGAAGATTGCCAAGACCATGAAACTGAGCTGCAGCACAGTGGACAGGACCATACAGTGGTTTAACAGGACAGGTTCCACTCAGAAAAGGCCTCGCCATGGTCAACCAAAGCTGTTGAGTGCACGTGCTCAGCATCATATCCAGAGGTTGTCTTTTGGAAAAAGGACATATAGGAGTGCTGCCAGCATTGCTGCAGAGCTTGAAGGAGTGGCGGGGTGGGGGTCAGCCTGTTAGTGCTAAATCATACACTGCATCAATTTGGTCTGCATGGCTGTCCCAGAAGGAAGCCTCTTCTAAAGATGATGCACAAGAAAGCTCGCAAACAAGTTTGTTGAAGACAAGCAGAACAAAGACATGGATTACTGGAACCATGTCTGTGGTCTGATGACACAAAGATAAACTTATTTGGTTCAGATGGTGTCAAGTGCATGTGATAGCAACCAGGTCAGGAGTACAAAAACAAAAGTGTGTCTTGCTTACAGTCAAGCATGGTGGTGGGAGTGTCATGGTCTGGGGCTACATGAGTGTTGCCGGCACTGGGGAGCTACAGTTCATGGAGGGAACCATGAATGCCAACATGTACTGTGACATACCGAAGCAAAGCATGATCCCCTCCTGCGAACACTGGGCCACAGGGCAGTATTCCAACATAACAACCCAAAACACACCTTCAAGATGACCCCTGCCTTGCTAAAGAAGCTGAGCGTAAAGGTGATGGACTGACCAAGCATGTCCCAAAAGGGTTAAGGCAGTGCTGAAAAATAATGGCGGCCACACAAAAAATTGACACTTTGGCCCATAATAAAATATTTACAAAACGGTGAGGGGTGTTCTCAATTTTGTGAGATACTGTACATTAAAATGAAGACAGGACAATGTTTTTTTTTTTATCCAGCTGTAAAAAAAAAAAAAAAAAAATCAAAAACAATCATTTTGAGTTGTAAAAAGGATCACCCCCTTGTGTCAGCATTTTGTTAAACCACCATTTTCTTTAATTACAGCTTTAATCTGTTGGGATATGTCTCTACTAACTTTGAACATAGAGTTTGCAATATTTGTCCACTCTTCTTTGGTGATCGTTTGTGGACTGCATGTCTTCAAGTCAACCACAGATTTTCAATGGGGTTTAGGTATGGGCTCCGACTAAACCATGCAAGGACATTCACCTTTTCTCTTTCAACCATTGTGAGGTCATTTCTGCTGTGTGTTTTGGGTCATTGTAATGTTGGAAGGTAAACCTTCTTCCCATTGACAACTTTCAAGCAGAGGGCAGCAGATTTTCCTCAAGAAAGAACAGAATTTTGGCCCATAATTTTTACATCTATCCTGACAAGTGCTCCAGTCCCTGCTGCAGAGGAACACCCATATAACAGGATATTACCACCTCCATGCTTTACTGTAGGAATGGTGTTGCATGGATGGTGAGCTGTATTAGATTTCTGCCAGACATATCATTTGCTGTTGAGGCCAAATAATTCAATTTTAATCTTATCTGAGCATAACACCTTTTCCACGTGGCCTCAATCTTCAAGATGCATTTTGGCAAAACTCAGTCGTGACTGCCTGTGGCCTCTCTTGAGGAGTGGCTTTTTTCTTGAAACCCTCCAAAAACAGGCCACTTTTGTGAAGAATTTGTGATTGTGTTGTCACATGCGCACAATGACCACTCTGTCAAATTCTTGCAAGTGCTTCAGGGTTGCTGTGGGCCTCTTGGTAGCCTGACGACCAGTTTCCTCCTGGCTCTTTCATCCAGTTTGGAACGATGTCCTGATCCAGGGAGGGTCTGTGTTGTGCCAAATACCTTCCAATTATTAATAAAAGACTTCACTGTGCTTCTAGGCATTAAGCCTTTGAAATGTTTTTGTAGCCATCTCCTGACTTGTGCCAGTCCACAACTTTATCCCACAGATCTTTTAACCACTTCAATACCGGGCACTTTCACCCCCTCCCTGCCCAGGCCAATTATCAGCTTTTAGCGCTGTTGCATTTTGAATGACAATTGCGCGGTCATGCAACACTGTACCTAAACCAAATTTATGTCATTTTCCCCCACAAATAGAGATTTCTTTACGTGGTATTTGATCACCGCCAGGTTTTTTTCTTTTTTGCTAAACAAATAAAAAAAGATCGAAAAGTTTGAAAAAAAAAAAAAAAGTTTGTGTTATACAATTTTGGAAATACGGTAGATACGTTTTTTCCTGCACTGATGAGGCTGCACTGACAGGTACTGATGAGGCACTGATGGGGTGGCACTAATATGCGGCACTGACAGGCAGCACTGATATGCAGCATTGGTGGGCACTGATAGGCGGAATTTATGGGCACTGATAGGCAGCACTGATGGGCACTAATGGGCACTGATAGGGGGCAATAATGGGCACTGGTGGGTGGCACTGATAGAAATGATGGGCACTGGTGGGTAGCACTGATGGGGAGGGCACTGGCGGGCAGCACTGATGGGGAGGGCATTGCCTGAGCCCTGATTGCCATCCTTGGTGGCCATGGTGGGCATCCCTGGGGTCATGGGTGGGCATCCCTGGTGGTTCTAGTGGCACCACCCCCCCAAGGGTCTGCACTGGTAATCAATGATCTGATTACCAGTGCAGACCCCCCTGTCAGGAGAGCCGCAGATCGGCTCTCCTCTACCCGTGCCTGTCAGGCACGAACTAAGGAAAGCCGATCAACGGCTCTTCCTGTGTACTATGTGACCAGCTGTGATTGGACACAAATGGTCACATGGTATAGAGTCAGTAGGCTCTTTACCGAGATCGGAGATGCAGTGTGTCAGAATGACACGACGCACCACCGATCGCCGCTCTGCGCACCCCCCCCCCTCCCGGGGGGCGCGCATAGCGCATTATCCTGCCGCCGTCATATGACGTCCGGTCAGGATAATGCACCCACCTTCCCGCCGTCATTTGCCTATAGGGCGGGCGGGAAGTGGTTAACAGTGCCTTGCAACCCATAGTTAATGGTTTGCTTCAATTGCACTATCAGGGACTGAAATGCCACAGGAAAGCTTTTCATGCTGAGCAAATCAAAATGACCACAGCTGTTAACAGTTGAAAGTCAAATGGCTTTGTGTGCCTTTGAGAATGCGATTAGCTACACCTGAGTTTTCAAGTCATTTTTACAAGGGGGTGATCCTTTTTCCAACTCTGTTTTTAAATGTTTTTTTTCTGACATGTTGGTGTTATATCTTACACTTGGATGTTCTAATCTAAGTCATAGGGTAAATACAGCTGGATACAACAAACTGTCTTCATTTCAGGCTGCAAAGTTTTAGGCAGGTGTTGTAAATGTTATAAGAATGCTTTCAGAAATAGTAGTAATAGTTTATTTACTTTCCATTTTGTTAATGGATAAAAAAAAAAAAAAAAAAAAACAGAAGAGAAGAGAAATCAAAATAAATCAATATTTGTTGTGACCATCCTCTGCCTTTAAAACAGCACCATTTCTTGTAGGTACACTTGCACACTGTTTTTGAAGGAACTAAGCAGGTACATTTCGGATAACTATCCCCAGATCTTCTGTGGATGTAGGCTGCCTCAAATACTTCTGTCTCTTCATGTATTCCCAGACAAACTTGACGATGAGATCAGGGCTCTGTGGGAGCCAAACCATCACTTCTAGGGCTCCTTGTTCTTTACCACTGAAAAGTTCTCAATGACATTGGCTGTATGTTCGGGGGTCGCGGGTCTGCTGCAGAATACATTTGGGATCAATCACATGCCTCCCTGATGGTATGGCATAATGAATAAGTATCTACCTGAATATTTGATTTTCTCTTTGTTCATTTACATTTTGTTAATCGATAAAAATAAATTATTACCACTTCTATTTCTTCACACCTGCCTAACTTTTGCACAGTACTATATATGTGTGTCATGCACACACACGCATACACACTGTACACGATTGTTACTGCCCTATATGTACTTAAAGATTGTGGATTTCCAAACCCTTTCACATAGGGATAACTGATTGTGTAACTGCATTTTACATTGTGAAATCATAGCTGCATACATTTCTTGATCCAGGAGCTGGACATGTATAATGTATTTTGCTGCTCATGCGACATTTTGATCATTCACATGCTATTGTACGGACAAAAACAACGTTTTTTTTTTTTGAAAATATAAATATACGCAATATACTATACATAGATTGTAACTCAATCATTTTAAAAAAGGGATATTCTACACTATGTAGACCAGCTATCCAATGGCATGACCACATTTTTTTCGTTCCTTCTGACCTAATGGAGGGTTCCTACCATTCACGCCGCCTTGTCCTAGCAGATGTGTTCAACACTCTTCTACCATTACATGCCAGCAATTTCATTTGCAATTGTTTTTAACCACTTAAGCCCCAGCCCTATTTCGGACACTTTTTGTTTACAAGTTGAAACCAGTATTTTTTCCTAGAAAACTACTTAGAACCCCCAAACATTATATATATTTTTTTAGCAAAGACTCTGGAGAATAAAATGTCGGTCATTGCAAATTTTTTTGTCACGCGGTATTTGCACAGTGGTCTTTAAAACGCCATTTTTTTGGAAAAAATTTGAAAAATAACATTTCACTGCATTTAAAAAATACTAAACAGTAAAGTTAGCCCATTTTTTTTTTATTGTGAAAGATGATGTCACGCCGAGTAAATAGATACCAAACATGGTACGGTTTAAAATTGCGCCCCCCCGTGGGATGGCGACAAACTACGGTCAATAGAGATCTCAATCGGCGACGCTTTAAATTTATTTAACGGTTACCAGTTTAGAGTTAGACTGTAGCTCTTTTTAAATTATTGTCCACGCTCTGGCGATCACGGCAATACCTCACATGTGTGGTTTGAACAGTGATTTCATTCGCGGCTCGACTTGCGTATACATTTTTTTTTTGTGCGCGAGCTAACGGCTAAATTTTTTTTTTTTTTTCTTTTTTTAACTTTATTACAGGTTTAAAAAAAAAAAAAAAAAAAAAAAAAAAAAAAAGCTGATCACTTTTATTGCTGTCACAAGCAATGTAAAAATCCCTTGTGACACCAATATGTAGTGACAGGTACACTTTATGGAGGCATCGAGGGTCTAAAAGACCCTAGACCCCTCCACTACACTTCCCTGTATGCAAAACGCCAAAAACTGCGTTTTTGCACACAGCCGTTTTTTAAATTTGCCGCCTTTTGCAGCACACTAACCCGGAAGTGACGTCATGGACGCCGCCTCCCGCTCACCCGGGTAACGTCCGCCTCCCGCTCACCCGTCCCCTCCCGCTCACCCGGGTAACGATCGAGTGGCTCCCGAGCCGCATCGGTCGTTACCGCCGGAAAGCCGACCGTCGGCTTTAAACCACGGTACCGGGATGATGCCTCTAGCTTCATCCCGGTATAACCCCGCAAAGTCTGCCGACGTACGGGTACGTCAGTATGCGGTAAGTGGTTAATAGAGCCGCTCTGTTCATATGCAATTTTTTCCCATAATACAAATCACATATAGGACGACGATTAATTATCATAATATTACTCTACGTGCTATAAAGAGCTCCGCACTGCCGACTCCGAGGGAGTAGATTTATCTAAGCCAGAGGTATCACGTAGCCGAAAATGCAAGTAATCAGCGATTTACTAATGAAAATATTATACCTCTCATATTTTAGAAATTACATTGTCCCAGTATGTCACTAGTTTTGCTCATCTCCACAATAGATGCACATGATCAATTACCCTGTTTCCCCAAAAATAAGACCTACCCTGAAAATAAGATCTACCGTTATTTTCGGGGAGGGCTGCAATATAAGCCCTACCCTGAAAATAAGCCCTAGTTTAGGGTTTGTAAAATCCTAGAATCCACTTTAATACTGTTTTATATCATGTCCAGTGTGTGTTTCGGTAATCTAATAGTGTAAAATACCTTGGGTACAGCGCCGCTCGGCGCTCAGCAGACTCCCGCTCGGCTATTCTCTTCTCATAGCTGTCAGCGGTGGGGGATCTCAGCCCCTCCCCTCTGCAGTGTTCAGAGCGGGTCACAGAAGCGCCAAGCATTATAATAGTGTGAGATACCATTGTTACAGTGCCGCTCGGTGCTTCCGTAACCCTCAACTGTCAGCGGGGGAGAAGAGATGGAAGAGCAGAGTAGGAGATCAGCTGAGCGACACTGTACCGAAGGTATTTCACACTATTATAATAATATAATGCTCGGCGCTTCTGTGACCCGTTCTGAGGGTACGGGCTGAGATCCCCTATTGACAGCTATGAGAAGAGAAGGAGAGGAGAGTAGAGCAGGAGATTAGCTGAGCAGCACTGTACCGAAAGTATTTCACACTATTAGATTACAGAAACACACTGGACATTATATAAAACAGTCAAAGTGGATTCTAGGGTTTTTAAAAACAATAAACTAGGTTCACACTAGGCTTGTGACGGTATCAGATTTTCATGCTGCGATTAATTGATTAAGGTTTTGCCACGGTATACGGTATTATCACGGTATTCTATTATTAAATTTAAATTATTAAATTTCCACCTCACTTCAATTTCATTGCTGAATTTAGGGGCTTTGGTTCACTTATGCACATTATTATATAGTCAGTCAGTACAGACTCTGAACCAGGCCTAAAATAGGTCATCAAGCAGTGTCTGGCCTAACTGGTGATAACTGGTCCTGGCGCTCGGCTCCGATCCGATGGCCTGGTCATTAAGAGGGCAAATCCTTGTGGTCAAGAAGTGGTTAAACCTGAAGGAGGTGTTGTTTATAAATTACTTTACTATTGCTTTAGGCCTGGTTCGCATGTATGCGGGTTGGTGGTTCGCATGTATGCGGGTTGGCGGTTCACATGTATGCGGGTTGGCGGTTCACATGTATGCGGGTTGGCGGCCCACATTTGCACAGGCATAGCAGCCCATTGATTTGAACGGGCTGCTATGCCCTCATTTTCCGCAGAAAAAAGGTGCATGCAGCATTTTTTTTTAAAATTCAGTGGCCTTGAAATCCATCCTGCTTTTGCACCATGCGACTAACCTGCAGTTCCTGCTCTGGCAAGCTTTCTGCATTTTTTGTATACGTGGGCACGGCATTTAAAAACAGTTTGCGTGTGCAGCAACGGCAGGTAAGTCGCATGGTGCAAAAGAAGGATGGATTTCATGGCCACTGCATTTTTTTAAATTCTGCATGCACCTTTTTTCAGCTGAAAACGCAGGCATAGCAGCTCAAGCCCATTCACATCAATGGGCTGCTATGCCTGTGCAAATGTGGGCCCCCAACCCGCATACATGTGAACCGCCAAACCGCATACATGTGAACCACCAACCCGCATACATGTGAACCACCAACCCGCATACATGTGAACCAGGCCTAAAGCAATAGTAAAGTCATTAATAGATAAAAACACCGGACCTCCTGCAGGTTTAACCACTTCTGGATCGCAAGGATTTGCCCCTTTAAAGACCAGGCCATCGGATCAGAGCGCCAGGACCAGTCATCACCAGGTAGGCCAGACACTGCTTGATGGCTATATAATAATGTAATGTGGGCTGCTATGCGTGTGTGTGTGTATATATATATATATATATATATATATATATATATATATATATATTAGAGCTGCACGATTCTGGCCAAAATGAGAATCACGATTTTTTAGCTTGGAATAAAGATCACGATTCTCTCACGATTCTCTGTGTAACAAAAAAAAAAAAATTGGGATAACTTTACTGTTACGTTTTTTTTTTTTTTTTTATTCATTAAAGTCTATTAATTGCGTTTGAAAGACTGCTGCGCAAATACAGTGTGCCATAAAATATTACAACAATCGCCATTTTTTTCTGTAGGGTCTCTGCTAAAAAAATATATAAAATGTTTGGGGGTTCTAAGTACTTTTCTAGCAAAAAAAAACTGATTTTAACTTGCAAGCAACAAGTGTCAGAAAAAGATCCAGTCTTTAAGAGGTTAAACTTCCTTTCTCCCTGGCAGAGGGAAGGAAAAGATACAATGTAAACATTTTTGTTTATAGTTACTGGGAGACTTTGCTGATAGGCATTAGCTGTGTGAGTGAATGAGTCATCCAGCTCACTGAAATGTATCAATTCACAAGTCAGGCAGACTTGACAGAGAAACTCGGTATTTTAAAAATGCCACAATAACAATACCGTGGCTATGCAATACCGCGATATATCGAATTACCGAAAACCGGCATATGTCTAGTTCACACAGGGGTATCCCGACAGGCAGGGAGGGAGAGAGAAGACAGCACATTACACATAAGACCTACCCCGAAAATAAGCCCTACTTTGTCTTTTGGTGCCAAAATTAATATAAGACCCGGGCTTATTTTAGGGGAAACATGGTAGTTCTGTGTCACATTTACTACATTTTGCAGAATCCCTCTGTCCAATAGAACCGAGGAATGCTAGAGTTCCAAATGCTCGATGAAGGATAAAGAATTGTAATCTATGTGAAGGGGAACTAGAAACAGATGAAAGATTAAGAACTTCCTCCTGTATTTCCCCTAAAAATTTCACCCACATCCTATTGCTACCTATACTTCCCATTTGATCTTAGATTTAAGGAAGGGGGGGGGGGGGGCAAAAATGTACTTAATACAGTGCTTTGCGAAAGTATTCGCCCCCCTTGAACTTTGCGACCTTTTGCCACATTTCAGGCTTCAAAACATAAAGATATAAAACTAATTTTTTGTGAAGAAACAACAAGTGGGACACAATCATGAAGTGGAACGAAATTTATTGGATATTTCAAACCTTTTTAACAAATAAACTGAAGAATTGGGCGTGCAAAATTATTCAGCCCCCTTAAGTTAATACTTTGTAGCGCCACCTTTTGCTGCGATTACAGCTGTAAGTCGCTTGGGGTATGTCTCCATCAGTTTTGCACATCGAGAGACTGAAATTTTTGCCCATTCCTCCTTGCAAAACAGCTCGAGCTCAGTGAGGTTGGATGGAGAGCATTTGTGAACAGCAGTTTTCAGTTCTTTCCACAGATTCTTGATTGGATTCAGGTCTGGACTTTGACTTGGCCATTCTAACACCTGGATAGGTTTATTTGTGAACCATTCTATTGTAGATTTTGCTTTATGTTTTGGATCATTGTCTTGTTGGAAGACAAATCTCCGTCCCAGTCTCAGGTCTTTTGCAGACTCCATCAGGTTTTCTTCCAGAATGGTCCTGTATTTGGCTCCATCCATCTTCCCATCAATTTTAACCAACTTCCCTGTCCCTGCTGAAGAAAAGCAGGCCCAAACCAAGATGCTGCCACCACCATGTTTGACAGTGGGGATGGTGTGTTCAGGGTGATGAGCTGTGTTGCTTTTACGCCAAACATAACGTTTTGCATTGTTGCCAAAAAGTTCAATTTTGGTTTCAATTGACCAGAGCACCTTCTTCCACATGTTTGGTGTGTCTCCCAGGTGGCTTGTGGCAAACTTTAAACAACACTTTTTATGGATATCTTTAAGAAATGGCTTTCTTCTTGCCACTCTTCCATAAAGGCCAGATTTGTGCAGTATACGACTGATTATAAGCTCTAACGAGCAGAGCCCTCTAGTTCCTCCTGTTTTGAATTGTATTGTAACTGTATTGTCTTCCCTCACATTGTAAAGCGCTGCGCAAACTGTTGGCGCTATATAAATCCTGTATAATATTAATAATTGTTGTCCTATGGACAGAGTCTCCCACCTCAGCTGTAGATCTCTGCAGTTCATCCAGAGTGATCATTGGCCTCTTGGCTGCATCTCTGATCAGTCTTCTCCTTGTATGAGCTGAAAGTTTAGAGGGACGGCCAGGTCTTCGTAGATTTGCAGTGGTCTGATACTCCTTCCATTTCAATCTTATCGCTTGCACAGTGCTCCTCGGGATGTTTAAAGCTTGGGAAATCTTTTTGTATCCAAATCCGGCTTTAAACTTCTCCACAACAGTATCTCGGACCTGCCTGGTGGGTTCCTTGTTCTTCATGATGCTCTCTGCGCTTTAAACTGACCTCTGAGACTATCACAGTGCAGGTGCATTTATACGGAGACTTGATTACACACAGGTGGATTCCATTTATCATTAGTAATTTAGGTCAACATTGGATCATTCAGAGATACTCACTGAACTTCTGGAGAGAGTTTGCTGCACTTAAAGTAAAGGGGCTGAATAATTTTGCACGCCCAATTTTTCAGTTTTTTATTTGTTAACAAAGTTTGAAATATCCAATAAATTTCGTTCCACTTCATGATTGTGTCCCACTTGTTGTTGATTCTTCACAAAAAATTACAGTTTTATATCTTTATGTTTGAAGCCTGAAATGTGGCAAAAGGTTGCAAAGTTCAAGGGGGCCGAATACTTTCGCAAGGCACTGTATATGGGTGTATAAGAATATTAGGCCTTTACTGGTATTCAAATTACTCACTGTATCTATTATCCCAATTTCATCAACCACTGGCCTAGACACCTCAAACTAAGCCTGGGCTGAATGGCATGCAAATTTGTATAAATTAGGAGTGTTTTTTCAAACACTCCTACACTTTCCCCGTAAGATGGACGGTAGGATATTTAAAAGATAACTGTGTTTAAATTTGAGTTTACACAACTTACCTGACTTTTTCCTTCCACTACAGCCAATACACGCCAATGCTGAAAAGTAAGAGGAGAAAGCAGTCAGTACTGGTGGTAAAATATAGAATAAATATATTATATATACACATGTGGATTTTCATCCTACCGTAAAATTCTTTTCTCTGAGGTTCACTGACAGACACAGCTCCATGTCTTATAGACCATTGGGCTTATGCTGCTCTCTCTTCAGGAGTAGGACTAGGAGGAAACAATTTTGGCTACGGCCCCGAGGCAGTCCCAGGGGGTATACCATCACTTCCTGCTATAGGACTTCAGTTTGTAACAAGCAGTGTCAGAAGAATACATAACTCAACCCAACAGAGGGGCGGGCGCTGTGTCTGTCAGTGAACCTTAGAGAAAAGGATTTTACGTTAAGGACAAAAATCCAGTTCTCTTTCGTTCACTGATGCACAGCTCCAGATCTTCCAGACCATTGGGATGTCCCTAAGCAGTGTCAACATGAGAGGTGGGAAAAACACAGCAAGAGATCTAATTCCCTACAAGGCTAAACATAGCCAACCAGGTAAAAGAGGAGCTCAACCAGGAACAACTGGATCTCACCACCAGGAAAAAAATTACACCCTCAAGAGGCAGGAGCCTCAGCAACCGCAGCCTGCAAATTTTTGCAGCTGAACGCCGCATCCGAAGATGCAAGTACGTCCACCTTAGAAAATGTGTGCGCCACCAGCTGCCTGATCCACCTGGAAATGGTCACAGCAGATGCGGCCTGCCCCTTACGAGATCCATCCGTAAGAACAAAGAATCGGATTTCCGAATCAGTTCAGTCACTGCCAGGTACACCTGAAATCGCCCTGACCACATCCAAGGAATGTAAAGCAATTTCCTTAGGATGTTTCGGCTCAGGACATAAGGATGGTAACACAATATCTTCATTCAAATGAAGCCCCCAAGACAACCTTAGCAAGGAATGCCTGACAGGGTCGCAATACCACTTTGTCCCTATGATCCACCAGGTAAGGTGACTGACAGGACAACGCAGCCAGCTCCAACATCCTAACTAATAGTGACTAGAAAGGCCATCTTTTGCGACAGAGTAGAGGGAGTTCACAAATGTTTTCAAAGGGAAGCTTTTTAAGCACCGACAGTACCAAATTGAGATCCTACGGTGGTACCCAAGAACGCACTGGAGGAGCCAGATGGCGCACTCCCTGCACAAAAGTGTGAACCAAGACTTCGCAGCCAACGGTCTTCGGAAAAATGCGGCCAAAGCGGAAATCTGGCCATTGATGGTGCCCAGAGCAAAACGGTCTACACCTAGCTGCAAAAACTCCAAACAGGCAAGACACAGAAAAGTAACGGGGAGAAACCCCCTGGGACAAACCCCCAAGTAATGTACACCTTTCAAACTCTATGATAAACTTTCATGGAAGTAGATCTCCTGGCTTTTAACAATGTAGGAAATCACTGATTCTGACAGCCCTCTGTCCTTCAACACCTGGCTTTCAATAGCCAAGCCGGTTAAGCCAGCGACTGTAAAGCAGGATGGAAGATTGGTCCCTGAGACAGAAGATCTTCCCTGAGAGAAGTTTCCAAGGACGTCTGCTACCAGCCTTACCAGGCCTGCGTACCAAGACCGGCGAGGCCAGTCTGGTGCCACCAGAATGACTGGAATCCCTTCTACCTCAATTCTGTGTAGCAGTCTCGACAGAAGTTGTATTGGAGGAAAGGCGTAAATTAGACAAAACTGACCCCAAGGGGCCACCAGGGCGTTGGCCAGAGGATCCCGAGACTTGGCACGAATCTCTGCATCTTCCTGCTGAGACGAGAGGCCAACAGGTCCACATTGGGGGTCCCCAACCGAAGGCACAGCTGATGAAACATTCAGGTGAAGAGAAGAGACCATTCTCCTGGATCCAACGTCTGCCGACTGAGATAGTCCGATTGCAAATTCTCTACCCCTGAATGTACACAGCAGAGAGGGCTGGAACATCTAGTTCTGCCCACCTTAAGATACCGGATACTTCCCGGGCTGCCAGGGCACTTCTTGTGCCCCCCTTGATATACATATGCCATAGCCGTAGAATTTTCAGATTGAATCCTCACAGGGCATCCCTGCAGATGATCAAACCATTGAGACGGACAAAGCTTGATCGCCCGAATCTCCAGGATGTTGAGCGGAAGACTGGAACGCTCAAGTCCAAACACCTTGGGCCGAGTACACTCCCAAGACACCTCCCCACCCGGACTGACTGGCATTCGTGGTTATCACAGTCCAATACAGGGTAAGAAAGGATTTTTCCAGGCAAAGCCCAGCCAAAAAGAGCCACCATAGTAGAGACCCCCCTCGACCCAGACTCGAGAAGATCAGCTCGTCCAATGACAATGGATCCTTGTTCCATTTGGCCAGAATCTCTTTTTGCAAAGGTCTGATAAGGAATTGAACAAACAGAACAGCCTCAAAGATGGAAACGATCAGGCCCAATACCTGCATGCTAGTCCTTAGCGACGACGGACGGTTGGACAACTGGAGCCTAATTGCATCCTGTAGCTTCAGTCGTTTCGCCTGGGGAAGAAACACCCGGGCCGATGCGGAGTCCAGCATTAGACCCAAGTAGTCCAGTTTGGTGGACAGAGTCAAAGCCGATTTCTGAAAATTCAGTGTCCATCCAAACTCCTGTAGCGTTCGCACAGTAATGTCCAAGTCGGCTTCTAGAGACACACAGAAGCAGATAGTCCAGACAACAGTACCGCAATCCCCTTCTGCCTTGGGCATCTTCTGAAGCTTCACCATATAGTCTATACTTGCAGACCACCATGTATTTTAAATGTAAGTGGATTGATTTTACTTCTTGTGAATAAAAGCCGTTTTACACTGTGGAGATCTCCTTTTAAATTGCATATTCCGCACAATTGGGAGCTACAGCCTGGCAATCTTCTTCACTAGAGATCGGTACATTAACAAGGAAAATGCTATTGCAGATTTTCTATGCTGCATCAAATCAATGCACAACTCCCCCCATCTGTCTGGTGATTGGGGAAACGGGAGGGGAGCACAGCGTGATCACATACTTAGCTTATCTTCAGCACGAGCACTTCAGTCAACTTTTGCCACTGTTATATAAGAATTATTTATTTTTACAAAAACTTATTTATTTATGGATTGATTTTTATGAACCATTTTGATACTTGGAATTCCAGCTATTCATTCATTATAGCAGCGCTGATTCACATATTTGTTTTTTAAAGGGATACTCACCTTTTATTAGCAGCAGTTTAGGATTGTAATTTTGTACTACCTATTGGATTAAGATTTGCAATTTGCACAGTATACTTTGCACTAAACATTTGACACTTTATATATTTTGCATATTAATCAGTTCGAGCAGTGCTGATACACATTTAATTTATGTTTGAAAAAAACCTTGAAATTGTTCAGACTCTCGAACCGGCACAATGACCCCTTATGCTAACAGGTCCTGCACTACCCTGTAGAAGCCATGTACCTGATTGTGAGACAGACGCAAGTAGGAAGGAAAGAACCTCACCGGAGGCAAGGAACGAAACTCGATCTTGTAACCAAACTAACTTGTGGGCCCATTTGTCCTGAATGAACAAGATCCACGGCTCCAGAAAAAGGCAAAGACGTCCACCCACCCCAGATGCTGGTGAGGGCGCCCTTTCAGGCTGGGGAAGGCTTGTCTGCAGAACCAGTAGAGCCCGCTTTTGACTTACCATTCCAGGGTTTCTTGGAGCCTCCCGCAAAACTACGGGTGGATCTCGAACCCTTTTCCTGCAATCCAGATGGACGAAAGGGCTGCTTGTGAGCCGAGAAAAAAGGACCACATTTACGAGATTCCTTACCCCTAGCAACCTGCAGAAGAAATGTACTCTTACTTCCTGTAAGGCCTTTAATAATCTCTTCCATAGAGGCACCGAACTAACTGTTACCTACAAAAGGTGTCAGTCAGCAACTTTTAGAAGCCTGGTCGGCCGACCAGTACTTTAACCAGATCCTGCAGCGAAGAGGCACCGCCCTCCCAGATACCCTGCTGGCCAAATTTACTGTATCCCCTGGATTAAACTGGTCTGCCAGCTCCGGAAGGTGTTGCAGATCCTAGCGTAAAATTTTTGCCCATCCCGTTAAGGTCTGGGATACCACATTAAGAACCCCCCGTACACCGCTGGAGCACCACAAGAATCAGCGCACCCGCTGCGCTGTATAGCAGAGGAAGGATCGTATACCCACGGAGACTCACCACCCCAGAGCTGGAAAGCGCCAAACAGCATGCCACACTGTGACAAAGAGTAAGCCCCAACACTGACTCTAGAGGCCCCCGCAGCACATCACCGCACTCGGACTACAAGAAAATTGCTGCTGCCATTTGCAATGGGAAACCAAAAACATGGCTGCTGGACTACACAAACATGGCTGCCAAAACCAGGAAACAGCCTCCACGGCAAAATATCGGCACTGCATGGGAACCCAGGGAAGAAAGCATCCACCAGGAGGAACCCCACAGGGACCCCCCCGCAGCACCAAGGTACAGGCACCCCCAAAAGAGAGGCCAACAGTGACACCCACCCACCGCTCTCTGGCCCAATACAAGTTAAGCCCCCCACCCAAAAATACACCCGTGCCCCCCAAAAGGGGGTTAAGGGGGGGAGGGGGGGGAGACAAGGGGGCAGGTGAGGGCGACTGACGCAGGGGAACCCGGCTAGGGAGAAGGGGGGAAACCGTGAGGGGAGGGAGGACACAGAAGGGGCCTACCATCCCCAGCGAGGGCCCTCAACTACCCCAGCAGTTCTAAAAGAAAGGAGGGGGGACACTATTCACCACACCATGGCATCAGACGGGCACTACTCCCAGCAGTCCACCACACCTACTTGGAATGGGGGTGCTGCGGCCCGAATTACGTTCCGATTGTGACTGTTGTCGTGACCAGGGCTATGCAACCTCACGAGGAGTTTCACTCGGCGGCCAGCCCCCCTCCAGGGGGCTATGTCGCAGCAAACCTACAGTGGAGCTAATAGTTGGGTCGACCAGACTGGGAAGACCATAAGGATCTAGGAAATCCAGTGCGTCTCCGAGTCCAGCTGTTGTAGTTCACACAGGAACAAAAATAAGAAAAATAAAAAAATTCCATTCAAAAAAAAAGGAAAAAATGCCAGGACCGCAGATCCCAGCAGAGAGCCAGGTCCTTACTCTTGACTAGGCAAAATAAACTGAAGTCCTATAGCAGGAAGTGATGGCATACCCCCTCGGACTGACTCAGGGGCCTAGCCAAAATGGTTTCCGTCTAGTCCTAGACCAGTCCTGACTGGTAGTCCCCATAACATAGGGGTCCAGTGCTGAAAACCAAGCCAAATCACCCTGAGCTCCAGAATGTTTAACCACTTCAAGATAGGACTGTTTTTCACCCCCTTCCTGCCCAGGCCGCTTTTCTATATTTTTAATTTAATATTTTTTCAGGCAGATAGAGCTTTCTTTTGGTGGCATTTAATCACCACTGGGTTTTTAATATATAATCGGATGTGGGGGTGGGAGGTGTGCGACTGGCACTTAATTTTTTCATCTTTGGGTGTGGTTTTCATATTTTTATATATAAAAAAATATTTTTTTTATCACCCTTTATTCATTTTTTTTTTTTTATGCACTTTTTTTTGATTTGCACCTTCACTATCTCTTTCAATTAGTTCTCCATCTCACTTTTGCACACATCATATATTGTTTTTTCACAGAAGGTGTACCCCTTTTTTTTCTATTGTTTTTTGTGAACTTTACATGCACTTTTGCACTTACGTATTGTTACATTTACTTGTGTTACCCCTAATGGATTCCTCAATATTCACAGCTCAGTCACCCCCTTAATTTTGCATGTTCACTTGGGTTCCTTTATCAATGTTTTTCTCCATGGTTCCTTTATCAATGTTTTTTCTCCCTGGCGTGTTTTATATATGGAGTCTTTTTTTATATACAGGTGCCATGATGTGACCACTTGTTAATTATTTGTGTAGGAGGTTTACCGATTGATTTCAATCAAGGGTAAGAATATACGTACATGGCTTTCTGGCTTTTTACACTCATTTATAACCAAAAAAATGTGCTGCGCCAGAATAGTGACACAATGATAAAGGTGATATACAAATGTAAGACCAAATAAATAAGTCCTGTATCTATTTTAACGGATTGTCTGTAAATTTCAATAAATATGCATTATTATTTTATATTGTATGTATATATACACACTTTCTCATTAATTTAGAGGCACATTCAAATCCCCATTTTCGAGGTCTGGTAGATATATCCCCCCCCCCCCCGTCCCTTTCTCCCCTTTACCCCTACCAGTCCACTACCACACCTGGTTCCTACATTATTTGTCTAAATTTACAAGCAAAGGCATGCCTACAAATTACACCCCAAAACACATTCTACTACACCTCCTAAGTATGGGGATATAACATGCTTGAGGCTTTCATAAAGCCTAGATGCATAGAAGGGCCCAAAATTTAAGGAACACTTTTGGGCTTTCAAGGTGCATAAACTACACGTCTAAATTCCTAAATACCCATATTTCTTGAGTCTCTGAAGTGTCAGGACGGGAGAAAAAAAAAAAAGTTCCTGTAGATCCAGGAGTAGGCAATGGCTGGGACTGTTTCTCACAGGGACATAGACCTGAAGATGGTCAGTGCAGGAGACAGGCAGAGACATGGTTAGCAAACAGGCAAAGGATCTGCCCTGGCAGCACACAGAAACAGACAAGGTCAACAAGCCAGAGTCAGTACAGGCGGAAGGCAGAGGCAAGACTTCACTGGCGTAGTGGTGAGCAGGGACAATGTTGCTGACAGCACTGGTTTGGCAACACTAGGACTTGTGTAGTGGCAATGAGGAACACGGTTGTTGGCTTACACTGGTCTGGTGACACTGGGATTAGTGTGGCAACAATCAGGGATAACCTTGCTGGATAACACTGGTCTAGTGACACAGCCTGGTGTGTCGTTGATCAGGAAAATTGACTGGTCTGGTGACGCAGACTGTCGTAATGGGGATTGGAGACACTGGGGTTTATTTACTAAAGCTACAGTGTGCAAAATGAGTCACAATTCTGTATAGAAACCATTCAGCTTCCAGGTTTTATTGCCAAAGCCTGATTGAACAAGCCGAGGTTAGAAGCGGATTGGCTTCTAATCAGAAATATAACTAATTTTGCACTCTCTAGCTTTAGTAAATAACCCCACTTTGACTGGCTGCAGAACTATTAGAGCTCGTTCACATGCAAAGTTGCAGGTAGAAATGAAAAATTATTCTTTCTTCAATGTCGGGTACCCTTACCCTGAGTGGCAGCGGCAGCAGCACCCGAGAGCCGATCCAAAAATCGGCTTCAGGTGCCGACATCGCGGAAACCGTGGATAGGCAAGTTCTACTATTTAAAAGTCAGCAGCTACAGTATTTGTAGCTGCTGACTTAATTTTTTTTTCTGGGGGGCGGAACTCCTCTTTAAGAACATTTCAACTATACATGAGAACAGGTAACCACCCCCTCTTTCCCTCATAATTTAAAAGCTTCCTGCCCATATGCATTTTCAGTTATTGACAATGCTGATCCAGAAGCATTTATTGCTCTTGCAAGAGCTTGAGCAATTTTCTCCTGATTTTCAGGTGTCATGTTATCTATAAATTAAAGGTACTGTGTATTTTTTGCAACACCTCCCTACAGTGGTTTGCAACACCTCCCTACTTGTAGACACTACTGATGAAGAAACACTTTGTGATAAGGCAGCAGAAATGAACGAAAACTCTGGAGGGAAAATCTTATCTAGATGTTGATCCCACCATTCTACAGAGAGGAGGAAAAGAAAAAACAAAATATACTGACAGAAACTAAGAATTTAATTTTTTGTTTTTCAAATTTTTCTGTCTTTTTATACTAAAAAAATAACCCCCAGCAGTGATCAAATACCACCAATAGAAATCTCTATTTGTGTGAGAGAGAAAAAAAAAAAAAAAAAAAAAAAAAAAGATTATTTAATTTGGGTACAGTGTTTCATTACTGTGCAATTGTCAAAGTGTGAGAATGTTGAAAGCTGAAAATTGACTTGGTCAGGAAGGGGGTGAAAGTGCCCAGTAGGCAATTTGTAAAAAAAATTGTCAGACAAATGTACCCTCTTTACCTGTCAATTAGGGCCTGAGAAGACAGATCATCTACTGTTTTCCAGCAATCACCCAACTTTAGGAGGTACAAGATTGAGCCCACAAGCAAACTAAACGCGATCTTTTCCCCTGCAGTGCCCCCTAGTGGCAGATATGCATATTTCTCTTGTTTAAGAACTTCTTTGAGAAGTGTTACTTGTATACAAGTCTACTAAGTATTTTTTTATAGAAGTCTTTATATAAAGTCTCAGAAATATTTCATTAAGGTCTTCATGTTCTATAGTTTGAATACCAGATCATAAATCAATAACAAAATAAAAAATTAATTCATGTAGCCACTCTTTGCTACTGTGATTGCTTAAATTGGCCACAGCAATTTCATTGGTCCTGTACCAGGTCATCACTGTAACTAATCACAGCAATCCTAACAGTAAGCAAATGCTTCATGAATGAGTCTTTATTTAATACTAATGTAATTGGTCACAGATCACATAGTACAGGGCTTACGACGCTGGCCCCGTACCCTAATTTATGATCCACGGTGTTCATAATAGATTGTGCTGCTGCACTCAGAGCGGCTAGAGAGGGAGGACCGATGGTGGAGACAAAGGATTTACAAGACTCAATTACCGAGCTGGATAGCCACTAATCCAGAGAACTCCAGTACCACACCTGGGACTGAAGGCTCCACAGCTTTTCCTGGGGACAAAGCTCAAATATTCTAGCCGGTGCAACAGCTCCAGAAATAATTTTGAGATAAGGACCCTGTAGGACTTGTACTGTCTGCCGCACATTGGCTCTGTGGCCTTCTCTTGATTGCTTCTGCAAGAGTAGACTGTCAAAACAACCCAGAATGGGGATCACCGTGGCTCGCAATAGAATCAAAACCGGGCCAGCACCTTCATAAACCCTTACGGTGCTGTGATTAGGCCGAGGGGCAGAGCCACAAACTGAAAATGTTGTTCCCCCAGTGCAAAGTGCAGGTAGCGCTGATGAAGCACAAATAGAAATGTGGAGGAAGGGTACTTAATTGCATCCAGGTCAGAACTCCCCCCCCCCCCCCATATAAACTGAAAGCAACCACTAACTTCACAGATTCCTTCATAAACATAAAAGAACATGTTAAAATTATGACATTTGCTTTGAGCAATATGAAAATGTTAATAGTAGCCGTGAAACCCTCCAGATTCTGTAACCAGAGGAATCACCCTCAGAGACATAGCGGGTGCAGTAGGCACATTTGGTGGCATGAGCGTGGAAGAGACAAGATTTGATGTTCCAGCTTGTAGCCTCTGGACACAATGTTTTAGACCCATACAGCTGAGCTATCCTAAATCCATAAAGGCAACAAAGAACACCAAGCTTCCTTCCCTCTTACAAAAATGGGAGCACCACTTTATTGTGAAGGTTTGTTGCAAGTTTTGGCAGGCTTGAGGTGCCAGGACTTTTTCTGAAATTAGGTTTTCTGTTTTTCCCTGAGCTTTGAAAAGAATAAAAGTGACCCTTTTTGGTTCCAGATGAAGATCACTTCTGCTGCTAAATTTAGATGTGGCAGAGTATGCTTTCCTCTGCTCTGGATTGATTGATAAACATATCCAGAACATTGCCAAAGAGGTGATAACCCTCGAATGGCATGCACTCCAACTGCTTCATGCAGGAGAGTTCAGCTGACCAACATTTAAGCCACAACACTTGCATTAGGTGCACTGACTTAAGCCCCAAGCAAGAGAGTTGGCGAAGAGTATCTACCAGGCCATCCATGCAGAGGCGCAAAACGCTTCAGGAAAGAGCTCCAAGTGCTGTCTGGCCAATAAACAACCGAAAAGCTCCAAGTTTTTTTTCCCCCATACCTACCTTTCCTAGCCTATACCAGCAAAGTTTGACAAGCCCCCCATGGATGCAATGGTGGATTATGTGGCTGCACTAGCCAAGGAAAAGAACACCTTAAAAAAGGGCCCCAATCTTTATCCACAGGGTTCTTAAACGCCAGTACATCATCCACTTGTAAAGCAGGGTCTTATTCAAGCAATACATTGCAGGGGCCTCCCACTTCTTTTTTTAAGAAAGGGTTTTCCATCTGGTAGGACACTAGGCAGACAAAACCTTGACTAACCCTATGGGGCAATCCCAGGGGGTGTACTCCCACTCTGCTATAGGTACTCAGTTTTGTTACAAGCAGTGTCAGAAGAGAAAAAAACCCAACTCCATAGAGGGGCGGGTGCCAAGTCTGTCGATGAACATCAGAGAAATGGATTTTATGGTAAGTCAAAAAACTGGATTCTTGTCTTACCGTAAAATCCTTTTCTCTGATGTTCATTGAGAGACACAGCTCCTCATCTTCATGACTATATGGGACGTCCCAAAGCAGTGTCAAACGCGAGGGGTGGGAACAATTAGAAAAAATCAACAACTGGTGCTCACCGGAAAAAAATATAAATTAACACCCTCAGAGGACAAGTCCCCTAAACAGCAGCCTGCAAAACCTTGAGGCCAAAGGAAGCATCTGCAGATGCCAACACATTCACCTTTTAAAACTGTGTGAACGTGTGTAGAGGACCAGGTAGCCGTTTAGCAAACCTGCAGCACTGACGCCTGATGACAGAAGACCCAGGAGGGGAGCCAAGTGCCTGAGTAGAGTGCGCCTTAATAGGGAAAGGAGGAACCTGACCCTTAATGGAATAAGCCTGAACCACAGTCTATCTGTTCCATCTGGAAATGGTCGCAGCAGAAGCAGCCAGGCCTTTGCGAGGTTCATCTGTGAGGAAAAATAGTGAGTCTGACTTTCTAAAAGACTCCGTAGCTGCCAGGTACCACCCTTGTAGCCCAAACCACATCCAGGGAATGCAAAGCAACTTACTTAGGATGCTTAGACATGGGACACAGGGAAGGCAACACAATGTCTTCATTCAAATGAAAATCAGAGACGACCTTCGGACAGACTGACGGACATGGACAAAGAACCACCTTATCCTTGTGAACCACCAGGTAAAGGTGAACAACAAGACAGCACCGCCAGCTCCGACACACTGCATGCAGAAGTGATAGCCACCCAAAAGGCCACCTTCTGGGATAACGTAAGCAGGGGAACCTTCCAAAGGGTGGCTTCTGGAGAACTGACACCAAACTGAGGTCCAAAAGCGACAATGGAGACAGCACTGGAGAAACCAAACGTCTCACTTGGTTGTGTGTCCAACGGATGTTGAAAGAAAACCGCCAAGGACGAGACCTGGCCCTTGGTATTCAAGGCCAGGCGCTGCTCAACCCCTCGTTAAAGGAAAGCCAAGATCCAAGTCACCGAAAAGGAGCGAGGGTAAACCCTGAAGGATTCACACCACGCAATGTACGTCTTCCAAATATGATGGTAAATCTTCCTAGAAGTAGATTTTGTAGTCTTTAACAGCGTAGGAATCAAAGACTCAGACAAACCTATCTTTCAGCACCTGGCTTTCAACAGCCAAGCCATCAAAATCAGCGACTAAAGCAGAATGGGAAGATTGGCCATTGGGACAGATCTTCCCGAAGAGTCATTGGGGACCAGCCATACCAGATTAGCGTACCAAGACCGGCGCGACCAGTCAGGAGCCACTAGGATGACCGGAATCCCTTCTGCCTCAATCCCGCGCAGGAGTCTCGGCAGGAGCCACTAATGCGTCTGTGGCGTCAGCAAGAGGATCCTGAGACCATGCCACAAACCTCTGCACTTTCCTGTTGAGGCAAGAGGCCAACATATTCACCCTGGGAGTACCCCACAGGGGACACAACTGATGAAACCCCTCCGGATGAAGTGAACATTCCCCCTGGTCCAATGCCTGTCGACTGAGGTAATCCGCCTGCCAATTTTCCACCCCTGGAAAGTGTACAGCAGAGAGGGCTGGAACGATTTGTTCTGCCTACCTGAGAATGCCGGCTACTTCCCGAGCTGCCAGGACACATCTTGTTCACCCTTGGTGATTGACATAGGCCACGGCCGTGGCATTGTCTGATTAAATCCGTACCGGACACCCTTGGAGACGACTTGTCCAATGAGCCAGACAAAGTCTGATCGCTCAGAGCTTCAGCCAGCAGTACCAGCCAGCAGAAACAGAAAGCAGTAAGTCACGTGCTAGGGGTACAACTAGCCCCCAGGCACATAATTGTAAATATCTCAGCGTGTACAGTGTTTCTGACTGCTACCACCATGACCACTTCAAATAACTGAAGTGGTCCTGGTGGTTGTGTGTTCCTTTAATATCTCTCAGAAGAAGTAAACAAGTACACACGGGTAGAATGCCGGGCAACATCAGCCAGTTCATTAAAAACTGGGTGCCATTGGGCCCGTGTGTATGGCAGCCGGTCCGACATAAGCTGGTCATTCGGCGTGCGTGAAAAAAACTGGCTCCCAACTAGATTTCATTTGATATCACTCTGCTTGTGACAGGAGCCAGCGCTATACAGGATCGGCTCTGCTTCCTCTAGTGCCGGCTCCGTGCTTCACAGTGATGCTCAGGGATGGCGGGTCTGAAACCAGCAATCTGGGCTTACCGACCCGCCTTCCCAGAGCATGAGGTGGCGCCCTGTATAATGTTGGGGGGGGGGGCATTTGGCTCAACCAATAAAAAACAAAAAAAAAAGTAAAGAAAACCCAACCATACAATCCCATATACACAATACGATACCCGCGGTTGATCCAGAGGAAGGTGAAAAACCCCAGCAAAGCATGATCCAATTTGCTACAGCAGAGGAAAAAAAATTCCTTCCTTATCCCCCCGAGAGGAAAAAAAATCAGATATTCCCTGGATCAACTTTACCTATAAATATTAGTACCCATTTATATTGTGTATACCTGGGAAAAGAATCCAGGCCTTTTTTAAAGCAATCTAGTGAGCTAGCCAAAACCACCTCTGCAGGGAGTCTATTTTACATTTTCACATTGCGGTGAAGAAAACTTTCCGTATTTGGAGATGAAATCGGTATGCCTCTAGACGTAAAGAGTGCCCCCCTTGTCCTCTGGGTTGACCCTAAAGTGAATACCAATGCCAAGTTCACTATATGGACCCCTATGTATTTATACATGTTGATCACTCCCCCCCTTAATCTCCTCTTCTCAAGAGAATATACGTTCAGTTTCTTTCCTCATAGGTGAGCTCCTCCATGCCTCTTATCAGTTTGGTTGCCCTTCTTTGCACTCTCCAGTTCCCCAATATCCTTTTTGAGAACTGGTGCCCAAAACTGAACTGCATATTCCAGATAAGGTCTTACTAATGATTTGTACAAAGGCAAAATTATCTCTCTCTCTCTCTCTGGAGTCCATGCCTCTGTTAATACAAGAAACATTGCATGCTATTAGGCTGAGGATTCCCCAGTTCTACTCCCCCTAGTATGTATGATGCATGCATATTCTTAGCCCCCGTTCACACTGGGGCGACCTGTGAGGCGACCTGGTCGCCTCACAGGTCGCCGTAGGTCGCCTGCCATACAGAAGCTATGGACCCGTTCTAATAGGAGCGACACAAGTCGCTCCGACTTAGAAAAAGGGTCCGGAGCTTCTTTGGGGCGACCCGGAGCGACCTGCATAGACTTCAATGTTATGAAGTCCATGCCGACCGCTCCGAGGTCGCGGGGCGAGCAGCGCGCCGCGACCTGTGAGGTCGCCCGGCAAAGTCGGGTCGCTGCAATGTGAACGGGGCCTTAGCCCCCAAGTGCATAACTTTATCAACATTAAACCTCATTTGCCACATAGTTGCCCAATGAAACAGTACATTGAGGTTGGCTTGCAAGTTGGAGACATCCTGTAAGGAAGTTATTCCACTGAAAATGATTACAATATCAACATTTACTCATGTAAAATCTTCATCCCAAAAGGAACCAGTTTCCTTATTTAGCGAAGGTTATAAAGCGTGAGCTGGAGTTTGGCTTCAATTTGTTAGTGTATTTCAAGCTGATCTTACATTTAACTCTACCCTCCCCCCCACTCCCCCCAAGACTGACAATGCTGCGGTCTGCTATGCAGCATAAGCATAATAACTTGGAATAGGGGAACAACAATTAGAAGAGCATTTTCATGTACTTTCCTTACACTTCATTCCTTCCACTGCGCTGATCGAAACCCACCCTACCAATCCATAGCTGAATATATACAGAGTTCCAGCAAATAGTCCATAGGGGTGCCAATGGAATGTTTACCAACAGCTGGCCTGTCCTTTTCCTCCGCGGCCCATGTGCGTGCAGAAGAAACTCATTTACAGTTGTGCTCATAAGTTTACATACCCTGGCAGAATTTATGATTTCTTGGCCATTTTTCCAGAGAATATGAATGATAACACAAAAACGTTTCTTTCACTCATGGTTAATAAATGGCTTCAACCAAATAATATCAATCAACTGTGTTTACTCTTTTTAAATCATAATGACAACAGAAATTACCCAAATGACCCTGATCAAAAGTTTACATACCCTGGTGATTTTGGCCTGATAACATGCACACAAGTTGACACAAAGGGGTTTGCATGGCTATTAAACGTATCCACCCTCACCTGTGATCTGTTTGCTTGTAATTAGTGTGTGTGTGTGTGTAATATATATATATATATATATATATATATATATATATCCATCCATCTCTAAAAGGTTGAGGAGTTTCTGGACTCCTGACAGACCCTTGCATCTTTCATCCAGTGCTGCACTGAAGTTTCTGGATTCTGAGTCATGGGGAAAGCAAAAGAATTGTCAAAGGATCTGCGGGAAAGGGTAAATGAACTGCATTAAACAGGAAAGGGATACAAAAAAAAAAAAAAAAAGAAGATACCAAGGAATTGAGAATGCCAATCAGCAGTGTTTAAACTCTAATCAAGAAGTGGAAAATGAGGGGTTCATTTGAAACCCAACCACGGTCAGGTAGACCAACTAAAATTTCAGCCACAACTGGCAGGAAAATTGTTAGGGATGCAAAGAAAAACCCACAAATAACTTCAGGTGAAATAGATGACTCTCTGAAACATGTGATGTGGCTGTTTCAAGATGCACTTGAAGAAAGATGGGCTGCATGGTTGAGTTGCCAGAAGAAAGTCATTACTACACAAATGCCACAAAGTATCCCACTAACAATATGCCAAACAGCACAGAGACAAGCCTCAAACCTTCTGGCACAAAGTCATTTGGAGTGATGAGACCAAAATTGAGCTTTCTGGCCACAACCATAAACGCTACATTTGGAGAGAAGTCAGCAAGGCCTATGATGAAAGGTACACCATTCCTTCTGTGAAACAAGGTGGATAGCTGATGTTTTGGGGATATGTGAGCTACAAAAGGCACAGAAATTGATGGCAAGATGAATGCAGTATGTTATCAAAAAATCCTGGATGAAAATTTGTGCTTTCATCCGCCCAGAAGCTGCACATGGGACGTACTTTTACATTTTAACATGACAATGACCCTAAACACACGGCCAAGTCATTGGCTACATCAGAATAAAGTGAAGGTTCTGGAATGGCCATCTCAGTCTCCTGACCTTAATATCATTGAGCCACTCTGGAGAGATCTCAAACAAGCAGTTCATGCAAGACAGCCCAAGAATTTACAGGAACTGGAGGCTTTTTGCCAGGAAGAATAGGCAGCTTTACCATCTGAGAAGATAAACCACCACATCCACAAATACCACAAAAGACTTCAACCTGTCATTGATGTTAAAGGGGCAATAAACGGTATTAAGAACTGGGGTATGTAAACTTTTGATCAGGGTCATTTGGGTAGTTTCTGTTGTCATTCTGATTTAAAATAAGTAAACACAGTTTCATTGATAATAAATGGCTTCAGCCAAACACTAACAATGAGTGAAAGAAAAGTTTTGGTGTTCTCATTCATATTCTCGAAAAAATGGCCAAGAAATCAAATTCTACCAGGGTATGTTAACTTCTGAGCACAACTGTATGTGGGGTTGGAAGTGAGGCTTGGGAAGATAAAGCTCCTACAGAGTGATCCAATATGATTTACAGAACAGAGCTGTTTTGTCTAAAGATGTGCCCATATAACCATTTACCCATTTTCATCACTTGAGACTCAAAGCTCTTTCACTTCCTATGTGTTCCTGTCAGTTATGTAAAGTCATTTTAGCAATGACCTTAGAGACCCTTGCACACTAGGAGCCTGTCAAAGTCTATATGCCCACATATAGCATACAAAGGGCCAAAAAACTAGCCTAACAAAAAAAAAAAAAAAAAAAAAAAAGATGTACTAAAAGGATAACCGGAAACAGCTAGTAGCAACCAATATCCGATTCGGGCTTAGGAAGATGATCGCAAAAATATGTATTAAAAGTAATTACACTAACACAAAAGAGTTTATAGGTTGAACTAGATGGCCTTGTATCTTTATCAACCTATGTAACTTTGTGAGAGAGTTAAGCCCCGTGTACACAGAACGAATATCGGCCAAAATTAGCCAGTACAGTAGATACTGGTCACCATTCATCCTGTGTGTACAGGTCCCTGTTTGACAGAAGCCGATCTCATCACTGGGTTCTGTCAAAAAAAAAAGCAGCCAATCAGCATCTGATCAGCACTCTCCGCAAATGGCGGAGATCTCGCTGTACTAACATCAAATAGTACAGAGACCATCTTGTGAGCGGTTGAGTCTTTTTCATTTAGCCTGCTGGGCTGAAAAAAAAAAAAAACGTAACGTGTACCAGGCTTAACACTTCTTCTATCATCAAGTATTTCCTCTCACACAGCTACCTCTTTAGAAAACTTTGGCAGGCAGAATTTTATGCAGGATCATTTATCAACTGAGCAAAGACCTAAAATATTGGGATTTTTGACTTACCGGAAAATCCATTTCTCTGATGTTCACTGATGGACACAGCCAATCTTACTGACTACATGGGTTAAGCTGCCCCCCACAGGAGTAGAACACTAGGCAGACAAAAACTTGACTACGCCTATGGTGCAGTCCCTGGGGGTATACTCCCCCTCTCTGCCATAGGTACTTAGTTTTGTTTCAAGCAGCGTCAGAAGAAAAAAACCCAAACCGCATAGAGAGGTGGGTGCTCTGTCCAACAACGAATATCAGAGAAATGGATTTTATGGCAAGTCAAAAATCCAATTTTCTCTTTCGTTCACTGACGAACACAGCTCGCCTTCTTGACTACGTGGGACATCCCAAAGCAGTGTCAAACGTGAGGGTAGGGAACAGCAAGAAACAAAAAAATTAAAAAACACCCTCAAAGAGGACGAAGCCCTCTAAACAGCAGCCTGCAAAACCTTGAGGCTGAAAGAAGCATCCACAGATGCCAACACATCCACCTTGTGAAGGTGTGCACAGACGACTAGGTAGCCGCCTTGCAAACCTGCATCACTGACGCCTGATGACAAAAGGCCCAGGAGGCACTAGGCGCCCGAGTAGAGTGCGCCCTAACAGGGAAAGGAGGAACCTGACCCTTAATGCAATAAGCCTGAACCACAGTCTGTCTGAGACATCTGGAAATTGTCGCAGCAGAAGCAGCCAGGCCTTTGCGAGGTTCATCTGTGAGAACAATAGAGCCTGACTTTCTAAAAGACTACATAGCTGCCAGGTACACTCTTATTGCCCGAACCACATCAAGGGAGTGCAAAGCAATTTCCTTGGGATGCTTAGGCCTGGGACACAGGGAAGGCAACACTATGTCATTATTCAAATGAAAATCAGAGACGACCTTCGGAAGGAATGATGGACATGGATGAAGAACCACCTTATCCTTGTGAACTACCAGGTAAGGTGTACAACAAGACAGTGCCGCCAGCTCAGACACCCTGTGCGCAGGAGTAATAGTCACCAAAAAGGCCAAACGTAAGCAGGGAACCTCCTAAAGGTTTTGAAAGGCTTCTGGAGAACTGACAACACCAAATTGAGGTAGGGCGGCAATGGAGACCGCACTGGGAGGAACTAAGTATCTCACTCCCTGGAGAAAAGTACGCACCAACGAGTGTGGTGCCAACGGATGTTGGAACTACAACCGCCAAAGCTGAAACCTGGCCCTTAATGGTGCTCAAGGCCAGTTGCTACTCAACCCCTCGTTGGAGGAAGGCCGAGATCCGAGTCACCGAAAAGGAGGGATGGTGAACCCTGAGGGATTTACACCACTGAAAGTACGTCTTCCTGCAGGCGGCCACTGAGAAAGTGGGGAACACTGACTGGGAGGGAGGAAAGCCCAAGGGTCTGACTGTCCCAGGAAGGGGCCCATGTCCACACAAAAACCCTCCATGGGTAAAGGGCGGGGACTCAGGCCAAAGTCAGTTCATAAGCGCCCTCACGAGACATTTAACTCACAGGCCAGCCCCTGTCCAGTGGGACTATTTTGAAGCCAACCTAGCGCGGAGCTGCGGTCTGCATGCGCTCACTGGCCAGATTGGGGGGACCCTCTGGATCTAGATTATCCAGTCCATTGCCCAGTCCAGCACTTGGTTGTAGATCTCACAGGAACAAAACAAAAAAAAAAAAAAAGGAAAAAGATTCCATTCAAAAAGAAAAAATTGCCAGGACCAGAGTTCCCAGCAAGAAACTAGGTCCTTACTCCTGACTTGCCAGAAAAAACTGACTACCTATAGCAGAGAGTGGGAGTATACCCCCTGGGACTGCCCCATAGGCGTAATCAAGCTTTTTAATGCCTAGTGTTCTAATCCTGTAGGGAGTAGCATAACCCACGTAGACAAGAAGATGAGGAGCCGTGTCCGTCAATGAACGAAAGAGAAACACATTTTTCAAATGAGTTCAGCCACTTAATTTATTACATAGTTAGTCAGGTTGAAAAAAGACACAAGTCCATCCGATTCAACCAAAAAAAAAAAAAACCCAGTATTGAAAACCCAACCATACAATCCCATATACACAATCCTATACCCGCAGTTGATCCAGAGGAAGGCGAAAATAAACCCCAGCACAGCATGATCCAATTTGCTACAGCAGGGGAAAAAAAGTCCTTCCTAATCTAGAGGCAATCGGATATTCCCTGGATCAACTTTACCTATAAAAAATTTTTTGGCATTGTATGCTATTATTAAGCTTATGATCTACCAGAACACCCAGATCCTTCTCCGCTATGGATTCCACCAGTTCTACTACACCTAGTATGTATGATGCATGCATATTCTTAGCCCCCAAGTGCATAACTTTACATTTATCAATATTAAACCTCATTTGCTACATAGTTGCCCAATGAAACAGTGCATTGAGGTCAGCTTGTAAGTTGGAGACATCCTGTAAAGAAGTTATTCCACTGCAAAGCTTGGTGTCATCTGCAAAGACTGAAATGCTACTTTTAATCCCAAACCCTATATCATTTATAAAGATATTAAAAAGTAAGGGTCCCAAAACTAAACCTTGGGGTACACCACTGATAACTTTAGACCACTCAGAGTATAGACCACTCAGAGTAAGAATCATTAACCACTACTCTCTGAATTCTATCTTTTAGCCAATTTTCTATCCAATTACAAACCGATCTTTCCAAGCCAGTAGACTTTACCTTACACATTAGCCGTATGTGGGGAACTGTGTCAAACGCTTTTGCAAAATCCAAGTATACTACGTCCACAGCCACCCCTCTGTCCAAGGTTTTACTTACCTCCTCATAAAAAGAAATCTTGTTTGACAACTTCTTGTCTTTCATGAATCCATGCTGTCTGTTGCTTAAAATATTTTTTTTTTCCCCAGCAAGAACTCATCTATGTGGACTTTTATTAAATTCTCCAATTTCTTCCCGACTATAGAAGTTAAACTAACAGGTCTATAGTTACTTGGCAAAGAATTTGATCCCTTTTTAAATATAGGCACCACATTGGCCCTACGCCAATCCAGTGGTACTATTCCAGTCCTTAACGAGTCCCTAAAAATTAGAAACAAAGGCTTAGAAATTACAGTGCTCAATTCTTTTAGGATACGTGGGTGGATGCCATCCGGTCCAGGCACTTTATCCACCCTTATTCTGTCTAAATATTTCTTGACCATATCACTTTTGAGCCATTGTGGATCATTTTGGGGCTGTGTCAATACCGTCCTCATTATGGTCATGAGCTCCCCAATGCTCCTTTGTATATACAGAGCTGAAGAAAGTATTTAATAAATTTGCCTTCTCTTTGTCCCTAGTCACCCACTCCTGATTATTTTGTAAAGGGCCTACATGCTCAGACCTAACCTTTTTACTGTTAATATATTTGAATACTTTTTTGGTGTTTGCCCTATCTTTTGCAATCTAGGAACAATAGATTGATTTACCCAAACATCCATTTGGCCAGAGTGTGTGATACTCCAATTATTTTAGTATGGACATTGCCCTTTATGTGCAAGCAACCATATTTTTAACCACTTCAGCTCCAGAAGGTTTACCCCCCCTTCATGACCAGGCCATTTTTTGCGATATGGCACTGAGTTACTTTGACAATTGCGCCATCATGCGACGCTGTAACCAAGTAAAAATGTAAGCCTTTTTTCCCCACAAATCGCACCTTTTGGTGGTAATCACCTCTGTGATGTTTATAAATATAAAAACAAAACAATTTTAAAAAATAATATTGTGACGAACGCCCATTTGCTGGGACGTTCGTCACAGGTTACTGGAGGAGTGTGGAGGCCAGCCTCCTGCCCACGGACTACGGCCCTGGCTTGTAGGGGAGCGCGGCTCTGGTCAGGAGTGTATGCTGGGGGACCCTTGGAGTACTGTTACTTTGAATTCAAGTCCCTGTCACCCCAAACGACACAGACTTTGTGCCCAAGCTGCATATTACAACAAAGGACTTCACACCATGAGAGACTAAACAGATGCAAATGACATAAGACTCAGTTATGGTATACTGGGGGATGTGAATTGACACTTAAGTTATAATAAGGTGTGTTGAAAATGGAGACAGGCAGTCCGAGAGCCTATGTCTTCTGCTTTCATCTGTTTAGAGGTGGAGTGTGTTCACACTTCTAGGAATGCGTATTCGGCTATGTTTTGGGCTTGTTGTTTGTGGAGTTAATGATGTTGCAGTCTCATTCACCTATTGTCTCTTTCCAGATGACCAAGGTATGTTGACTATGTTCTGTACGCAATTGCATTTGCATATGATAATGAAATCAAACACGTGAGAATGTATATATTGGAAGTGAGTTGTTGAATAAAGTGTCTTTTGTTTTCATCGAGCGTAGGTTGATGTTTGGGGGGGAATTGAGGGGCCAGGTCACTGCATCACTTGAGATTCTGGAGACCTAAGACAGAAATACTTGGTCCAGGTATTGGGGACCGATTATACTGGTGGCAGCGGTGGGATTCTTCTCTGAATAGATCCCAAACCAGGAATGCAGCGAGGAGCCCAGCAGCATCTCGGTCTAAGGAGGAACTCAGGAGATGGAGCGAGCTAGCCCCCGGGCAGTGTCCCCATATGAGGTGGAGTTCCAGCGGAGACTACAAGACATACTTGCAAAGGAACAGGGCCATATGTCAGCCAAGGACAAGGGGAACTGGAGAAAATATGTAATGCAAGAACTCTGGCAGGAGTCCATGGAGGTAGCACAGCTTCGGCGGAAAGAGAAGCTTCCAAGTAGAGCGCAACGCTGGCAGGAACAAGTGAGCCAACGGATGTTTATCCTGGGAGAACAACCCTTGACGCAGTGGGAAAGGCACCTTGAGTGCCTGGTCCAGAGAGAAATTATGCTGGACGACTCATACCGGGCACTATGGAGACCCTTGGTTGGCAGAAGGCATTCAAGCAGGGGGGGGGGGGGGGGGCTATGATGCCCCAGGCCTGTTGTGGAAGGCCATGGAGGAGAATGGTGATTTTGGCAGTCCTGCAATGTCGCGGTTCTGGGCTATTTATTATTACCGGAGAAGGATTCTACCAGTCCAGTTGTTGTTGGAGCTGAGACTAGACCACATCTACCTGGTTATCATCGAGTGGGGGGTTGGAACAGGACTACCAACACCTCAGAGACTTGGTCCAGAAGCAGCTAACAGCACTGGGGGTGGAGATGGTCATGCCCACTACCCAGGACCAGCCAGCATCAGCAGGAGAGGCGATTGTAGGTCCCTCATCCCACCAGCAGCCAACAGCACTGGGGGTGAAGATGGTCGTGCCCACTACCCAGGACCAGCCAGCAGTAACGGGAGAGGCGATTGTAGGTCCCTCCTCCCACTAGCAGCCAACAGCACTGGGGGGTGGAGATGGTCGCGCCCACTACCCAGCACCAGCCAGCGGTACCGGGAGAGGCGATTGTAGGTCCCTCCTCCCACTAGCAGCCAACAGCACTGGGGGGTGGAGATGGTCGCGCCCACTACCCAGCACCAGCCAGCGGTACCGGGAGAGGCGATTGTAGGTCCCTCCTCCCACTAGCAGCCAACAGCACTGGGGGGGTGGAGATGGTCGCGCCCACTACCCAGCACCAGCCAGCGGTACCGGGAGAGGCAATTGTAGGTCCCTCCTCCCAGCAGCAGCCAACAGCACTGGGGGTGGAGATGGTCATGCCCACTACCCAGGACCAGCCAGCGGTACCGGGAGAGGCGATTTTAGGTCCCTCTTCCCAGCAGCAGCCAACAGCACTGGGAGTGGAGATGGTCATGCCCACTACCCAGGACCAGACAGCATTAGCGGGAGAGGCGATTGTAGGTCCCTTGTCCCAGCAGCTGAGTGCCTACCCAGCGGAGCTGAGACTAGACCACATCTACCTGGTTATCATCAAGTGGGGGGTTGGAACAGGACTACCAACACCTCAGAGACTTGGTCCAGAAGCAGCCAACAGCACTGGGGGGTGGAGATGGTCATGCCCACTACCCAGGACCAGCAAGCATCAGTGGGAGAGGCGATTGTAGGTCCCTCATCCCACCAGCAGCCAACAGCACTGGGAGTGGAGATGGTCGTGCCCACCACCCAGGACCAGCCAGCATTAGCGGGAGGGGAGATTGTAGGTCCCTTGTCCCAGCAGCTGAGTGCCTACCCAGCGGAAGAGGCGGCAGCCGGGCAGAACCCCGCTGATATCTGCCCACCAGTCCATGCAGCTTTTGGCATGAAAATCCACCCCTGGATTACAGAGATGCTGGGCAATCGGCCCAGATCCCCAAACCCCTAGTATGGGGGCCCATGCCACCCTGATTTTGCCGCTCCAGCAACCATGGAATGCCTCTGGAGTGGATTATAGCTGGTGCCCTGCCCAGGAAGACCCCGGATATTTTAATTGGGACGTAGGGCAGGAAGCCCTCTGGAGCATGGCACAGCCTGGCAAAAGACACCAGACTAACACAGACCCCAAACCAGTTGGAGGTCTAGGGTCTGGTTAGTCTCCCCAGGAGGAGGGAGCTATGTGACGAACGCCCATTTGCTGGGACGTTCATCACGGGTTACTGGAGGAGTGTTGAGGCCAGCCTCCTGTTCACGGACTAAGGCCCTGGCTTGTAGGGGAGCGTGGCTCTGGTTGGGGGTTGTATGCTGGGGGACCCTTGGAGTACTGTTACTTTGAATTCAAGCCCCTGTCACCCCAAGCGACACAGACTTTGGGCCTAAGCTGCATATTACAACAAAGGACTTCACACAATGAGAGACTAAACAGATGCTAATGACATAAGACTCAGCTATGGTATACTGGTGGGATGTGAATTGACACTTAAGTTATAATAAGGTGTGTTAAAAAATGGAGAGGGGCAGTCTGAGAGCCTATGTCTTCTGCTTTCATCTGTTTAGAGGTGGAGTGTGTTCACACTTCTAGGAATGCGTATTCGGCTATGTTTTGGGCTTGTTGTTTGTTGCGTTAATTATGATAATGTTTCAGTCTTATTCACCTATTGACTCTTTCCAGATGACCAAGGTATGTTGACTATTTCCTGTACGCAATTGCATTTGCATATGATAATGAAATCAAACACATGAGACTGTATATAGTGGAAGTGAGTTGTTGAATAAAGTGTCTTTTGTTTTACCCTTCATCGAGCTTAGGCTGATGTTTGAGGGGAATTGAGGGGCCAGGTCACTGCATCACGTGAGATTCTGGAGACCTAAGACAGAAATACTTGGTCCAAGTATTGGGGATCTGTTACAAATATTTTCTACTTTCTGCTATAAAACACAATTATTTAAAAAAAATAAATAAAATGTAATAAATTTAAATTTCTTCATAATTCAGGCCAATATGTATTCTGCTACATATTTTTAGTAAAAAAATCCCAATAAGCTTATATTGATTGGTTCGCGCATAACTTATAGTGTGTACAAACTATGGAATAAATTTAAAGGAATTTTTATTTATTTAATTTTTATTAGTAATGGCAGCGATCAACGACTTATAGAGAGACTGCGACGGACAAATCGGACACTAAGTGACCCTTTTTTTGGGAACCGGTCACACCAATACAGCGATCAGTGCTAAAAATATGCACGGTCACTGTACTGACACTGGCAGGGAAGGTGTTAACATCAGGGGTGATCAAAGGGTTAAATGTGTGCCTAAAAAGTGCTTAGTTACTGTGGGGGAGGTGCTTGTACTATGTGCAAAAACACAGGATCACTACCTTCCCTACTGACAAAACGGCAGTCTGCCTTGTTTACATATCTGGCTGTAATTAATAGATCAATATGTTGTACCCATGCTGTACTTGTAAATGTGTCTAGACCAGACTGAAGATCAAAATGGATGAAAACAAGCTTTTTGCTATTGCTATTTTGCTGTTGTAGAAAAAAAATAAAATATAATAGTCTCAGCTTATTCAGACGTCATCCATAAAGTATACAGTCACGTGAAAAAGGAAATAGTCTCAAATCGAAATTGTTGACTTTAACATATTTGAACAGGGAAACGTAACAGTGCCTACAGATAAAAGGTGATCTAGTTGGCTAACAATGACAAAATCAGCCTTTTCAACTATGTATTCAGAACAATTAACAGATGTGGAAAAAATAAACTTTTGGGCTCCTTTTTCTACTGCACCTTTACCAGAAAATAAAATGCTTGTAGGCGTTTTGCACAACTTTGCACAGACTTGGTCATTTTTTTTTATCCCTTTGTATAATTCCTTCAGTTGCAAGATGTAATTTTGTGGGTTGGTGCATGAACTGCTTGTAGCAAATTACCCCAAAAAACGTCAATAGGATTCAGAGCCGGTTCACACTGGGGCGACCTGTCAGGCAACCTGGTCGCCTGACAGGTCGCCTGCCATAGAGAAGCTGTGGACACGTTCTAATAGGAGCGACACAAGTCGCTCCGACTTAGAAAAAGGGTCCGGAGCTTCTTTGGGGCGACCCGGAGCGACCTGCATTGACTTCAATGTTATGAAGTCCGTGCCGGCCGCTCCGAGGTCGCGGTGCGAGCAGCGTCACGCGACTTGTGAGGTCGCCCCGGCAAGTCGGATCGCTCTAATGTGAACCGGCTCTTAAAGTGATTGTAAAGTTGTTGTTTTTTTCCTATAAAAACAACAAACGTTATACTTACCTGCTCTGTTGCAGTGGATTTGAACAGAGTGGCCCAGCTCCTCCTCTTCTGCTCTCCTGGCCCCTCCCTCCTGATCAGTGCACCCAACAGCTTGCTGTAGGGGCACCCGAACCGAGTCACAGCTCCCTGTGTCCATTCAGAGATGGAGCCCTGACTCGGCCCTGCCCTCCCTTCTCCTGATTGGCTAGCTGACTTTGACAGTCACTGCAGCCAATGGCACCACTGCTGTGCCAATCAGTAGGGAGAATCTGGGACGGCTGAGACATTCATGGACATCCCTGGACAGAGAGGGTCCTCAGGTAAATGTTTGGGGGGGCTGCTGCACACTGGCGGCTTTTTATCCTAATGCATTAAGATAAAAAAAACCTTCTTTCTTTACAACTCCTTTAAATCAAGGCTTTGACTAGAACCATTTATTTAATCTTTTAAAGCCATTCGTCAATAAATGTGCTAGGGTGATCTGAAAGCTACATTTCCAGTTCAACTTGAACTGATGTCCTCACACTCTTATCAAGCATACGTTGATATGATGCAGAATTCATAGTTGATTTGATGACTGCAAATGCCTAGGCCTTGAAGCAGAAAACATACCCTCAAATCATACCATTTCCATCACTATGCTTAGAAGGTAGTATGAAGCTCTTCTACCAAAATGCTCTTTGGTTTGTGTCAAACTTGTTTACGGTTACTGTGGCTAAACAACTAAGAGCCCATTCACACTAGCGCGACTTGTGAGGCAACTTGTGTTGCCCCAGGTAGCTTGACATAACAAAAGCAATGTTAATCAGTGCCGTCTTAATTGGCACTACTGAAGTTGCTCCGACTTCAGAAAAGGGTCCTGTACTACTTTGACTCGACCTGTGATCCGACTGTCCCATATACTTCAATGGGAGTTGCCTCCTTATCTTAATTGACACGACTTGTTATCAGACTTTCCAGGAAGAAGAAAGAGATTAGCCAGGCATTCCCCACAGACAAAGTCGCCTGTCTCTTCAAAGTAGTGCACAAGTCTCTAAACAAGTCTCTAAACAAGTCACGGGGCGACTTTCTGGTAGTGGTAGTGTGAACCAGCTCTAAACCTTCTAATCATCAGTTTATAGTTCCAGGAAGCTTATTCTGGCCATACACTATACAAAAAAAAAAAAATGCAGAAATTCAGTTATTTGGACAGTTTGTTGGTTTTTGCCACAAATGGGTAATGACATTTTTGAGCCCAAAAAAAAGAAAAGACAAGTTTGAAAATTTTCTGCCAAATAAACGATTAATTGTATTTCTCGTCCAAACTGTTTACACTAGGTATAGGTGAAAAAAAACTAACAAAAACGGATGTGCATTAAACGATTTATCTGTCATTACATGATGGCATGATTGTTTGCTCTCGCAGCCGAGCGTTCGAAAATGAGTTTGATTGATTTTTCGTATAGTGTATGGCCAGCATAAGGGTTTCCCTTTATGTTCAATGGCAAGCGGAAATCTTCCTGTTATTTGGACAGCAAAATCTTTTTCCTAGCACACCTCACATGCAGGTTAAAGCTGAAGTTTAGCTATGGCAATTGTTACACAGTGGGGGTTGATTCACTAAAACAATGTGAAAAACATGGTGCAGCACTACATAAAAATCAATCAGCTTCCAGGTTTTTTTTTTGTCAGGTGCCTACAACAGTGATTTCCAACTTGCATGGGGATCCTAGAGGTATGGCACATTCATTATTACATTGGTCAAAGCTGGATGTAAAAATTTCCATACCTAAACTTCAGCTTTTTCCAACTGAATTGGTTTAGCAAAAGGTCAACTGTCAGTAAAAGTTGTGTGAACCTTGGGTGAAAGTAAATTCCACGATTATGAAGTTTTTGGAGACTTCTTGGAACATCAAATCATCAGCTCAGGGGTTTATTTTGCTGGCTGGACATTCCTGGACAAATTGGCAGTTGTTTGAATTCTACAGGGCTTGTAGATTATTTTCAGTTCAGTGAAATTGATTAAATAATTTGCAATCCTTTTTAACTTTAGAGTATGAGCATATATACACCATGTCAATTTTATGTGTGATTTGTTCAAATATATCACACCTTTATCTTAAAGCATGGTTTAAGCGAGGATCTAATGTTTGCTTGTTCAAATACAGTGCCTTGCGAAAGTATTCTGCCCCCTTGAACTTTGACCTTTTGCCACATTTCAGGCTTCAAACATAAAGATATAAAACTGTCATTTTTTGTGAAGAATCAACAAGTGGGACACAATCATTAAGTGGAACGAAATTTATTGGATATTTCAAACTTTTTTAACAAATAAAAACCTGAAAAATTGGGCATGCAAATTATTCAGCCCCCTTAAGGTAATACTTTGTAGCGCCACCTTTTGCTGCGATTACAGCTGTAAGTCACTTGGGGTATGTCTCTATCAGTTTTGCACATCGAGAGACTGAAATTTTTGCCCATTCCTCCTTTCAAAACAGCTCGAGCTCAGTGAGGTTGAATGGAAAGTGTTTGTGAACAGCGGTTTGAGTTCTTTCCACAGATTCTCAATTGGATTCAGGTCTGGACTTTGACTTGGCCATTCTAACACCTGGATATGTTTATTTGTGAACCATTCCATTGTAGATTTTGCTTTATGTTTTGGATCATTGTCTTGTTGGAAGACAAATCTCCGTCTCAGTCTCAGGTCTTTTGCAGACTCCATCAGGTTTTCTTCAAGAATGGTCCTGTATTTGGCTCCATCCATCTTCCCATCAATTTTAACCATCTTCCCTGTCCCTGCTGAAGAAAAGCAGGCCCAAACCATGATGCTGCCACAGCCATGTTTGACAGTGGGAATGGTGTGTTCAGGGTGAGGAGCTGTGTTGCTTTTACGCCAAACATAACGTTTTGCATTGTTGTCAAAAAGTTCGATTTTGGTTTCATCTGATCAGAGCACCTTCTTCCACATGTTTGGTGTGTCTCCCAGGTGGCTTGTGGCAAACTTTAAACAACACTTTTTATGGATATCTTTAAGAAATGGCTTTCTTCTTGCCACTCTTCCATAAAGGCCAGATTTGTGCAGTATACGACTGATTGTTGTCCTATGGACAGAGTCTCCCACCTCAGCTGTAGATCTCTGCAGTTCATCCAGAGTGATCATTGGCCTCTTGGCTGCATCTCTGATCAGTCTTCTCCTTGTATGAGCTGAAAGTTTAGAGGGACTACCAGATCTTCGTAGATTTGCAGTGGTCTGATACTCCTTCCATTTCAATATTATCGCTTGCACAGTGCTCCTTGGGATGTTTAAAGCTTTGGAAATCTTTTTGTATCCAAATCCGGCTTTAAACTTCTCCACAACAGTATCTCGGACCTGCCTGGTGTGTTCCTTGTTCTTCATGATGCTCTCTGCGCTTTAAACGGACCTCTGAGACTATCACAGTGCAGGTGCATTTATACAGAGACTTGATTACACACAGGTGGATTCTATTTATCATCATTAGTCATTTAGGTCAACATTGGATCCATCAGAGATCCTCACTGAACTTCTGGAGAGTTTGCTGCACTGAAAGTAAAGGGGCTGAATAATTTTGCACGACCAATTTTTCAGTTTATTTGTTAAAGTTTGAAATATCCAATAAATTCGTTCCACTTCATGATTGTGTCCCACTTGTTGATTCTTCACAAAAAATTACAGTTTTATATCTTTATGTTTGAGGCCTGAAATGTGGCAAATGGTCGCAAAGTTCAAGGGGGCCGAATACTTTCGCAATGCATTGTGTATAGGTACAAGGTAAGGCCTCAGGTACTGTACTCCCCACATCTCTATTAAGACCCTGTGCCAGGCATAATGTAGGATTAAAGAGACCAGGTCTATCAGCTCTGCACCAAATCCTCCATTTCAAGGAATACTGTGCTTACCTACTGTGCGCGATATTAACTCCCACAAAAAACATGTGCACAAAATAAATGGATAGTAAGGAGAAAAGAAATCAAGCTTTTACACCTGAAGGGCTGACGCCTGCAGAGGCACTGGGTCCTCGTTCATTCTAGGCCTCCTAGAGAAGAGGTGTCCAAACTTTTGACCTTCCTGGGCCACATAGGAAGAGGAATGGTCTTTGGCCACACATAAAATATATTAACAATAAAGAAAGATAAGGAGCAAAAAAAGTCGGGCAGATCACAAGTTAACAATCACTGATATAGAGAACGTACCCGAGTAGTAAAACTTAACTTTTTATAATATGTTTGTTTTATTACAAAAGTAAGAGACAAGACCCCAATATTCAGGGTATTTCAGTTGGCCAACGTCAAAAAGCTCTCTTTATGCAGATGACCCATTATAGGTCTCTAACCCACATGTTTCGTTACCAGCCATTATCAAAGCATTAACTGACTTTGACTTGGTAAGTAACTTTAAGGTGAACTATGACAAAACTAAGGCCCTTAACGTACATTTATCTGCATCTGCTATGTCCCTAATACAATCTAACTTTGCATTTAAATGGCAATAAAAGGCTATTAAATACTTTTGGTATCCAAATTCCGACCTCCCTGTCTACCCTGGCAGATATTTATACGCCCTTCTTTCATACAATCCAGACGTATGATAATCCAAACATTACATGGTTTGGTCATATGAATGTTGCCAAAATGGATGCACTACGTAATTTCCTTTATACATTTCAGGGGATCCCCATTTCTCCTCCAGTCCCCCCCCCCCCCCCCCATCAGTAAATAAGGCTATTCGTGAATCTATTTGGCAACATAAGAGGCCTCGGACTGGCCAGGCTATCCTATCATTGCCTAAGAAAAAAGAAGGTCTTGCTCTACCTCCCCTGTGGCATACTTTCATGCGGCTTCACTGCTTCGGATAGTTGATTGATACCACGGCAAATTCACTGAACTTTGGACCCTCTTAGAAAATGATCTGACTCGAACCGCCCGTCTTTACCATGGACAGATCCGGCCCATAGACCCCTGACTGATCTAGGGCCACTCATAACCTCTACCACCTAACAGATATGGGACAAATAGCTTAGTGGAGGTCTACTCTCATCAAGATTGAGCCCCTTGACTCCACTCTTGGGAAACACGTCCTTCCCTCCGACTTTTTCTAGCTCCAAATTCCTTTTCTGGCAAAAGTCTACCACCCCACTTCTGTGCCATACGCTCTGTAATGGAAACCTAATTCCTCTTTCTCGACTACTCTCCTCTTGTCATAGCCCTTTGGGGACATGGCTTGATCAAACTCAAAGGACAATTTTCTGTGTAGGATACTAGACAAACGCTCTGACCAGGCCACCCACAGACACAGTCATTGCTCTCCCAGTCCACCAGACCGAAACACACACTAACCCAGATTTATCAAATTCTGCTTAAAGCCTCCTATCTAGCTCCTCCTCCATTCTTATCTAAATGGGAGCGAGAGTTACATAGTTGGTCTGGTTAAAAAAAGACACAAGTCTATCCGGCTCAACCAATAAAAAACAGTAAAGAAAATTCAACCATACAATCCCATATACACAATCCTATACCCGCAGTTGAGGAAGGCCAAAAACCCCAGCAAAGCATGATCCAATTTGCGACAGCAGGGGTAAAAAAAAATCCTTGCTGATCGCCCCGAGAGGCAATCAGATATTCACTGGATCAACTTTACCTACAAATATTAGTACTCACTTATATTCTTTACACCTAGGAAAGAATCCAGGCTTTTTTTTTTTTTAAAGGAATCTACTGAGATGGCCAGAAGTACCTCTGAAGGGAGTATATTCCACATTTTCACAGCTCTTATGGTGAAGAAACCTTTCCGTATTTGGAGACAAAATCTCTTTTCCCCTAGACGTAAAGAGTGCCCCCTTGTCCTCTGTGATGACCTTAAATTGAGCAACTCAACACCAAGTTCACTATATGGACCCCTTATGTATTTAAACATGTTGATCATATCCCCCCTTAATCTCCTCTTCTCAAGAGAGAATAATTTCAGTTCCTCTAATCTTTTCTCATATCTGAGCTCCTTCATGCCTCTTATCAGTTTGGTTGCACTTCTCTGCACTTTCTCCAGTTCCCCCATATCCTTTTTGAGAACAATAGCCCAAAACTAAACTGCATATTCCAGAAGAGGTCTTACTTGTTGTATGTCATCTAACGATATGGAGTAGCGCTTTCCTTTAAAATATCTATATCACCCCACACCCAGGACATAATTACTGCATGGTGTCTAAATGGTATCGTTACCCTAATATCCTGCAAAGAATTGACCCCATCATCCCGGATACATGTTGGAGAGGTTTACAGGCCGCTGGCACATATTACCTGGGGCGCTTGTCCATGCATTATCCCTTTTTCGGATAAATACTACAATTATGACAAACTTGTTGGGGATAAGTTCCCAAATGAACCTCGCACAACTGTACTTTCTATGCTGCCTGGCTCCTATAAACAAATCAAGAATAGTTTAAATGCGATAATTTCTTACGGCAGCTTGATCGGTTATCGCCAACCGTATACTCCTTCCTTAGATGATTGGGCTTGTGAGATGGACAGGATCGAACAACTGGAACACACAAATACCTGGTAGGATAATAAGACAGATTCTGACAAACTTATGCGGACCGCCTGTTCACATTTTCAGTTTCCCTTCAATTTTGAGGCACCTTTGTAACTGCGCCTTCTGGGGCCTCTCGTGTATAGGCAACGTCCTTCTCTGCTCCATCCTCCCTTCTTGTCTCTCCTTATTCCTCTATCCTTCCCCCCCCCCCTCTCTTCTACCTTTCTTTTTCTCTCTTCTTTTCTTATTCTTCACTTTCTCTTGTACATTTTCCTACATCTCTATGGACTTCTTTACTTTTCTCACCTGTTTCTCATATTCATTCATTCGCATAAGCAGTAGCACCGGTGTGTATTTTAGGGCTGCAACTAACGATTAATTTGTCTGTCGACTAATCTATCGATTATTTTTACGACTAGTCGACTAATCTAATGATTTTTTTTTTTTTTTTTGCTTAATTGAGTGTTTTTTTGATTAGCTAATTAATCCTGTAATTAATACAGACCCCTCAGTAAGCCCCCCTCTCAGTACAGACCCCACAGTAAGCCCCCTCCCAGTACAGACCCCACAGTAAGCCCTCCCTCCTAGTACAGACCACTTAGTAAGCCCCCCCTCCCAGTACAGACCCCTCAGCCCTCCCACCTAGTACAGACCACTTAGTAAGCCCCCCCTCCCAGTACAGACCCCACAGTAAGCCCTCCCCCCTAGTACAGACCACTTAGTAAGCCCCCCTTGAGTACAGACCCCTCAGTAAGCCCTCCCACCTAGTACAGACCACTTAGTAAGCCCCCCCTCCCAGTGCAGACCCTCTCAGTATGTCCTTCCTCCCTAGTTACAGACCATTTAGTAAGCCCCCCTCCCAGTACAGACCCCTCAGTAAGTAAGTGAGGGGGTCCTATGATTGCGGGGTGGGTCCTGTGATTGCCGGGTCGTTCCTGTGAATGCGGGGTGGTTTGGGGGGGGGGGGGGGAGTCCTGTGATTGCGGGGTGGTTGGAGGGGGTCCTGTGATTGCGGGGTGGGTCCTGTGATTGCCAGGTGGTTCCTGTGATTGCGGGGTGGTTGGGGGGGGGGGGGGGTGGGAGTCCTGTGATTGCGGGGTGGTTGGAGGGGGTCCTGTGATTGTGGGGTGTCCTGTGATTGCGGGGTGGTTGGGGGTCCTGTGATTGTGGGGTGGTTGGGGGGTTACAGTGAAGAGGACCTGTATGCATACAATGCAGTGACAGCTTCTCTATAATTGAGGTTTCTTGAGATTCCCCCCCTCCCCTTTATAATCTCTCACCCCCTTCTCCCCGGGCCGGAAGATAACGCCCCCCCCCCGGCCTCGGGACTCCTCCGGTACAGGCGGAAAATCCTCCGGAAAGCCTCCTCCCCCTCCAGCACAGCCGCCGACATCTTCACCACTGACGTCACTGGGCGAGGTGGAGCTTAGAGGTCACCAAGATGGCAGCCAGGAGGGTCACGCACGAGATCTTCATGTCACGGATCTCGTTCACAGCCGGGAGCAGTGAGTGTTATTATAGCGGGTGTCAGTCAAGCGGCGCTGCGGCCGACCAGGGGGCGTGTGATGTCACGTGTTGACGCGTCAATGCCTTTCACGCACGTCGACGATTTTTCGTAGTCGACACGTCGTGGCAGCCCTAGTGTATTTGCAACATTTTCACAGTGATTTCTAACATTACAATACTAGATGGCTATGGTGCTAACTTTGTGTACGGATGCTCTGTTAATCTTAAAGTGGTTGTAAACCAACCTTTATAACTTGTACCTATAGGTAAGCCAAGGCCTACCTTTAGGTACTGTAAATATCTCCTAAACGTGTACTGTTAAGGAGATATTTACATTGCATACAGCCAATGACGTCATCGTTGCATGAGCTCTGAAGAAACGGCTGCCTGTGAAATTTCTTCAGAGCCCTGTGCCGTGACCGGTGGCTCCCGCACGCATGGGCGGGAGTTTACGTCACGCAGCTCCGACGAGTAATACAGCTAGGGTGCGCAGAACCGGAAGGAAGACGGGCGAAGTTGGATGCAGCCACCAGCGGGGACAATGTGGGCTTCGTTTGCAGGTAAGTATCACATAATGCGCTGGTATGCACTGCATACTAGCACATTATGCATTTACTTTGCTGGTAAGGAAAAAAAAAAAAAAAACTGAAGACTTTGCTTCCTCTTTAACATGTCTTAGTGACCTCTACTTTTATTACTAACATCGTAAGGTCTTGCATTTTATTACTTTAATCTATTTGCATATTCGTACAGTTACTGAAACTTGACAAATACTTTTAGGTTTATGTTCTGTATTGTTTAAATACTGAATAAAACAGTTTCAACATTAGGCCTCATGTACACTGTTGCTGATAAACAAACATTTAGGAGCAGGTAGGCGTTTTTTCAGCAGCCCCTGAACTCTCCGCCATGTTATCTTATCTGTCCATGTACACTGAGAGGTTTATAGTCGTTTAGAGGCAAAGCAAAAAAAAATGCGTTCAGACGTCAGTTTATTGGCATTTGAAATGCCAAATGCTTGTAACAGCGTGCAAATGGGTCTAAACGCGTTTATAAGCATTTAGTTTATAGGTGTTTTCAATGGGGATACATTTCGGACCATTTTACAATGTAAAAACACTTCTAAAAAGCAAATGCCGCTGAATGCGCATAAACGCGGCAAAACTGACATTTTTGAACCGTCGGTTACTAGCTGTCAAGTTCCAGCGTTCGGGAGAGGTTTTCAAAAGTCCCGTGTACCATGAAGCCTAAGGGCTCTTTCACACATATAGTCCGTCAAACGGACTCTGCTTTTCTCAGCGGGGGGATCGATCCGCCGATCCCCGCTGAACAGGAGAATGACAGCTGTTCTCCGCACTGTGTGTGGAGACACAGCTGTCACAGCCCCATACATCTCTATGGGGGAATCGGATGGGAACGGACCATCGGTCCATTCTCATCCGATCCACTGGACGGATGCAAAACAGGGTTTCCATCTGTCAAGATTTGATGGATCGGATGTCAGCGAGCAGACATGTTTCCGCTGACATCCGATGCCCCATAGGGATGCATGGGGGAAGTGTTCAGATCTGCCAAAAAACGAACAGGCGGATCTGAACGGTCCGCCTGTGTGAAAGGGGCCTAAAAGTAAAAAGAGGGCAACATGAGAATAGTGCGACATTTGACACTATTTTTGATAAACGAATGCATCAATATCTGGTTTGATGGATTTAGTAGCAATTCCCAAGGTGCTCATCAGATATTTTGAAAATAGTTGCTCACAAATACAGGTGCTGCTGAAAACTGATGACATGCATAAGGCGGGATTGTGAAGAGTACAAGATTTTTTTTTTGGGGGGGGGGGGGATAAAAATTATAGAAGCCCAGTAAAGCTAGGTTCACACATATGCAGCTCTGCGAGCCATATTTTTACCTGCCATGGTAGCCCATTCATTTGGATGAGCTGTTGTGCCTCCTAAACCGCAAGGAAAAGGTCCCTGCGGCATTTTTGAAATCGCAGCCCGCAAGTGCAGTTCCCAGTGTGGGTGTGATTTCTAATGCATGCAGGCTTACTATTAGGATTAATTGCATCCTCACACATTTACTGAGTTTTTCTGTGCAGGTGGCTGCGGCAACAGGTGCATATACACAGAGGGAACCACCTGCAAAGATATGAACCTAGCCTAAAGAGACACTGTCAAATTTTTCTTTGGCTGCATGTGTTCGCCAAGTGTAAATGCATTTTTATTAAAAAAAAAAAAAAACGCACATTTTTGAAGTGATTGTAAACCAGTCCATTTACCCAGTGAAGTGACTAGCCTCAGGTGATAAACAGGGATGAAACAAATCCTCCTACATAAGTTGTACCCATGTCTACAGTCATTTTCCCCTATATCCATTCAACATGCTGAATTTTTTAAGCTTGTCTGAGAGTTTAAAAAAAAAAAAAAAGGGGGGGGTGGCGGAGAGCTGAAGTTACACTCTGCAGAACTTAGTGAGGAGAGCTCTGAGAGCTGATTGGAGGGAATGGACACACCCCCTCCAAACAGCTCACAGGAACAGATCTGCTGGAGATCCCTTCCTTGTCACCATTTTTCCCTTGGTGTCCGGAAACTTGTCAGAAGTGACTCATGCTGATATCAGAGGAATGAAGCAGCAGACAAAGGGATTACTTAGTGCTATTTTTGAGACAAGTACACACTATAGAGGGATATGCTTTTTTCATATTTCATGTCTAGATGTGGTTTACAACCAAGTTAAAGCGGTTGTATACCTCGCTTGGTAATTTTTACCCACAGGTAAGCCTATAAGAATTACCAGGCTGTAGGTAAAATGAATATCCCATAAACCTACAGGCTTTAGGAGATATTCACCCTGCATGCAGTCGCTTACATCAGCGGCGAATGCGCTCTGAAGGTCCGACGTATCATTCCGGAACTTCTGAGCTCCTTGCCGGAATGGGGGCTCCCACGCGCATGCGCAAACCTAAAGAAATGCCAGGGGAACAGGTCAGCCCCCTCAGCGGTGACTGGGCACTGCTGGGGGGGCTACATTCTAACGTATGTCAAAGTGCTAGTATGCGATGCCATCCTGGTGTAGCGTAATTTCACCCTATTCATTTGAATGAGCTAAAATTGCACAGGACAGCACCAAAAGTAGTGCATATGTTCAGAATACCGCTACCTATCAGATTCTGCAACCTGAAGGGACGTTCGGACGAGAACAACTTACTGCGCATGCGCCATGCCTTCCCACATTGCTGCAGTGCGTTTCAATAGGTTTCCTAATGTGACAGAACAGGAAGCAGCGGCAGACATCTTCTTACACCCACGCAAGGCTTGAATTTTACATTTTTTTTTTTTTTAGCAGTAAACTCACCTAATATACTGAAATAGACTATTTTACCGGGACCAAGTAAAATAATCTATATCACTATATAATCGGTTTGTCCCTGAGCAGTGCGGGGTGTACCAGGATGGTCATAGCCACCTTCTTACCTGCAGGTTTCTCGCTATACTTACTAGAATAGTAATAGAAATGGAATACTGTGATTCAGTATATAAAGTGAGTTTACAGCTAAAACAAAGGTAAAATTCAAGACTTGCGTGGGTGTAAGAAGATGTCCGCTGCTTCGTGTTCTGTCACATTAGGAAAAATATTGGAACACATAGCGAATGCGCAGTAAGTTGTTCTCATCTGAACCTCACTTCAGGTTGCAGAATCTGATAGGTAGCGGTATTCTGAATATACACACTACTTTTGGGGATATCCTGTGCAATTTTAGCCTATTCAAATGAATAGGCTGAAAAAGCACTGTGCCAGGGTGGCATATACATCGCGCAGGAACGCACAGCATGTTCTATATGGTTCATGGCCGTAAGGGTGACCATACACATGACATGTGGTCATACAATCCTTTGTATCCGCTGCTTCGTGTTCTGTCACATTAGGAAAAATATTGGAATGCATGGCGCATGCGCAGTAAGTTGTTCTAGTCGATACATCACTTCCTGTTGCAGAATCTGATAGGTAGCGGTATTCTGATAGAACACCGGTGTTCCGTGAGAATTACCTACCCGTGAGAAAAACCTACCCCTCGTCACTTCCGGTTCACGGCACTGTATGGAATGCAGCGGTTACATTAAAACAGCGGGGCTGCAATACGAATCATCTCCGCTCCTGTGCCTGTCACTTCCCTGCTCTCGGCAAGTAAATATAAAAGCGGCGGCGGGTGTATGTAAACATAAATCACGGAGACGCCAGCCGCTTTTATATTTACTTGCCTTTAGCAGGGAAGTGACAGGCACAGGAGCGGAGATGATTCGTATTGCAGCCCCGCTGTTTTATTTAACCGCCGCGTGGGTAGCTTTTTTCCACGGTACACCGTGCTATTTCCATACTAGTGCGCATGCGCACTAGTCTGCTCCTCTGTTGTCCCTTTAGGTATCCGGCCCTGTGAGCATGCGCACTGCTGCGCTGCTCAGCTGTTCCTGGACGGAAGTGACGAGGGGTAGGTAATTCTCACGTTACACCGGCACTACTTTAAAAAACACAGCACAGGTTGCATGAGACTGCGTTTACGACCTACGTTTGGGGGTGTCGTTAACACTGACACATGCTACAGATCGCAAGTACAGTGCGTTTCGAACACAGTACTGGAAACGTGCATGGAAAGCGGGTTTCTCACACCGTGCTCTGGCGCTTACAAAGGGCAGAGGGAAATCATATGGGCAACATCCAAGGAGAGGCTCCAGGATGCCATGGCGGTTTTAAACTGAAAAACCAGGTAAGAATTGTGCATACAAACTCCAAGCCAGTACTATTCCTAGCAGAAGTGATGGCAGTCACTCAGTGCTGCCAGATCACCTCCAGTCATTCAGGTTATCCTGCTGTCCATATAACCAGGCCCTTCAGAAATAGACCCCAGCAACCCCAAACCTGTTGTAACCATGCAACGATGTGTGGAGGCCTAGAGCAGTCACCTGTCATTACAGCGTCTGCCTGTGCATTCCCAGCACAGTGTACGTGTATAAAGCCACCATACTAATATAAGCATGTAACGTCTGCACACACTGCACTCACAACACCTATGCCTAATGAAACACTCAGCCTACCATACAGTGCAAAGCAGTGAGTAATTCCGGGTCCCCTCCGCCCTCTTCCCCAGTCACATGACCTCTCACCCGCGGGCTCCGGGCGCAGCATCCACCGCCTCTTCTATCTGAGCAGTGTGTGAGGGGAGGGGCGGGGGCGCGCGGGGCCTGGGATGGAGTTCGCGCGCCCGCACACTGGAAGGAGTGCGTGTCTGTGAACGAGAGAAAGAGAGGAGAGCGGTCTGTCACACAAGGGCTTGGTGGGGGGAAAATGGGGCTGTGGCAGAACTCTGAGCTGCTATATACAAAGGTATAAACGCCAAGCACCATTCAAGTGAAAATATGAAATGTGTGCTGATTTGTAGCTTCATACGGATGTCCCTTGACTGAAAGTACCTCAGAGTTGTGTCATGAAGCTCCTCTGTGAAAAAGCAGCGAATAGGTAACTCTATTGCATAATAGACATGCGATAAAATGACCCTACCTACCTGCTCGCTGGCCTCTCCAGCACCACTGACAGAACCTTGCTGGTTTCTAAAGCCTCGTACACACGCATCGATAGTTGGTCGTGAATTTTCGGCCAACATCCGATCGGCCGATTTTCGGCTTGTTAATATAATGCTTTCGACAGCCGACTCCGACTTTTCGGCCAAACAAAATCTGGTGTGCAGGCTATAAAATTTTTGTTGGCCGTCAACAAAACGGCCGATTTTCCATCAGTCAGTACAGATTTCGGCAGACAAAAATCAGACAGACAGAAGAAAAAACACACGGAAAGTAAACCATCACATCACTTCTGAAGTAGAATTTTGTTGGCTGAGAAAATTTGTGTGCAGTCTAGGCACATTCCAACCAACAAAACACCACTCTGGACAAAAGACGGACAACCGGTCGGCCGATAATCGTTGCGTGTGTACGAGGCATAAGTCCTGAAATTACAGCCTCCTGCGCTGGCCAATACAGAGGTCTGAAGATTGGTGCTCAGAAGAAGATACCAGCGCCAACGAGGGACTGTTGGGCAGGGGAGTATTAACCCCTTCCCGCAGCAGCCTCCTGTTCCTTTAGGAGGTTTTAGGCTCCATTCACACTTGTACGGCTCCAAAGTTGCGCTGACTTTGGAGTGCAACTTGGATACGCCTTTGGCTTTGACCAGTTATAATGGACAACTGTTGCATTGTATAACATTCAGGTACGACTTTCATGCAAATGTGGAGGGTTAACATTGAAGTCTATGGCCCTCAAGTTGCATGAAAGTCGGACCAAAGCAGTGCATGAACTACTCATATTAGTCATTTCTTTTGCATGTGTGCACTATTCTTTTTTAATATACATGTCACTTGGTTCATAGCTGCACCGGCTTTAGATATACATGTTCAGGGTTTGCTCCCCCAACTTTTTGCTTGTTTATTATGTATTCGGTCTGACCAGACTTCTGTGGTTGAGCACCCCCCACCCCCACACACACCCCTGTACTCTATCAGTGTCCACTATCAAGTAGATATAGGAGGAGTCCCTTGTAGTGCATTAGCACCTCTCTCCCAGCAAGGAGTCCAAGGGTTAGAGAGGCTGGATTCATCATTTTTTATGGATAGTGTAGGACCCACTGACAATGGGGTACTTTGACGTAGTGGTGGGCTTGAGCACGATATGGCCATATGGTGGGACCAAATCCCCATTTTTATTTATGGATTGTCTCCATATTTGATAGTCATTTCTTTTGCATGTGTGCGCTATTCTTTTTAAATATACATGTCGCTTGGTTCATAGCTGCACCGGCTTTAGGTATACATGTTCAGGGTTTGCTCCCCCAATTTTTTGTTTGTTTATAATGGACAACTGTTGCATTGTATAACATTCAGGTACGACTTTCATGCAAATGTGGAGGGTTAACATTGAAGTCTATGGCCCTCAAGTTGCATGAAAGTCGGACCAAAGCAGTGCATGAACTACTCTAAAGGTCGCTGCAACTTTAAAGCGGAGTTCCACCCTGGAATACTTTTTTTTAATAAAAATACCCCCGGGACAGTCAGGGCTAGTACATTCCACAATGGCTAGCCTCTGATCTGTCCCGGGTTGCACTTACCTTTTAGGACAAATACTTACCTTGAAAAAGTATTGTCCAGCGCTGCCATCTCAGGTGTGGGCAGCTTGAAGCCAGCGCGATCCTCTTCTGCGTCCTCTTCCGTCTTCTTCGGTCCCACGATGCACTGCACCGGCCCCGTCGTCACTTCCGGTGTGCGCGCGTCATCCCTCCACAGCTTCTGGGCATGCCCAGAAGCTGTTTAGAAGGGAATGACGCGCGCGCCCTGGAACTGACGTCGGGGCTGGTGCAGGCGCAATGATTCCTGGGAGCAATGACGTTCAGCTCCCAGGAATCATTGCAAAGCCAGGAAGTGACGACGGGCCGTGGCCGCCGAGGGTAGGAAGAAGGAAGTAAGGTAAGTATATTTTCTTCTCTACGAGGTAAGTAAAAAAAAAAAAATGCGATTATCCATTTGTTTTTCAGGTGACCCGGAGCGAGAAGATGGAGGTAAGTATCATTTTAGGGTGGAACTCCACTTTAAGTCACACATACACTATATTGTCAAAAGTATTGGGGCGCCTGCTTTTACACTTACCTGAACGTTAAAGTAGAAGTAAAGGGAAAAACGTAATGCTAAACCTGCTTGTAACGAATCAACCGGCACCCCGACCTGGTACCTCCGCTGACAGATGCTCCTAGTGCTTCCCGAGGGCTCCAAGCACTCCAACAGACACCATAAACACCTCAGACCCCCACGAACTGCCTCAGCTTGGTTGGGGTCTTGCCATCTCCTACCTAAGACAAGGCTCCAGGTTCCCGTGGGTGAACCTCTCTTTCCCCAGAGAGTGAAGCAGGAACAAGAACAAGCTCTTACACAAGCTCTTAAAGAGCTTGGTGCTTATCCAAGGGAGTATGAAGGTCATAGCAATCCCTTGTAGCATATTCCCCCAATGAGAGGCAGGACCCTAGATTGAGGGTGAAGTATAACTCAACTTTATTGAACAAGAAACATACTTTTATACAGTTTTCCCCCACAATGATACCGCCCAGGTGGACCTTGTTGAAAACAGGCCCTGACATTCACAATCCAATGAAAACAGAGTTTTACACTCCCATATAGTGTACACAAAGATATACACTGTAGGACAACCCCTCCTCCCCCTTAGCAGCCAATCCACATACACATCTACATCCCATAATAAGCTTATCTTAAGGCAGACAGAACAATGTGAGGTCATTAACATTTAACAATGAGACAGGCACAATCCACATTCCCTCCCAATACATAAACAATAGGGAAGTCTGCCAATGACAGTCTGTGTGCCTCTCTCACAGACAAGCACATGGAATACACTGTGTAAGGTGGTATTAAATCTTCATATTTCTATATGAAGATATGGTTGACAAATATTACTGTCCCATCTGAAGCAATTGAAACCATTAAGTATCTGCTCCTCACCTACCGTCACACTGCTCTCTGCCAAATTCTAAACCTAATCTATCTAAGCCTGTAAAGCAAAAATCGCTATACTTGCTTATTTTGCATCTGGTCCCAGCATTAGTTGTCAGTGGCGGCTTCAGTGTGGAGGCGAGTGCAGGAGACCCATCCGACAATGAAAGCCTCATAGTAACTCTATGAGTGACGTCAATTCCCAGCCATTTAACAGCCATTGTCGGTCCTCTTCTGCACAAAGCTTCTGCCGCTGGAGATTGGACAGGATCAGCTGCAGAATAGGAAAGTACGGTGATTTTTACTTTACAGGGTTAGATAGCTTAGGTTTAGAATGTGCCAGAGAGCAGGTTTAGCATTAGTTAGGTTTTTCCTGGACTTATACTTTTATGGTATCTCAGTCTTAGTCCATAGGGTTCAATATGGAGTTAGCCCACCCTTTGCAGCTATAACAGCTTCATCTCTTCTGGGAAGGCTGTCCCAGGGAATGTTTGACCATTCCTCCAGAAGACACTGATTTGGACGAGAAGGCCTGGCTCGCAGTCTCCACTCTAATTCATCCCAATGTTGTTCTATCGGGTTGAAGTCAGGTGCAGGCCAGTCAAGTTCCTCCACCCCAAACTTGCTCATCCATGTCTTTATGGACCTTGTTTGTGCACTGGTGCACAGTCATGTTGGAACAGAAAGGGGCCATCCCCAAACTGTTCCCACAAACTTGGGAGCAAGAAAGTGTCTAAAATGTCTTCGTATGCTGACGCCTTAAGAGTTCCCTCTTAATAACCCAAATCAGTATATAGTATTTAGTTTGTGTGAAAGTTATAATCTGCAAACTATAGGCTATATATTTAAAAATGGATAAATCCTAATGTACTGACAGGCTGTCTCATTTTATGAGGCCCTAAAATACCAGGACAGTACAAATATGCCCCAAATGACCAATGCCCCCATTTTTGGAAAGTAGACAGTCCAGGGTATTTATTAAGAGGCATAGTGAGTTTTTTTTTAAGTTGTTATCTTTTTGTCCCAAATTTTTGGAAAATGAAGAAAACAAAAAAAATGTATTTTTGTTTCACAAAATTGTAAATTTTTTTGCGCACAAAATTTACATAAATATACCCCAAAATATAATCTTCTACTCAGTATGGGGATACCACATGTGTGAGCCTTTTTTACTGCTGAGACGCATAGACGGACCCAAAATCCAAGGAGCACCTTTAGGCTTTCAAGGGGAAAAAGTAATGCATCTGATTACCTATCTCATATCTCGTGGCCCTGAAGTGCCAGGACCAGAGAATTACTGACAAAATTACCATATTTTATCTTTTGAAGTCTTTTGAAGATCACATTTTTTTGCCACAAGTTTTTAGAAAATAGAGAAAGAAAATGAACTTGTATTTTTTTTTTTTTTTTTTTTACACACAGCTGTCAGTTATTAAGATATTTCCAGCACACAGCATAGGCATGCTTAGAATTTTATCTGAAATCACATTCTGCTATTCTTCCCAAGTATTGGGATACCACCTATGTGAGACTCTTTTGCAGCCTGCATAATGGGACCCAAAATCTGAGGAGCACCTTCAAGCTTTTAAGAGGCATAAATTAGGCATTTCATTCCCTGACTACCTATAACGCGTTGGAGGCAAGGACGATAGCAACACCCACAAAATTACCACATTTTGGAGGGTAAACAACCCAAAATATTTTCTAAGAGGCAAAATGCAGAAACAAAATGTTTTTTTTTTTTTTTTTTATACAAAGTTGTAAATTATTGAGATATATCAACCACACAGAATAGGCAAACCTAGAAGAAACACTCAGAAAATTACCACATTTTGGAAAGCAAAGAGGCATAGTGAGTCTTTTGAAGTTGTCAATTTATTAAGATATTTCTCATATACAGCATGGGCATACTTAGAATTAGAACCCAAAACACATTCTGCTCCTCTTCCCAAGTATGGGGATACCACCTGTGTGAGACTTTTTCAATGTTTGGATTGAGTATGTACCACATGTTGGGGTCAATTTAGTAAAGCAGGGGTACCCAACCCCCGAGACGCGGACTGGTACAGGCCTGTTGATGGCCACCATAGATTGCGGTCGCCGCTCACCTCCTACTGTGGGGCTGTGTCACTGAGCCTGTGTGTCTTCTCCCAGGTCTACCGCCTATGTCTTCCTATCAGCAGGACAGGGGGTGGGAGGAGCTGGAGAGCAGGAGTCTTTCATATTAACAAGCGGGTAATCACCCACTTGTTAACATGAATTTTGGCAGCTCCCGCCCTCCGTCCAGCTCGGCAGCTCCTCCAACCCCCTGACCTCCTGATAGGTTGATATCGGCGGCAGGGGAGGACTCGGGAGAAGACACATGGCTGAAAAATGCCTCTACCCTGCCACAGGTAGGACTGAAATGGGGCAGTGAGAGAGGAAAGGGGGGAGAGAAGCATGATTGCAAGGGACACTGTGACAGGGGGGCTGTGATTGCAAGGTGCGCCGTGACAAGGGGGCTGTGATTACAAGGTGCACTGTGACAACGGGGCTGTGATTATAAGGTGCGCTGTGACAGGGGGGCTGTGATTACAAGGTGCACTGTGACAAGGGGGCTGTGATTACAAGGTGCTCCTTGACTAGGGGGCTGTGATTACTAGGTGCACTGTGACAAGGGGGCTGTGATTACAAGGTGCACTGTGACAAGAGGGCTGTGATTACAAGTTGCACTGTGACAAGGGGGCTGTGATTACAAGGTGCACTGTGACAAGGGGGCTGTGATTACAAGGTGCACTGTAACAAGGGGGGCTGTGATTTGCAAGGTGCGCCGTGACAAGGGGGCTGTGATTACAAGGTGCACTGTGACAAGGGGGCTGTGATTACAAGGTGCGCTGTTATGGGGGCTCTGATTACAAGGTGCACTGTGACAGGGGGGCTGTGGTTACAAGGTGCACTGTGACAGGGGGGCTGTGGTTACAAGGGACACTGTGACATGGGGGCTGTAGTTATAAGGAGCACTGTGATGGGGGGCTGTGATTACAAGGGGCACTGTGACAGGGGGGCTGTGATTACAAAGGGCAGTGTAGCAGGGGGGCTGTGATTGCAAGGGGCACAATGGCAGGGGCGCTGTGATAAAAAGGGGACTGCACTAAAGGGACACTGTGATCATTACAGTGTCCCTTTACAGTGCTGTCCCCTTTATATCACAGTACCTACTTTACATCACAGTACCCCTTTACAGTGCAGCCCCCATTACATGACCATGCCTCTTTACAGTGCAATCCCTGTTACATTAATGTAAAGGGTACTGAACTGTAAAGAGGGGCTGTGATGTGAAAGGGAATGGAGGACACTGTGGGGCTGCTTTAAAAGGGGAACTGTGATGTAAAAGGGGAATGTGGATACTGTAAAGGGGGTTTGTAATGTGAATGGAGGCCTAGGACAGACTTCGTGAATATCCAGTGAGGACTGCGTTCCTTATGTGATATGCTTTTAACAAGAACTCATTTGTGAGTATTTTTAATCCTTACTTTTAAATAAACCATCCAAATGATAATGCACTAGGCCTGGGCGTCCCTGTGTTTGTTTGTTGTTAACAGGCAGAAGCATGGTCAATAAACAGGCCAGGGTCCTTACAGGTGGCAGGTAGAGGCAACACTGCATGGGTGTGGCACCATTCAGGGACACTGTTTATAGCTGCACTGTCTCTGGTGAAACTGTACTAATGTAGTGGTGATTAGGGACATTGTTGCTAGCTGCAATGGCTCTGGTAACCCTGGCACTGGTGTGGCTAGCGATTAGAAACATTGTTACTGGCTGCACTGGTCTGGTGACATTGTCACTGGTGTGACAGCAATCAGGAATACTGTTGAAGGCTTACACTGGTCTGGTGAACCTGGGACTGGTGTGGCTGTGATCAGGGACACTGTTGCTGGCTAACACTGGCTGTGGTGACACTGCCACCGGTGTGGCAGCAATCAGAAACACAGTTGCTTGCTTACACTGTTCTGGTGAAACTGTGACTGGTGTGGTGGCAATCAGCAATGCTGTTGCTGGCTTACACTGGTCTTGGACACTGGGACTGGTGTGGCGGTGCTCAGGAATACTGTTGCTGACTTACACTGGTCTGGTGACACTGCGACTCGTGTAACTAGGATCAGGAACACTATTGCTGCTTTACACTGGTCTGGTGACACTGGGACTTGTGCACAGTGGAGTGAATAATGGACAGTGCAGTCTCCAGTCACTCTGTTAGTTTTGAGAGGGAAGGAGGAGAAGAGGAGTGCCTTGCCATCCTAGGCTACAGGACTGTGTGTTTCTATTAATGCACACAGTGTAGGGAGACACAATTCTCGTCAGCGCATGCATGGGTGACTCCATAGGACTCCAAAGAAGAGAAAGAAGCCACCCTAAAATAGGAAACCTGGGGCAGGGGTCATGGCACAAGCTTGAACTGGAAAAAATGCTAGGATTAAAAGATGAAGAAGCTGCATACTCAGTGATGAAATCAGCATCTGAAAGTGCATATACAAAACTGAGGGATTAAAGACTAACTCCGTGCAACAACTGAAATAGGTGGTTTCAAAATATCCACATTGTCCAATCAGAGAATGCCTTGTATTCATTAAAACAAATACAAGCTGTTCTATATATGGTGTCAATGATGAGAAAGCAACTCCCTGTGGTCAGTATGCAGAGGAAAAGACGTTCGACACTGGACCCAGAAGATTACCAACAGAATAATATTGACTACTACAGTGATTGTCAACAAACAGCATTTAGACAGCTCATCAGTTACGAGCTATGCATACTTACTGTACATTGTGCCAAGCTGGACAAATGTAAGCATGTAATAAAGCTCATACTGTATCTGGAGTTCACCTATAAGTGGAAGTCTAAGTTATTTTAAAAAATCAGCCCCACGTGGGGGTAAATGTATAACATTTTCACATAGCTGTTTGTCCAGGGAAACTGCAGATACATTTATTATGTGTTAATGTCTATTCCCTCTACAGGACCAATGTTATTCATTCATAAAAAACAGAGAGGGGAATTTATCAACTCTGGAACAGACAGAATCAAGAGCAGTTGTGCATGGCAATTAATCTTCTGCTTGTACCTTAAGCTTGTTCATTTAGGCCAGATTGGTAGCCATGCATAACTTAGTGTGCACAGTTACTCCAGAATCTGCTTCTCTTTTAGTAAATTCCTCCTAGAGTATTTTAGGAAAATACTGCATTATGGCCAGTAGATGGAGCCGATGATAATAGGAAATAAATGCTTAGTCCAAGCTCTTTCTAGTTGCCCTCATGCACTTTTTTCTCCAAACACTCTTTGTTTGTTTTTTTAATAATTGAACAACTTTATATAGACCTGTAAATAAAATAGCCTGAGAATATTTGATTTTGAAGCAATTTATGGAGAACAAATTTACCAACAGTTATATATTTTTTTTAAAGTGGAAGTAAACTCCCATGCATATTTTCCCTTTAGGTACACCAATAATAAGATTTACCTATAGGTTCTGTATATATATCTCCTTAACGTGTACTGTTTAAGATATATTTACTTTACGTGCTGTGGGTTACGCCATGGCGCATGCACTCTGAAGGAACAGCCACCCAGGCCACCCACCCAGAGTCCTGTGCCTTAAATGGCGGCTCCTGCACGCATGCGTAGGAGTGACATCATCGCAGCTTCAGCCACTCACACAGCCGACACTACTGGAAGGGCTTTGTTCTAAGGTAAGTTTCAGATAATGTGCTAGTATGTGATGCATACTAGCACATTATGGCTCTACTTTGCAGGTTCCAGAAAAAAATAAAAAAAAGCAGCGTTTTGCTACCACTTTAATAAATACACCCTTAGAGTAGAGGGTATTCCTGGTGATTTTGAAACTTTTTTTCAGGTGTTTTTTTAGGTGTATTACTGGCATTTATAAGACATTTTTGCATGTTTTTGAAAAGGAGTTTGTTTCCTGGACTAGGCAAAGGGAGGAGAGCAGTTCTGTAGGAGGAAAGGAATTCTTCAGGCTTAAAAACGTGCAAAAAATGCACATATTGCATGTGTAAAGACATCACCATTGAAGTCTATGGGATCAAAAATGGCTAATATTGAGCTGACTCTATAACCTCTTTGTCCTGGGGTCTATATGGGATATTTTTTGATCTATTTACTCAACGCAAGCTCAAATCGTTCCTATTTTACCAAAAATGGGTATGTTGTTATGTGTATTTGAACTAAAATTCAATTTTCCTAAAAATTTGCATTGAATAAACAGTTGTGCAAATATTATGTGACAAAAAAAATTGCAATTATCATCTTTTTATTCTACAGGGCCTCTGCTTTCAGAAAATATATAATGTTGTGGGGGATTTCATTAATGTTTTTGCCAAAAACAAAGAAGTGTGCAAGAATGAAAAAAACATTTGCTCTGGAGCTCAACTGGTTAACCACTTGCATACTGGGCACTTTTAGCCCCTTCCTGCCCAGGCCAATTTTCAGCTTTGAGCGCTGTCACACTTTCAATGACTATTGGGTGGTCATGCAGCACTGTACCCTTATGAAATTGTAATAATTTGTTTTACACAAATAGAGCTTTCTTTTGGTGTTATTTTTTCATTTTTTTTGCTAAACAATTGAAAAAAAGACCGAACATTTTGAAAAAAACTGTTTTTCATAATGTTTTGAAAATAAACAGGAATTTTCTTTCCTTCACTGATGTGCGCTGATGAGCCTGCACTGATGGGCACTGATAGGTGGCACTGATAGGCAGTACTGATAGGTGGCACTGGGGAGCAATGATAGGTGGCACTGATAGGCAGCATTGTTAGGTGACACTGATGGACATTAATTGACAGCACTGGTGGGCACTGATTGGCAGCACTGGTGGGCACTGTTCAGACTGTACTGATAATCAGTGCTAATGTCCCTTTAACACAAGCCAGTTATTGGCTCTCTTCTCTCCTCATGCTGTCAACGTAAGCAAAGAAAAGCCAATAAATGACTTGTGTTTACATCCGTGATCAGCTGTCACTGGACACAGCTGATTATGTGGTAAAGGGCCGCTGTGATTGGCCCTTTACCCTGACCTGTGATCAGCTGAGTCTGAAGGGGGGCACTTGGGCAGCACAATCACAAGAGGACATCCATGTACTCCCTCCTGGCAAAGTAAGCCCACGATGTAGCCGTCTTTCAGCTATAGCCCGAGCTGAAACTGGTTAAAGCGGAACTTCAATCTCCCAATCAACATTGACTACTTTTAATCTGTATGCTGCTAGCCTTAGTAAATTGATAGAAAAGTATATTATATTTAAACTTTGTGTAAAAAATATAATCAGTGCAATCAACAATTTAATTTTATGTGCAAGTGCAAACTAACATCCAATATATAATCTGCCTTCTAACATAAGCTGAGACTGCTGCTAACATCTACTTGAGTGTATCCACTCAACTCTCTTGATCAACATAAAGTGCAAAATATATGTGCAGCGCAGTCAAATTGTAAATAACATTACATGAAAAAATATCAACTCTAACAAAGTACAATAAAAAAAAGTCTTGTGTAAAAGAACTCCACTGCAGTGTAAACATAAAGTGACAGTTCATATATTCTTTCTTATGTTTTTTCATTCAACATGTTCGATGCCTACCACCTTCATAAAAAGTGCCTGCTCACCTCCAGTATCCGACCCCACTACAGAGTCATCTTAGCCTTAGTGAATTCCACATTAGATGGTACTGGAACACTCCTTCTACTATCGCCCCTAAATCACTCCACTCCTTGCTTCCCGATCATCAATAAGACATGTCATAGAATACAAATAGTTGCTTTCAAATATTTACTGTATTAAAAATGAACAAGGGATTAAAAACAATCACATGGATATATAAAAAACCAAGCACATATTCAGCTCACCACCACACTGACACAAATAGCAAATAATGACATCATGGACTCCCTGCACCTAGAAGCGTTACGCCCTCCTCGTGGGCTTCTTCAGCGGGTCCTCAGCAGGGAGCTTCTCCCAAGCTCTTAATTTTTTTTTCTTTCAGTGTGTAGTATGCTAAAGCCAAATGATGCTCATTATAAATAAGATCACCCCTTTGTCTTCAGGGGCAGGTGAATAGCTGGAGACCAGTTAATAGGCTAGTGTTGTCTCTGTGAAGGAGATATAGCTTTGGTATGCCAAACTGGCCATCTGATGTCCAAAGGTCCAGGTATGATGGCAGGTAGGTGAGACCTAACAAATGAATGCTTGCAAGAGACAACATGACTCAGAATAGCAGGGAGAGATCCTAATTAGGAACTAACAGAATAGATATTGGATAGCCATCACATCAAATGAGGCTTGGGTTACCATCGAATCACTTTCATGAGAAGATATAATTGTGCAGTTTGGGCTAATCGGAAACGCGCTGGAGAGACCCAATGGAGTAGACAGAGGCAAGGGTGTAGGAACCCACACAAATCTGGGGGGGACAGCATTTTTACTCGCCAGGTATATGCTTTTTCAGTAAACTGTGAGAGAGAGAGTGTGTGTGTGTGTGCAATACAATTAATTCATCGAATTTGTTTATTATATCCCACATAACCCACATAGCATTAATAAAAATTAACCCACGTAGCATTAATAAAAATTAACCCACACAGCATTAATAAAAATTAACCCACATAGCATTAATAAAAATTAACCCACATAGCATTAATAAAAATTAACCCACATAGCATTAATAAAAATTAACCCACCTGGCATTAATAAAAATTAAACCCCAAATTAATCCCATGGTATTAATAAAAATTTGTGCTGGTGCTGCTGCTTGGCTTGCTGGCTGGGCTGGCATATGCTTGCTGCCAGTGCCTTGCCTTGCGCTGCCGCCGGAACCTCCTCACTGTCCGGTCCCGGTCCCCGACACACAGTGGACAGACTGCTAGGTAGTCAGTCAGTACTGTCCATGTGACGCCACTCCCGCATGCGCTTTAGGCCTGGCCGCCTAGGCTGGGTGCTTGGTGCGCGCCGCACACTCTCCCTATGCTGGTGAGACGTCTTGCATGATGCCACTCCGCTGTGCACGCCCCCCTCCACCCGCCTGCCAGCCTGTGTTTGTAGGACAGAACAGGACCCCCCAGGGCAAGACAGGACCCCCCAAAGACAGGAAAGGACCCCTCAGGATAAGACAGGACCCCCAAGGACAGGACAGGACCCCCCAAGGACAGGACCCCCCAAGGAACAGGAAAGGACCACCCAAGGAACAGGAAAGGACCCCCAATGATTGCAGAGTGCCAGCCACAGCATTGCCGCTAATAATTGCAGAGTGCCAGCCACACATTGCCCCCAATGATTGCAGAGTGCCAGCCACACATTGCCCCCAATGATTGCAGAGTGCCAGCCACACATTGCCCCCAATGATTGCAGAGTGCCAGCCACAGCATTGCCCCCAATGATTGCAGAGTGCCAGCCACACCATTGCCCCCAATGATTGCAGAGTTCCAGCCACACATTGCCCCCAATGATTGCAGAGTGCCAGCCACACATTGCCCCCAATGATTGCAGAGTGCCAGAACACAGCATTGCCCCCAATGATTGCAGAGTGCCAGAACACAGCATTGCCCCCAATGATTGCAGAGTGCCAGCCACACATTGCCCTCAATGATTGCAGAGTGCCAGCCACACATTGCCCCCAATGATTGCAGAGTGCCAGCCACACATTGCCCTCAATGATTGCAGAGTGCCAGCCACACATTGCCCCCAATGATTGCAGAGTGCCAGCCACACATTGCCCCCAATGATTGCAGAGTGCCAGCCACACATTGCCCTCAATGATTGCAGAGTGCCAGCCACACATTGCCCCCAATGATTGCAGAGTGCCAGCCACACATTGCCCTCAATGATTGCAGAGTGCCAGCCACACATTGCCCCCAATGGTGGCAGAGTGCCAGCCACACATTGCCCCCAATGATTGCAGAGTGCCAGCCACACATTGCCCCCAATGATTGCAGAGTCCCAGCCACACATTGCCCTCAATGATTGCAGAGTGCCAGCCACACATTGCCCCCAATGATTGCAGAGTGCCAGCCACACATTGCCCCCAATGATTGCAGAGTGCCAGCCACACATTGCCCCCAATGATTGCAGAGTGCCAGCCACACATTGCCCCCAATGATTGCAGAGTGCCAGAACACAGCATTGCCCCCAATGATTGCAGAGTGCCAGAACACAGCATTGCCCCCAATGATTGCAGAGTGCCAGCCACACATTGCCCCCAATGATTGCAGAGTGCCAGCCACACATTGCCCCCAATGATTGCAGAGTGCCAGCCACACATTGCCCTCAATGATTGCAGAGTGCCAGCCACACATTGCCCCCAATGATTGCAGAGTGCCAGCCACACATTGCCCCCAATGATTGCAGAGTGCCAGCCACACATTGCCCTCAATGATTGCAGAGTGCCAGCCACACATTGCCCCCAATGATTGCAGAGTGCCAGCCACACATTGCCCCCAATGATTGCAGAGTGCCAGCCACACATTGCCCTCAATGATTGCAGAGTGCCAGCCACACATTGCCCCCAATGATTGCAGAGTGCCAGCCACACATTGCCCCCAATGATTGCAGAGTGCCAGCCACACATTGCCCTCAATGATTGCAGAGTGCCAGCCACACATTGCCCCAATGATTGCAGAGTGCCAGCCACACATTGCCCTCAATGATTGCAGAGTGCCAGCCACACATTGCCCCCAATGATTGCAGAGTGCCAGCCACACATTGCCCCCAATGATTGCAGAGTGCCAGCCACACATTGCCCCCAATGATTGCAGAGTGCCAGAACACAGCATTGCCCTCAATGATTGCAGAGTGCCAGCCACACATTGCCCCCAATGATTGCAGAGTGCCAGCCACACATTGCCCCCAATGTTTGCAGAGTGCCAGCCACACATTGCCCCCAATGATTGCAGAGTGCCAGCCACACATTGCCCCCAATGATTGCAGAGTGCCAGCCACACATTGCCCCCAATGATTGCAGAGTGCCAGCCACACATTGCCCCCAATTGCAGAGTGCCAGCCACACATTGCCCCCAATTGCAGAGTGCCAGCCACACATTGCCCCCAGTGATTGCAGAGTGCCAGCCACAGCATTGCCCCCAATGATTGCAGAGTGCCAGCCACACATTGCCCCCAATGATTGCAGAGTGCCAGCGATCCCCCCGCACTTACCTCTCTCGCAGCTTCTCTTCAGTCCCCGGCTCCATGCGTCTCCGAGTCTTCAGTCCTCCCGCGGCGCCTCCTCCTCGTCCAATGGCACGGTGTTTGCCTTTCGGCCAATCAGGAAGCGGGAGGACCCGCTCCCTGATTGGCCGGGAGGAGGATCCGTGTGACAATAGCGAATTCTTATTCGCTATTGTCACAGAATGGGCGGGTCGGGCGCACTGCTGCTCCCTGGCCGCCACGTCTGCGGCTGCGCGGTCCGAGCGCGGTACATTCAATTGTACTGCGCTCGGACGCGCCGCGGCTAAACTGGGGGGGATCTCAGCATACCCGTCCCCCCCGCATTATTTCCTGTCCCCCCCGGTTCCTACGCCCATGGACAGAGGGGCATTGGAGGATCAGTAATATCTGATAAACTTTTGACTAGTTATCTAGTTGACTAATGTCATTGTTCCCTAGGTATGTCTTATATGCAGAGTTGTATAAAGTACTCGAAACTCATACTTGAGTAAAAGTACAAGTGCTCGATCAAAAAGTGACTTGAGTAGAAGTAGCCAATCAGCTTCCAGACTATGGTTGTTGTATAGATAGCTGAGCAGGAAGAGTGTGATTCACTTATTGGGAGTTTAGGACTGCAGGCGCGGTGTGTGACCCGGCTCAGCCAGATCCAAGCATCGGGGTACTTGTATCTTGATACTTGTATGGAGACATACCTGGCTTGGAGAAGTGTGGCAGTTGGTTCCTTACTAGGACATAAGCTCTGTCGACCTTTATAGCTGTACAGCATAGGGGTCATTTTTGTCCGGTAAGTGAATACCCAAAGGGGGAGGAACGGCACTTTCTCACTGCACGTGATTGTGCACTTTCTTCCTGGCACTCCAGCACTTTTGTGGGATCCATTTGGGACTGTTTACAACTAACCATCTATTGAAATCTTATTGAACTATTTTATCTGGACTGGCACCTTATTCTATATATTGTTTATATTTATACGTTTTCTACAAATCAGCTTTTTTGCACATTTTTGCAATATTGCACGGTGCACTTTTAAGAGTTCTATATTGTAGAAAAAAATTTTCTGTGTATTATTCACATTCAATACTGTTTTGCGCTGTGTATATATATTTTTTTTGCACTGGAGAATTTTTGGATCACCATAATTTATGAACAGCTGCATTTCGGTTTTAATTTCACATATTATTGATATTATGCAATTTTAGTTAACCACATATCTTTGCGCTGTATTTGCACTGCACTTGAGTAGAAGTGGAAGTGCTCGATCAAAAAGTGACTTGAGTAGAAGTACTAAAGTACTCAACATTTTTTGTACTTAAGTATTGCAAGTAGTTTTTTTAAAAATGTTGTTACTCAAGTACTGAAAGTAAAAGTACCAGTAGTTTTGAAAAAAAAATTGCTACTCAAGTACTGAAAGTAAAAGTACAAGTACTGTGCTATGTAGTTATTAAAGAAAGAAGTCAAAAGTTTGAACATCATATTGTTTTTTATTATTTCAAATGCAGCTTTTATTTATACATACAGTAGCATTTATTTTCGTATGCGCTGATAATACACATGTTTTGAGCTTCATGAAACCTGCCATCTACTGTTCTGGCAGTGGTAATTTTTATAATAGTAACGAGTAACTATGCAGCACAAGAAAAAAATATCAGAGTAGAAGTATTGAAATCATCGAAAAAATGTAATGAAGTAAAAGTGAAAGTAGGAGAAAAAAATTCTGCTCTAGGAAAGTACAGATACCGCCTTTCAGTACTTAAGTACAGTAGTGAAGTAGTTCTACTTAGTTACTATACATCTCTGCTTATATGGTGTAGGGGTTTTATATCTTGATAATATTAGTCATTATTGGTATGAATCTGTGCTTGTGATTTACAGTATATGCCATGTAGGATTGGTTCTGTCATGTCTGTGTACTATTTCCTTACCAGTAATTAGGCTGTCTATGTTTAATTCTTTACACAATATTCATTTCCCCTATCAAACAGTGAGAAGTGGGTGTTGATTAATAATAATATTGATATTATTTATTAGAGTTTATATTATTATTTGTTGAATCAGCCCCCATTTTCTTATACCTGTGTTTAAAGACCAAGTGGATAAAAGGCCATTTCTAAGACAATATTCTCCCTTGCAGGTCCTGCTCTGCGATTTGCCTTTGCAACCATGTCCATCTGTCAGAGCTTAGCTGTCTGGTCCAAGGTTATATCCCAGAATCCTGGATCTATCCTGACAGAGCCTTCTGTCCTTCAGAAAATGGTGTGCGTTCCAGTGGCCTCACCCTGTTATGTTAATAGGCTAGTGAATACACCAAACATCAGGAATGAGTCTCCATTTGGCTAAAATATTGGTCTGCTGAACATCAGTACAAGAAACACCTCTTGTATATGCCCTTTGATGGAGAACTCCTGTTTGGTGGATCCTTGGACAACTTCAGTAAGCCGGTCACTTGGGGGAATAGAACCATTTTGCCACAGAAAAAAAGGTGAAATCTCCATCCAAGAAACACTCAACACCTGAGGCTAAAAGATTTGATTCTATTTCTCTCTTGCCTCCAGATCTAAGGTAAAGCTGCCTTAAGTTTACTTTAAGTCCTGGACCTCCAAATCTTTCAGGTCTGCAATTGAAGTTGAGGATGCAGTACAGTGTACTCCTTTAAAAATGGTTGGGGATCTGTAACTTAGCCTTCGTAGCACTACCTCTGCTAAAGGGTCTCTCTCTGGATTTTGTTAGCAAAGGGGTGATAGCACTACATTACATTAGGGACATTGTTTTTAATTTTCTTTTTCAATAAAAATACTTTTTTACATAGCATGGTTGTTACATATTTATATAGGTATAGAAAAAAAGTTCATCCAGTTCAAGAAATAGAGAATAGAATAGAGAAATTGATACAGAGGAAGGCAAAGAAAAAAAAACAATAAAGCATGATCTAGTTTGCTCCAGTGAGGAAAAAAGCATCCTTCTTGATCCCCAAGGCAATCAGATTTTCCCTGGATCAACAATCCCTGGTGTTATTACTTATAAATGTTAATCCCCAGTTATATTTTGTGCATTTAAGCCGGGTACATACTATTTGTTTGTTTTTTTTGTTCAACCCCGTGAGTGCTGTGGATAAAAAAAAAGCCTCATGTGCGAGTTTAGTGCGGTTTCGGTGCGAATTCAGCCATACAAAGTGTATGGCTGAAATTTGCACCGCACATGAGATCGCATGTAATTTAGGAGCAGTGAGCTCCGAATTACATGCGATCTCCGCGATCGCACTAATGTGAACTGGGGATTAAATGTAAAATGATCAGCTGTAAAGATCTTTAAAGCAATGCCTATTTACAATTGTACGCTTTTTTTTTTTCATGGACTTACACAGTTTTGGGGCTTGACACTTTTGACTTTTTTAATTTGACACGGTTTCATCCTTTTGTATTTGATGGAAACTTTAGAACGTGCTTGAAGCATGACTAAAGGGAAACGTTTTTTTTAGGTTTGGATGGTGTGGTGAGGGATTAGAACTACTGTCTGTTTTACCATTAGAAAGATTTACTCTCTAAAAAAGCCCTAAACATGAAATATCATTGGGATATACTCCAATATTTTGAGTTGCCCCCAGTGCAGGAATAGAAGGAAATAGATAAAAGGAAATAGATAAATAAATAGATTTTATTTCCAATGATTTGAGTTGCCCCAGTGCAGGAATAGAAGGAAATCTTTCAATGGGAACGTTTGTTCCAGTGACAACTGCTTTAGAAGATTTCCCCCATAATGGAAAGATATCCTCTCAATACCTGGAGAAGAGCTACAGATCAAAATTCATGTCCACAAAGTGAAAGACACAAAATTTTACTGTGAGGACAGCATTAACACAACAGGCAAAGACAGTAATTTATGCACATAACCATAAATTAAAAACAATAATAATAAAATATATCTTATATTTAATAAAAATAAATATATATTGCCAAAAGTATCGGGACGCCTGCCTTTACATGCATATGAACTTTAATGAATTAGAGTGGAGACTGCGAGCCACGCCTTCTCGTCCAAAATCAGTGCTTCTGGAAGAATGGTCAAACATTCCCAGAAACACACTTCTAAACCTTGTGGGCAGCCTTCGCAGAAGCGTTGAAGCTGTTATAGCTGCGAAGAGTGGGCCAACTCAATATTGAACCCTACGGACTAATACTGGAATACCATTAGGCTCCATGCACACAGGGCATCATAAAAACGAGCTCCAAAGCTGTTTCTTGACGCCAGGAAAAAGCAGCTGTAAAAATGTGCTTTTAGTAGCTTTTTCTATTTGCGTTATTGCACGTTTGGCTATGTCGCTTTTAGCAGCGTTTTTTCTGCCTCCATTCAAAATCAATGGTTCCCTATGTGAGCCTATTGATTTTAATGGAAGGCGCACCGCAAGTCGGATCAGGATGATCCGACTTGCGGTGCGACTTGCGCTGTGAGAATTTTGAGGGAGAACTCCACGCCAAAATGGGGAAAAAAACGGCGTGGGTTTCCCCCCCCCCCCCAGGTTCCAATTTGAGGGTAGCCCCATGCCGAAGAAACGGTGTGGGGTCCCCCCCAAAATCCATACCAAACCCTTATCCGAGCATGCAGCCCGGCAGCCCAGGAAAGGGGAGGGGATGAGCGAGCGGCCCCACCCCCCCTGGACCATACCAGACCACACGCCCTCAACATGGGGGGTATGGGTGCTATGAGGCAGGGGGGGCTCTGCACCCCCCCACCCCAAAGCACCTTGCCCCCATGTTGATGAGGACAAGGGCCTCATCCCCACAACCCTGGCCGGTGGTTGTGGGGGTCTGCGTTTAACAAGGGGGCCCCCCAGATCCCAGACCCCCTCCCTATGTGAATGGGTATGGGGTACATTGTACCCCTACCCATTCACCCCATAAAAGGCAGTGTATGTAAATAATTACAGGAGACGTTTTGAAAAGTTTATTAAAAATCTTCATCCGGTCTTCTCCACTCTGGTCTTCTCCTCTCCGCTCTTCTGGTCTTCTCCTCTCTGCTCTTCTCCCCTCCGCTCTTCTGCTCTTTTGCCTCCTCTGGCCTACTTCTTCCTCCGGTCCTCCTCCGACGCTGTCCTGGTGATTATGCCGGTCTCCGGTCTCTGCAGCTTATTATATAGCCATTAGGGGCGTGGCCTCCCGGTGACGTCACCGGGAGGCCCGCCCCCTCATGTCACCGACAACGACGATGACCCCCCATGTTGAGGGCGTGTGGCCTGGTATGGTCCAGGGGGGGTGGGGCCGCTCGCTTGTCTCCTCCCCTTTCCTGGGCTGCCAGGCTGTATGCTCGGATAAGGGTTTGGTATGGATTTTGGGGGGACCCCACGCTGTTTTTTTGGCGTGGGGCTACCCTCAAATTCCATACCAGACCCGAAGGGCCTGGTTTGGAACCTGGGGGGGAACCCCACGCCGTTTTTTCCCCCCATTTTGGCGTGGAGTTCCCCCTCAAGTTTCTCACAGCGCAAGTCGCACCGCAAGTCGGATCATCCTGATCCGACTTGCAAAGCGCCTTCCATTCAAATCAATAGGCTCCCATAGGGAACCATTGATTTTGAATGAAAGAAAAAAAAAGTTTAACGTGGCTTAACGCACATTAAGCAACGTTATTTAGCCTTTAGCAGCATCAGACGTTTTTACAGCTTGACGCTGCAGCTCCAGAACGCGCTGGTCCTGGGTTTTTTTTTGCAGCTATTAAACGCCTATGCCACTTGGAGCTCCTAAAAGCTGTATGTGTGCATGAGGCCATAGAATAACATGGATGGGCGTTCTGCAGCTGCAAAAAAAAACGTCTGACGCTGCTAACAGCAGCTCCAAAAACGTCCAGTGTGCATGGGGGCTAAAGGTGTTTGGGGTGGAGGAACTTGACTGGTCCTGACCTCAACGCGATAGAGCACCTTTGGGATGAATTAGAGTGGAGACTGCAAGACAGGCCTTCTCGTCCAAAATCAGTGCCTGAACTCACAAATGCACTTCTGAAAGTATGGTCAAACATTCCCATAGAAACCCCTAAACCTTGTGGACAGCCTTCCCAGAAGAGGTGAAGCTATTATAATTGCAGAGGATCGGCCAACTCAATATTGAACCCTACGGACTAAGACTGGAATGCCATTAAAGTGTGTGTGCGCGTAAAGGCAGGCGTCCAATACTTTTTGCAATATTGTATATATATTTACATATATATATATATATATATATATATATAGAGAGAGATATACAGTATCTCACAAAAGTATACCCCTCACATTTTTGTAAGAATTTTATTAGATTTTCTTCATAGATATGACAATGTAAAGTAGTGAGTGTAGAGGTTGTATATATAGTGTAAATTTGCTGCCCCCCCCCCTCAAAATAACTCAACACACAGTCATTCATGTTTAAAGTGCTGGAAACACAAGTGAGTACACCCCAAAGTGAAAATGTCTAAGACCCTGAAACTGAGCTGCAGCACGGTGGCCATGACTATACAGCGGTTTAACAGGACTGGTTCCACTCAGAACAGGCCTCACCATGGTCGACCAAAGAAGTTGAGTGCACATGCTCAGCATCATATCCAGAGGTTGTCTATGGGAAATAGATGCATGAGTGCTGCCAGCATTGCTGCACAGGTTGAAGGGGTGAGGGGTCAGCCTGTCAGTGCTCAGACCATACGCAGCACACTGCATCAAATTGGTCATCCCTGAAAGAAGCCCCTTCTAAGGATGATGCACAAGAAAGCCTGCAAACAGTTTGCTTAAGACAAGCAGACTAAGGACATGGATTACTGGAACCATGTCCTGTGGTCTGATGAGACCCAAGATAAACTTATTTGGTTTAGATGGTGTCAAGCGTGTGATGCGGCAACCAGGTGAGGAGTACAAAGACAAGTGTCTCTTGCCTACAGTCCAGCATGGAAGTGGGAGTTTCATGGTCTGGGGCTGCATGAGTGCTGCCAACACTGGGGAGCTACAGTTCATTGAGGGAACCATGAATGCCAGCATGTACTGTGACCTACTGAAGCAGAGCATGATCCCCTCCCTTCAGAGACTGGGCCACAGGGCAGTGTTCCAACATGATAACGACCCTAAGCACACCTCCAAGACGACCACTGCCTTGCTAAAGAAGCTGAGGGTAAAGATGATGGATGGCCAAACATGTCTCCAGACTTAAACCCTATTGAGCATCTGTGGCACATCCTCAAACAGAAGGTGGAGGAGCGTAAGGTCTCTAACATCCACCAGCTCAGTGATGTCATGGAGGAGTGGAAGAGGACTCCAGTGGCAACCTGTGAAGGTCTGGTGAACTCCATACCCAAGAGGGTTAAGGCAGTGCTGGAAAATAATGGTGGCTACACCAAATAGTGACACTTTGGGCCCAATTTGGACATGTTAACTTAGGGGTGTACTCACTTTTGTTGCCAGCAGTTTAGACAATAATGGCTGTGTGTTGAGTCATTTTGAGGGGACAGCAAATTTACACTGTTATACAAGCTATACGCTTACTACTTTACATTGTAGCAAAGTGTCATTTCTTCACTGTTGTCACATGAAAAGATATAATAAAATATTTACAAAAATGTGAGGGGTGTACTCACTTTTGTGAGCTACTGTGTGTATATATATATATATATATAAATAACATATAACATGTTTTATTTTTCTCTTTTTTTTTCCAGTGAGAGGTACATAAACCCTTGATCTTGACAGGCACTCACCTCCCTTCTCTACACATCATTGCTGTTCATTGTATATAATATTTTAGTCTCTTCTCCATCAAAGAATTGAAGTGCCAGTCTTTATAAACATGCTTCCCAAGATATGTTTATACAGGGTGAATAGCAGTAATGTCTTGAGGTGCAGTATAAGGCACCCTAATAAATGTATACAAATTATGACATCTAGAGTAATTGCACCATGAGCATGAAACTTCATGACAGCACTGAAACATAATTTACAGGCTAGAGCTCCCTCTGGTGGTATACAATATGTATTTTGTCAGAGTCGTTCTGCCAAAAAATCATAACAAAATTGCAAGTTACCTCTCCATGGTTATATATATTGTGCTCTATAGTAATATGTAGAGCTCTCCTATACTGTGTAGCTTTCTCTTCAGGCATGTAGCACTCTCTGGCAAAGTAGTTTTTCTTACATTGTCTAGTTTATACATAACCATAGTCAAGGAGCAGGCATACAGTTCATGTGACAAGCCTACTTTAAGGCCACACTGTCAGATCAAATACTGTTTCATAGGTAAGGCAGTAACCTCAGTCAAGTGGGTTAGGTGGTACCAGGCATAAGTCCAGGGCTTATTTCCAACTTTTGTGGCTACAGCCACATAGATTGCCTACAGGGAGCTTTAACATAGTAGAGCAATAACAGGTACCAGGGTTAGAGCACACCTGGCACTGCAGGACATTACAGTGAGAAAGGACATGTACTGAAATTCCCATTGAAGGGTCTAGGGAGAATGAATTCTCCTAAACTGACATTTCCTTGCCGTCTGCTGGGGCAAACATGGCAGCCCTAAGATGGGCATTACCTTTTATGGGTAGTAAAAGGGCATGTAGAAGGGGGCATTTTTAATTTAACTACCCACCTGTAGGTCCATGGTTATAATTATATTCGACACAATAAACATTTTTTTTAAAGAAAAGAATGTAATCTATCTGAGAAATCTAAATAAAGAGAAAGAACCACTTGTCTCTAACCTCTAGAGAGTTCACCTGGGCAAAGCATGGTAAAACATGACACACTGGGATGGACCCGTTAACTCAGTAACAAAAAGTCAGTTTCCAATGGCAGAAAAGACATCCCCGATATCTTTCCCATGGTGTGCTTTAACATTGCTTTTTTAAAGAATGCAACAGAATAATTTTTTGATCCAAAAGGTTTAATTGGATGTATTTTTTGCACTAGGGAATAAATGTGGGTGGCGTACTTTGATTGGCTAGGAGTGAAATAGAGTAGTTCCACACACATTTTCTATCATGCAAGAAAGACTTATCTGTAGCATCATGAAATATTGTTTTGATCATTGGTTCCTGCTACCTGAAAATGTACATTATCAGTAAGTTTGGCCCAGGTAAGCTGGGCTTGATCCAGCTTTCCACATATGCCTTTAAAGCAAGAGATCACAAGCTGTAGGTCGCTGGCCTAGCACTTCCTTAACAAAGATGGTTCCAAAACTCACAGGATATTGTGGTGATATAACAGTATTTTACATTTTTCCACAGTGCAGACATATTTCCTACATGTGGCTCACAGCATTATTGAGTGCTCTGTGGCACCACTGCACTGTGGATGTCATGGACAGCTGGGAATTAGAGGAATGAGGGTGAGATTGATCAAAGGGTAAGGCCTACATCCCGATATTGTAGAAAAATTGGCAAGGGACCCCCTAGGTGGGAGTTTACTGGCCTAACTATGTTGTATCGTCAAAGTGGAAAGATATAATGTCAACAGAATATATAAAATCATACAAGTTTTATTAACAATTAATTTGGAAAAAAACACGACGATGGTGGCTGATGTATATACAAATCAGCATAATACAAACAAATATATTTACATCTGTATAGATCCCTGAACTACTGTGATGAGGACACCATGGCAGAATAGGCAAAAAAAAGACGTGTTTCAGAAGTTAATTCTTTCTTTAGGGGTGTATATTTTTATAATGATAACAGATCACTTCTATAATAAAGCAAAAAAAAAAAAACACATATGTCAGAAACGCATAGTATCCTCATGTATATATCTCATTATTATTTTGTTTGATGCACCATTTCACTTACATGTTGATAAAAGTTTGCATACAATAGCCGCAGAATTATTAAAAACAGACAGTGATGTCCATCGCATTGGAAAGGAAAGGGTATACTTCAATATTTTGTGGTACCACCAGTGAAGTCCAGTAAGACCTGGCGGATAGCAAGGCAGGAAGAGGAATATTTATGCAGCCAGACAAAGTCTAAAGCCCCGTACACATGTACCGATTGTCGGCCGTAAATATTCGGCCAACGTCCAATCGGCCGATTGTCGGCTTGTTAGTATGATAAAGTGTAAATAACCGCGCTGAGCAATAACAAATGTAAGCAGCAGCTGTAGTGGGAAACACTATAAATAGAGATGTCAAATGGAAAGCTGCACTGAAAATTGATACACTAGTAAACATAAAATGAACAATGATTCATAAATTCTTTAAATTCATACAAATAGTCCAAACAGAGTTATGCCTATGAGATCAAATGGGATAGTCCAAATAGAAGATTCCAAGGTGCAGATGCAGAGAAGATGAATCCACCACCAGAGATCACTCTATCAGCCGTAGTGAAGCATGCTAAGGATATGCGCTTACCAGATAGAAAAAGGATAGTCACATTGTATACAATCTAGATAGCCTAGAAGCCAATTCCAATGTAAGACTCCTCTCCTGACCGGGTCCTGTTGAATACAGGAATCCGCAGCTTCCAGCAAGCAAACCACCGGCCACCTCGTCCAGATCAATGATCAAGCAAATTATGCAAGAGAAGAAGGGGCCACAATAGTGCAGATGGTCTATACAGTTTAATTATGCAAAAAAGAAGAAATACACTCACAATTCCATAGTAAAATAAGCGCTTTTTTAACAGATGATTCAAAACCGCCGCCGCCCGACTTCCGGATACACAGTAGTGACGTCAGCATGCCTTCCCTACGCACGTTTCGTCAGAACTGACGTCTTCCTGGGGATGCGGGCGGCGCGCTGAGTCACCACTTATGTATCGTATGAGGCGTTCGTCCCTTCCAGAGTCTGCGGAGGCGATCGGAGAAAAAAACGTCAATGCACAGTGCCACAGCATGCACCCAATTAATGCACAGTGCCACAGCATGCCCCCAATCAATGCAGAGTGCCACAGCAATGTCCCCAATAAATGCAGAGTGCCACAGCAATGCCCCCAATAAATGCAGAGTGCCACAGCAATGCCCCCAATAAATGCAGAGTGCCACAGCAATGCCCCCAAAAAATGCAGAGTGCCACAGCATTGCCCCAATAAATGCAGAGATACCAGCATTCCCCCCACGAGACCCGAGCACTTACCTCACTGCAGCTTCAGCTTCTCTTCAGTCCCCGCGTCTCCTCGAGTCCTCAGTCCTCCCGTCTCCTCCTCGGCCAATGGCAGGGGTTTGCCTTTCGGCCAATCAGGAAGCGGGAGGATCCGCTCCCTGATTGGCAAGGAGGAGGATCCGTGTGACAATAGCGAATTTTCATTCGCTATTGTCACTCAATGGGCGGGCTCGGGGCGCACTGCTCTGCTCCCCGTCCGCCACAGTAAAACAATAAAGTTAAGCTCCTCGGGCGGCCCGGTACCGTTTCATCCACACACCGGTACCGGTCCGCGGCCCGGGAGTTAGGGAACACTGGCTTAGAACATCAGTTAACCACTCTCAGCCAATCAGAGGCGCCGCTGGCCGGCCCAACAGGAGCCTTCCAATTTACAGAGATTTCTAAACTGGAAGAGTCAGGATGCTGGCAGATTTGATCTGAAACACAGACTTTGGGGTTAAACTTTTCGAGATGTGCTTGGGATATTAAAGGAACATTCCAGGCACCAAAACAACTTAATTTAAATTAAGTTGTTATGGTGCCAGAAACATCCTGGCACCATAACTGCATTTAGATTAAGTTGTTTTGGTGCCTGGAGTGTTCCTTCAATATTCCAAGCACATGCCATTTTTATGGGACCAGTTAAAGCTAAAAGCTGAAGATCTATTTGTGATTAGATCATATGATTATTACATACAGAACTTAGAGTGGAGCAGTGTGGTTATACACAATGGGTCATATGCATTAAGGGCAGTTCTGGGGCAAAAGTTTTAGCAAATTAAAACTGGAGCAATGTGGAGGCAAAGTGCTAAATTTGGAGCTATCGTTTTAGAAACCAATGTAATGTTTCGGCTAATTGCTCCAAACTCAGAACTTTGCCTCAGAACTGCTTTAGTTTTTCTATGGTAAATATACTGCATAGTGTTTAGGCACTCCTGTCATAAGCAACACTTTAGAAAACATGTTTAATCCTTGTAAGATGGTAAAAAAAAAAAATGAAATAATGCGGCAATGATGGGCACTGATAAGCGGCACTTTTTTTTTTCATACTATTGTAAAAAATCACATCAAATTTATGCATTTATCTTATCTGGACCCTACACCTAGTGATTTCTATCTTATCCCTCCCTCCCACCTCACCCCTTTTCCCTCCCCCCTTCCCCTATTTACCCTCTCCTTCTCCCTGAATTATTCTATATTCCCTCGTTTCCTTAAACTTTCTCCAACTCTCCCAAATATCCTCCCAGTCTCCTTGTTCTTCTTCTTTCCCCAATTTCTTAAGAGATTCAAATTTTCTTGTTCTTTCCACCCTCCTGATCCAATCACTACCCGAGGGGGCTTCTTCTTTTTGCCAATTTAAGGGTATTAAACCTTTTGCTGCGTTCAATAAATGAGGGATCAATGTTCTTATATTGTTTCATAGACATTCTTGTATTATGAAATAGACAAATCCATGGGTTCTCTGGGATATGTATATTTATACTTTTTTAAATTAAGTCTATTACTTCTCTCCAGTATTTTTTAATTTTTGGGCAATCCTACCATATATGTGCCATTGTCCCTTCTACCCTACATCCTCGCCAGCAGTATTTTGAACTCTCCAGTTGGTATCTCCCCACTTTATCCGGGGTATTATACCATCTGGAGATAAGTTTATAATTAATTTCCGCTGTATTAATATCAATTGCTGAATTATGTACCAACTTCATGCATTTTTCCAATTTTAACCCTTCACCATCTGTACCTAATTCCCTTACCCATTTCTCTATAAATGGAGGTTCTGTCGGCATCATTCCCGTTGTCATGATTTTATAGATGTTCGTGATATTATTTGTTATCCTCTCGGAAACACACATTTGTTCGAAAGGTAACAATTCTTTCATATCTCTCATTGGTTGTGGCAATTAGTCAACAAAGTGCTTCAGCTGACAGTATCTCCATTCATTTATTTTCCAATTAATTTTTTGTTTTAATTCTAAAAATGTGATAATTTTTCCATTTTCCAATATATCTTTTAACCGTGCATCTTCATCTCCAATCTATTTACTATATACCTTCTCCTCTCCTGGTGGGAAAAACTTTGTGTCTCGTAGTGGTATCAACGGTGAATTATATTTCCATTTTTCTTTTTTATGTGTTATATCCCATATTTTAAGTGCCTGATGTGTAATTATATGTGTTAAATTTAACTTTCTATACTGTGGAGGGATCCACATAATTTTTCCTAAATGTGTGTCACTCATACTTTTTTCTATTTTTACCCAACATTTCTCACTCTCTTTTTTTCCCCATTCCATCACCCGTGTGAAGCTTGGTAGTATCTTTTAAAATCGGGTATCGCTAACCCCCCTTGTAGTTTTCTTTTACTTAATATTGCATATTGTATTCTAGGTTTTTTATTTTTCCAGATAAACCTAGTTATCAAGGATTTTAGTGTCTTGAAAAAGGCCTGCGGGATTGGGATTGGCATAATTTGGAATTTGTACGATATCTTTGGGAGTATTGCCATTTTAATAATATTTATTCTTCCTATCCAAGATAGGACCCTTGGTAGTTTATTAATTTCTGTTTTTATTTCATTAAGCAAAAGTATAAAATTTGTTTTATACATTTTCTCTGGGGAAGATGTTAGCTTAATTCCTAAGTATTTTAATTCATCCTTTCTCCATACAAAGGGGAATGCACTTTTTAATCTCTCTCCCTCCTGTTTTCCCATTTTAATACTCAAGATCTCAGATTTTGATGGATTCATTTTTAAATTAGATAATTCTCCATATTGTTTCAAAATTTTAATTACGTTTGGCAAGGTAAGCCTTGGGTTGGAGATCCGCAAAGGCAGCGACTTTATGCTCCACTTCCCCAACTTCCACCCCTTTAACATCTGGGCTTCCCCTTATTGTTGATAACAGGGGCTCCAGGGCGAGAACAAACAATATTGGTGATAGGGGACATCCTTGCCTTGTTCCGTTATACATTGTAAACGGTTCTGATAGTGTCCCGTTTATTTTTACTCTTGCTGTGGGATGACTATAAAGAGTTCTTATCCATGCCATCATTCTAGGGCCTATACCTAACTCCTCTAAAGTTCTTATCATGAACTCCCAGTTGACCCTGTCGAATGCTTTTTCCGCATCTATCGACAGTATCAAACTTGGGAGCTAATTTTTCAACATCTTTTTCATTAGAAGGATTGTTCTTACTGCGTTATCTCTTCCCTGTCTCCCGGGGATAAATCCCACTTGGTCACTGTGTACCCATTCCCTCAGCATTCCCTTCATCCTTGCTGCCAAAATTTTTGTAAACAGTTTTGTATCCGCATTTAAGAGTGAAATGGGTCTATAGCTAGAGCACAATACTGGCTCTTTCTCTTCTTTCCAAATGACAGTAATAGATGCTAATAGGGCTTCTTTACTCATCTCAAACTGAGACCCTAGCCCATTCAGATAGCCCTTCAATTTTGGGACCAAGAGCTTTCTATATTTCTTATAGTAACTAATTGTGAACCCATCGGGCCCTGGGCTCTTACCTGAGGAAGTATTTTTTATTGCTCTTTCTATCTCTTGGTCAGTAATTGGGGCTTCCAAAAGTGCTAGTTTCTCCTCCTCAACCCTTACCATCCTCGCTTTTTTTAAGTATTCTTTAATTTTTTCACTCCTAGCTAAATCAATCTCCTGTTTGACCTCTCCTCTTACTGCATATAAATTTCCATAGTAACTCTGGATCTCCTTTGCTATCTCAGTTGTTGAATGGACAAATTCCCCCTTTTTACTTTTGATCTTATCTATAAAGTTCACTGATTTCTTTTTCTTCAGGATCCTTCCCATATTTTTCCCAATTTTGTTACTCTCAAAGTACTTCTCTTTAGCTGTTTTTTTGAACTCCTGTCTTATTTCTTGTTCCAACAGCTCCTTTAGTTCCTCTCTTTTTACCTCAAGTAAGTTAGTTGATTCTCCGTCCTGTGTTCTTTTATACTTTTGTTCTAACTCAAAAATCTCTTTTATTAATCTGTCTTTATTTTTAGTTCTTTCTTTTTTCCTTTGTACTCCTTTAGAGATTAATATTCCCCGCATATAAGCTTTATGTTCTTCCCATACTACATCTTTTGATGATTCTTCTATATCGTTTATTTGGAAATATAATTCCAGCTCTTTCTTTATTTCTTCTCCCCATTTTTTATCTCTTATTAATTCTTCATTAATTTTCCAGGAGTTCATATTAGGTTGTTCTCTTTCCATTTTCATCCTAATTGTGACAGGGGTGTGATCTGACCAGGTTCTGATCCCAACCTTCTCCTCGCTCACCCTTTCATTCCATCTGTGCTAGATTAACATGTAGTCTATTCTTGAATGCGTCCCGTGTACAGCTGAGAAGCAGGTATAATCCCTTTCTTTCGGATGTAAAATTTTCCATATGTCTGCCAGTTGACATTGATGACATTTTTTTTTAATCATGTTTATCTGGGAGTTTCTGCTTCTCTGTGAACACGAGGAGCTATCTGTTTTTGGGTCCAGGCAAAGCTTGAGATCTCCTGCCAGAATAATCCCTCCTTTTCTAAACTCCATTAATTTCCCCAATATTTTCCTCAGGTAGACCGCCGGGCTCTCATTATGGCAATATATATTTACTAGAGTGACTTCCTCCTCAAATAATTTCCCCCTTCAAGAAGAGGAATCTCCCCTCACGGTCTATCATCCCCTCTTCCAAGGTGAACCTCATTTCTCTAGCAAAACCAATAGCTACCCCCTTTGACTTTTTCTTAGGTGACTCAGCGTAATACCATGTGGGATGATCTCGAGAATAAAACTTAATATTTGATGAATGGGTAATATGAGTCTCCTGTAAAAATATTATATCTGCTTTTAAATATTTAATTTCCCTCATCATTTTTTGTCTCTTTATCGGTGAATTCATCCCTCGGACATTGTAGGTAATAACATTCACTGTTGTCATCTCTCTATTATACTTTGCTCTATGTTATCTCTTTCTCTATCAATTGTTTTTTTCTTTTTTTTTGGCCACTCATCTGATGTTTACTAGGGTATATTCCTCAATAAAGGACTTCTCTAGAAGAGATTCTGCTTAGAGATGGGATTTATTACTCTTTCCCCCTCCTGCCCCTCCTCCTCCCCCCTCCCCCCACATACCCCAGACCCTGTACCACATCCCTCTACCCAATGGGAACCTAGCTTTTCCCCTTCTCTTGTCTAGGGTAGTCGATTTTCTTCCTCCCCACTTCAATCGACATTGCCCCGAGGTTGAGGTCTGTCTTTGCTCGTCTGCTCCTCCCTTCTTCCCTATTGGGTCTTTGGTTATTGTATACTCCGGCCTTCGTGGATCCGTCTTACTTTAATCTCACTCTACCTTTCCCTCTTTCCTCCTCTCTCCTCCTCTGTTTTTTGATTTCCTTATTCTGTGAACCCTTTCAAATTGTATTTTTTCTGTGGTTGCTTTTCCCAAAAGGGGGTTAAATACACTTTCCAGCATTTCTTCTAGCTTTTCTTCTTTATCCCTCTCTTGCAATCCTCTGATCCTCAATTTTTTCTTCTATTTCTATTCTCTTGGTCTTCCATTTTATATGACATATTCCTCTGTTCTAACTGTATTTTCTTCATTTGATCTTTTAATTTTTTTTATCTCTTTTCCATGAGTGTCTATCAGTGGCGGCCGGCCCATAGGGGGCGCAGGGGCGCCGCCCCCCCCCCCCAAAAAAAGAAAAAGAAAAAAAAAAGATTTAAAAAAAAATTTTTGCCCACAAGGGGCGCCCGTCTCATTGGTGCCTATGGGGGTGGGGTTTTCCACCCGCAGAGGCGCCGATAGACGGCCTTCTGGGGCGTAACTGTAGCGCAGAGCTCTGCGCTCCACCACCCCTCTTTCGGCGTCCGCCGCATTGGTGCCGATGGGGGGTGGGGTTTTCCACCAGCAGAGGCGCCAATTGGCGGCCTTCTGGGGCGTAACTGTAGCGCAGAAAAATGCGCTACACCACCCCCTTTTGTGATGTCTTGGATCATGATTGGTCCAGACTCCAGCCTGGACCAATCATGATTCAGGACATCCATGGTGACCTCGTTGGGGGCGGTGCCGGTGCGTGCATCAGTCACTCACCGTCACCGCCCGGTCACTTTCCCGCCGCAGCCCGCGAAGAAGAGGAGTCGCGAGGAGGGGAGAAGCCGCCGCCAGGAGCCGAGCAGAAGAGGACGGACATCAGAGTCGCGAGGAGGGGAGAAGCCGCCGCCGGGAGCCGAGCCGTCGCCAGGTAAGTGCCTATTCCATCACCTGTGCCATGCCTATTCCACCACCTGCGCCATGCCTGTGCCATGCCTATTCCACCACCTGCGCCATGCCTGTGCCATCTGTGCCATGCCTATTCCACCACCTGTGCCATGACCTTACCACCACCTGTGCCATGACCTTACCATCACCTGTGCCATGCCTGTACCATCTGTGCCATGCCTATTCCACCACCTGTGCCATGCCTGTACCATCTGTGCCATGCCTATTCCACCACCTGTGCCATGCCTGTACCATCTGTGCCATGCCTATTCCACCACCTGCGCCATGCCTGTGCCATGCCCATTCCACCACCAGCGCCATGCCTGTGCCATGCCTATTCCACCACCTGCGCCATGCCTGTGCCATGCCTATTCCACCACCTGCGCCATGCCTGTACCATCTGTGCCATGCCTATTCCACCACCTGTGCCATGACCTTACCACCACCTGTGCCATGACCTTACCATCACCTGTGCCATGCCTGTACCATCTGTGCCATGCCTAATCCACCACCTGTGCCATGCCTGTACCATCTGTGCCATGCCTATTCCACCACCTGCGCCATGCCTGTGCCATGCCCATTCCACCACCAGCGCCATGCCTGTGCCATGCCTATTCCACCACCTGCGCCATGCCTGTGCCATGCCTATTCCACCACCTGCGCCATGCCTGTACCATCTGTGCCATGCCTATTCCACCACCTGTGCCATGACCTTCCCACCACCTGTGCCATGACCTTACCACCACCTGTGCCATGACCTTACCATCACCTGTGCCATGCCTGTACCATCTGTGCCATGCCTATTCCACCACCTGTGCCATGCCTGTACCATCTGTGCCATGCCTATTCCACCACCTGCGCCATGCCTGTGCCATGCCCATTCCACCACCAGCGCCATGCCTGTGCCATGCCTATTCCACCACCTGCGCCATGCCTGTGCCATGCCTATTCCACCACCTGCGCCATGCCTGTACCATCTGTGCCATGCCTATTCCACCACCTGTGCCATGACCTTACCATCACCTGTGCCATGACCTTACCATCACCTGTGCCATGCCTGTACCATCTGTGCCATGCCTATTCCACCACCTGCGCCATGCCTGTGCCATGCCTATTCCACCACCTGCGCCATGCCTGTGCCATGCCTATTCCACCACCCGCGCCATGCCTGTGCCATGCCTATTCCACCACCTGCGCCATGCCTGTACCATCTGTGCCATGCCTATTCCACCACCTGTGCCATGACCTTACCACCACCTGTGCCATGACCTTACCATCACCTGTGCCATGCCTGTACCATCTGTGCCATGCCTATTTCACCACCTGTGCCATGCCTGTACCATCTGTGCCATGCCTATTCCACCACCTGCGCCATGCCTGTGCCATGCCCATTCCACCACCAGCGCCATGCCTGTGCCATGCCTATTCCACCACCTGCGCCATGCCTGTGCCATGCCTATTCCACCACCTGCGCCATGCCTGTACCATCTGTGCCATGCCTATTCCATCACCTGTGCCAAGCCTGTGCCATGCCTATTCCACCACCTGTGCCATGCCTGTACCATCTGTGCCATGCCTATTCCACCACCTGCGCCATGCCTGTGCCATGCCTATTCCACCACCTGCGCCATGCCTGTACCATCTGTGCCATGCCTATTACATCACCTGTGCCATGCCTGTGCCATGCCTATTCCACCACCTGCGCCATGCCTGTACCATCTGTGCCATGCCTATTCCACCACCTGTGCCATGACCTTACCATCACCTGTGCCATGACCTTACCATCACCTGTGCCATGCCTGTACCATCTGTGCCATGCCTATTCCATCACCTGCGCCATGCCTGTACCATCTGCGGCATGCCTATTCCATCACCTGTGCCATGCCTATTCCATCACCTGTGCCATGCCTATTCAATCACCTGCGCCATGCCTGTACCATCTGTGCCATGCCTATTCCACCACCTGTGCCATGACCTTACCATCACCTGTGCCATGCCTATTCCATCACCTGTGCCATGCCTGTAACATCTGTGCCATGCCTATTCCATCACCTGCGCCATGCCTGTACCATCTGCGGCATGCCTATTCCACCACCTGTGCCATGCCTGTACCATCTGTGCCATGCCTATTCCACCACCTGCGCCATGCCTGTGCCATGCCTATTCCACCACCTGCGCCATGCCTGTACCATCTGTGCCATGCCTATTCCATCACCTGTGCCATGCCTATTCCACCACCTGCGCCATGCCTGTACCATCTGTGCCATGCCTATTCCATCACCTGTGCCATGCCTATTCCACCACCTGCGCCATGCCTGTACCATCTGTGCCATGCCTATTCCACCACCTGTGCCATGACCTTACCATCACCTGTGCCATGCCTGTACCATCTGTGCCATGCCTATTCCACCACCTGCGCCATGCCTATTCCACCACCTGTGCCATGGCCTTACCATCACCTGTGCCATGCCTATTCCATCACCTGCCCCATGCCTGTACCATCTGTGCCATGCCTATTCCACCACCTGTGCCATGACCTTACCATCACCTGTGCCATGCCTGTACCATCTGCGCCATGCCTATTCCACCACCTGCGCCATGCCTATTCCACCACCTGTGCCATGACCTTACCATCACCTGTGCCATGCCTATTCCATCACCTGCGCCATGCCTGTACCATCTGTGCCATGCCTATTCCACCACCTGTGCCATGACCTTACCATCACCTGTGCCATGCCTATTCCATCACCTGTGTCATGCCTATTCCACCACCTGTGCCATGACCTTACCATCACCTGTTCCATGCCTATTCCATCACCTGTGCCATGCCTATTCCATCACCTGCGCCATGCCTGTACCATCTGTGCCATGCCAATTCCACCACCTGTGCCATGACCTTACCATCACCTGTGCCATGCCTATTCCATCACCTGTGCCATGCCTGTACCATCTGTTCCATGCCTATTCCATCACCTGCGCCATGCCTGTACCATCTGTGCCATGCCTATTCCACCACCTGTGCCATGACCTTACCATCACCTGTGCCATGCCTATTCCATCACCTGTGCCATGCCTGTACCATTTGTTCCATGCCTATTCCATCACCTGCGCCATGCCTGTACCATCTGTGCCATGCCTATTCCACCACCTGTGCCATGCCTGTACCATCTGTGCCATGCCTATTCCATCACCTGTGCCATGCCTATACCATCTGTGCCATGCCTATTCCACCACCTGCGCCATGCCTGTGCCATGCCTATTCCACCACCTGCGCCATGCCTGTACCATCTGTGCCATGCCTATTCCACCACCTGTGCCATGCCTGTACCATCTGTGCCATGCCTATTCCATCACCTGTGCCATGCCTATACCATCTGTGCCATGCCTATTCCATCACCTGTGCCATGCCTGTACCATCTGTGCCCTGCCTGTACCATCACCTGTGCCATGCCTGTACCATCACCTGTGCCATGCCTGTACCATCTGTGCCATGCCTATTCCATCACCTGTGCCATGCCTATACCATCTGTGCCATGCCTATTCCATCACCTGTGCCATGCCTGTACCATCACCTGTGCAATGCCTGTACCATCACCTGTGCAATGCCTATTTCATCACCTGTGCCATGCCTGTACCATCACCTGTGCCATGCCTGTACCATCTGTGCCATGCCTATTCCATCACCTGTGCCATGCCTATACCATCTGTGCCATGCCTATTCCATCACCTGTGCCATGCCTGTACCATCACCTGTGCAATGCCTATTCCATCACCTGCGCCATGCCTATACCATCACCTGTGCCATGCCTATACCATCACCTGTGCCATGCCTATACCATCACCTGTGCCATGCCTATTCTACCACCTGTTCAATGCCTATACCATCTGTGCCATGCCTATTCCATCACCTGTGCCATGCCTGTACCATCTGTGCCATGCCTATACCATCACATGTGCCATGCCTGTACCATGACCTCAAAGTCATGCAATTTTTTTACCTCGTTTTTTGCCGCGAAGCAATACCTATTACATTTTTGTTTTTGCGCCCCCCCAAAAATTTTGAGCACCAGCCGCCACTGGTGTCTATTCTTGTTTCTGTTTCTTCTACTCTCGTCAGGATATGTCCTAAATCTCCATGAAGGGTAGCCATTTCAGTTTTAATTGATCTCTCCAGGTTAGCAAACATTTCTATCATCTCTGATTTTGTGGGTAGTTGGTCCTTAACTCTTGGTTCATCCTCTTTTCCTAATTCACTGTCCCCCGATATCTGTGTGCTTTCTTTAGACAATTCAAGGCTATCCTCTCCACTTACACCTGTAGCTTTTTGACTTCTGGATTTTTTGTTTCCCTCAGTGTTTTGTTTTGGTTTTATGGTTGGTTGTTTTTCAGGAATCAAATTTTGCCCTTTTCCTTCCAGGGTCATATACATTTTAATGGTCCCTGGGCTAGCAGTTACTTTTGCTGGTTTTCCTGACCCCTCTTTTGACTGTTTATTCTTCATTTTTATCTTAGGGGCTCTTTCCAGACCAGTAAGAGACTGTTGGCTTCCTGTTTTTTATTTATTTCCAGCCTCCTACTGTACTACTGGCTGCACTGCTATTCCCTGAGGATTTGATGGAGACCTTAGCTTGATTCCAGGGTTTTCCTTTAATTAGTTTGAACCCGGTGGGAATTGTCTTCACCTCTTATTTGAGGGGTCTATCTAAACGTTGGATTTCATTAATGCTTCAATCCAGTAACTTCCAGGTACTCTTTCCCAGTAAAGTTATGCCACACTCCCCTCTTAAGCAAAGAAACAGAAAAGCCAGGAGATACTCTGATTGTCAGTGTTGATTCACCGTATCTTATCCTCCAATCATTGACCCCCTTTGTCTCCTTATGCAAGACTGTTCCTTCACTTTGACAGAGCCTCCGGGGCTCGGCTTCTCTGCTGTCTTCCAGCGGCAGCTTCAGCAGGGATCAGGTATGTGGCAACGATCCGATGGATCCGTAGGAGGCTTCCCAAACAGTGGGGTTCGAGTGAGGGGGGCAAGGGTTGCGGGCTATCCGTCCATGGGGGATGGAGGGTTGAGGGCTCCTGGCTTCATCTCGCCGGATGGCATTCCATGGCTCCTTAGCATATGTTCAGAGCTGGCGCCATTGACAGGCTCCTCCCTCCCACCTGACAATCCTGATCTGTGATAAGCGGCACTTATATGCGGCAATGAAGGGCACTAATGGGCAGCAATACTGGGCACTTATAGGCAGCACTGATATGCGGCAATGATGGGCACTAATAGGTGGCAATGTTGGGCACTGATAGTCAGCACTGATATGCGGAAATGATGGGCACTGATAGGCGGCAATGATGGGCACTTTTAGGTGGCAATGATGATCACTGATAGGCAGCAATGATGATCACTGATAGGCGAAAATGATGGGTGCTGATAGGCAGCACTGATATGTGGCAATGATGGGCATCGATGGGCACTGATAGGCAGCATTGATGGGCACTAATAGACATAAATGATGGGCACTGATTGGTGGCACTGACAGGCATTACTGATAAGGAAGAGGGGAACTGAAATAAGGTGACTGTAAGCTAATGGGGTTCTCTAAGGAGGATGCTGCTGACCTATTGGTTGATAACCAACCATTAGATCAGCAGTCAGTATCCACTCTTAGAGACCCCCATTAGCTCACAGTCCCCATATATCAGTGCCACCCCCCTTCCCCTTAGAGACCTCCAGAGATTAGAGAGACCCCCCCCTTTATATCAGCGCCACCTGCCCTCTTTAACACATCAATTCAGATTGCCTTATCGGAGCTACTGCAACCAAGGAGGGAAGTGTGAGAGCTTAGCGGGGGGTCGGAGCTGGGAGGTGGAGCTGCTTTAGGGCTATTTATTTCCCGCTATGCAGTATGAATGGCAGAAAAAGCTTGCTGTTGGTTGCTAGGACAGCAGCCAATGACTGCAAAGAAGATCATCCAGGTGAGGGCAGTGGCGGCGGGGGGGGGGGGGGGGGGGGGCGAGAGAGGCATCGGGTGGGGAAAACAGAGAGGTGCAACCGACAGGAATCTTACTGAATAGAGTAGGCAGATGGGGAAGAAAAGTTGGCGCAATCGGACAGTGTGGGTAACTGTAGCAGTGTCAACTATGGGCAGATAATGGAGTGCGAACCGGTGGCTGTACACTGGGATGGCTGCAGGCTTGTAGAGGGTGAAGCAACCCTGTAAGGTACCAGGAGAGAGAGAGAGAGAGAGAGAGCCCAGCGCCAATCTGAGTGTAGCACAGCAGTACTTTAATGACACACAAATTGCAATGCTACTCACAAGAGGTGGATAAAAGCAGGCATCTTAAAATCAATAGGGGAAGGTCTCTGTAGTCACATCCACGGTGGAAGGTCCGGTCAGGCGGGAGCGCTGTGATGAGGGAGGACAGCCGATGGCCTCATGTGGGAGGCGGGGGACGTGCCGATCCTCTTTGATGTTGATGCAGCGTGGGACCGCCGGTCGGATGGGTGGCACGTCACTTCGGGAGACACCAGGGGATCAAACGGCGACGCGTTGCGGAGCTCAGCTCCTTCTTCAGGCCTTCACTGGATGGATGGGACTGGAAGTATGTTGTATCCGTGTCATTGGTGGACAGAGATCGGGGCACAAGTGTCTAAACCTGGACTGTCTGGGGCAATACTGGACAGGTGGCAACCCTATCCGGGGACAAAACCGGGGACAGACTGTGCCAGGGACAGTGTCCTCAGTCCCTGGAAACCGGGGATGTCTGTTCATCCTACTTTAGGTATCCAGTATATGTTTGTTTGAATTCAGCTTGATCCTTATTTTGGTGCAGCTGTACAGTATTTTGTGCAGGATGGTTTATGAGTGGACTAGCTAGTTGCAAATTTTCCCAACCATTCTTTAGTTTTAAAGGATACACTTTGACAGTTGAGGAATTAAAAAAAAAAACTCACAAAAAAAAAAAAATCTATTTTATTTTTTTAAGTGGCACTAAACCCTTCAATCCTTTACAGCCAAGGAAGCTGCCATCTTAGCCTTAGCTTGATTTGCTGTTGCCATGGTGCTGCAAATGTGATCAGTTATGACACCAGCCATTTGATGGATTAACAATTTGGTTGAGAACACCAGCAGCTGTGATAGTTATAATTTATGGCATGCCTTGAATGTAGCTGTTTTGGTAATTAAATCAATAGGTTTAATTCTACTTTAAAGGTAAAAAAAGGATATTATTTCTACAATAGTGACTGTATAAATAAGTTGAAATATGTAATCATGCCGTTATATTCTTGTTATCATAAAAAGATCAGTAAATGAAGGCTTTCTTAAAATACTGCCTTGTCATAATTCAGCATGTATATATACAGCATGTACTATAAATGGGTCTTATCTGATGTCATATGCTGTGCTGATACCAGACACCATCTAGCTATGACTATTACAAGTGCAGCTTGAGCAAGCTAAAGGATGAAATGGTTTCCATAGTAACTAGCATATGACGCATCAAGCTTTCTACCAAAGAGATGCAGTCCCCTTTTTGTGAATGGAAAATTAGCATGCAAGGAAGTGCAGATTGTTTTTTTTTTTTTTTTGTCTTAAGGAACATCAAACACTTTTGTACATAGCAAAATATGTTAGGATATGTCTCAGAGGTATAGAATATATCATTATCAGGCCTTTTTCTCATTAGCACTAAGCTGACCATTATCGTCTGGATTACATTAATATGGGTCACAACTGTTCCCTGCACAATATCAACTCTACCATTTTTTGCCAGTATTCCACTTAAAAAAAGACTGTGCTAAACTACCATTTAGATGAGATGTAGTATATGTATAAATTCACTTCCTTCCTAGGCAGTGGATGTAATCATGATAATTTGCCTCTTCATGCCTGCTTTCTTTCATCACTCACTGCTCCATTCATCCATGCTCATCTATCCTTATCTGATTATATCTCTGCGAGTGCATGTATTTTTTTCATTACAGCATATTAGCGTTATCCAATTTAATCTGGTGTGCTGAAACAGTGTGACAGCCATCTGGCAACAAAAAGGTTAAATCCTCATTAAAAGCCAAGCTGTTAAATGTGGCATATGGTTGTGACCTCCCTACTAATAAGGGAAGCATAGTCAGCCATAGGCAGCCATTTTTCTTTGTCAGTGCCTGGTTTCACGTTTTGTCTTTCATGCGTCGCTTACCACAGAAAACAAGCTGAGACTACTCCCAGTTCTATTCTCAAACATAACTCTCATCTCTGTTTACCCATTCAAGATTTTGTATTATATGTTAGACTATTACACTATACTTAAATATAGGGTTTCTAAGAATATTTTATATTTGCCCTAAAAATGCACAATGAAATTTAGCATTACATAAAATTAATTTAGTTTTTAACCAGGGCCTGGATAATCACTTATTGTCTAACCCTCTATTTTTCAATAATATATGTAGCTCCAAATTGCTTGTAATAATGGCTCTTTTGATCAACATATAATACTAAGCAAGTGTACAGAATATATGATCCCCCATCCCAGTTTTGATTTATGTTTATCTTTGCCCCATCTATGCAAGAATTCCCCCCTATTTAGGAACTGTTTCCAAAGAACTGATTATGTAGAAATTTATAAAGGAGCAATATTCCAATATTAAAACGTATTTTTTTTTTTATACCTGGAATGCTTGGGCCAGGTTTAGAGACCAGGTGAGTTCCTGACCTGGGCTAAAGGGAACCCAATCATCGTCCCTAACCAGCCATGATGGAGTGCTCCAGTAAACCTATGCCTCCCCTTTTCTGGTTTTTACCTCCTTCCCCTTTGGTCCCCCTTCTTTTTGTTTTTCTCTCTCTTTCTTTTTCTCTCTCCTCCTTTATTTTCTTCTTCTCTCTGGTCCCCTCCTGCGTTTAGCGAGTGTTACTTGAACAATAAGCATAAAGATGTGATCCCCAAAACAAAGGCAGAATATAAGATTAACTAAAACTTAATTATAACTTTTGATTTAGCTGAACACTTAAGTTAGTACTTATTGTATATTAGTTTGGGATTGTACTCCCTTGATATACAAGGAATGTACATTGTACCTCAAATATTGGTAAAGGTTTTTTTTTACATACACATTTGCCCTTTTATGTTTACTATAAAGGTGAATTTTGTCTTATATAATTGAAAAGTTTAATAAAATAAGATTTAAACAAAACTTTCTGTGTGAATGAGGCACTGATAATTCCCTTTGCTGTTAAGAAAAGGTAATATCGGTTTTATAGTGTGTATATGTTCCTAACATCTGAGAGAGATTGCAGCAATGTGTTTGAGGGTGAAGTTGAATCCTACCTTCTGCTGGTAGATATTTGCCCATCTTTAGTGTGCATTATGATACCATTAAGCATTAAATAATAAAATCAGGCAGTTTGGGTTACTTACTATCCCTTTATCCATGGGTCCCAGCCAAGGGCCCCTTTTATCCATGGATTGACTTGTCTAGGGCAAAAATAGCATTTAGTCATGTTTGATATCTTTGGCTGGTAAATAATGTTTTAATTTGGGACAACGCAGGATGGAAATTTCCTTGTGCTCCTATCCTTTATAGTCAGTGAGTGGTTCATGTCTGCATGGTAATGGAAAGATCTTTTACAAAGGCTTTTCAGTGATTGACTCTTTGCTTGCTTCTATATACCATCTTATTTATATAGGTAATTTTAAAGTGTATTTGGACCCAGACTATGGACAATAAATAATTTTAACATTCCTATTGAAAGTGCCAAGCCATCACTACAAAAAACAGTATTTTGAAATGTATTCATTTTGTGAGCAGAAGCCAGTGGAGGGATTTTCAAAAATGGGTAGCAGACACTGAATGGTTGGCAAGGTGGATAAGTCTGGTAGCAACATGCATGATGGACTGAAGTGAGGTAGCCTATTTAAAGGTAGGCCTGCAAGGAGGGAGTTGTAATAGTCGAGGAGATAACAAGGGAATTAATGAGTAGCTTTGTGATGTTGTTGGTAAAGAAGGCTCATATTCTGGAGATGTTAGGGAGGTTGAGGCAGCAAGATTCAGACACTGGGGAGTGCTGAGGGGTAGATAGATTTGATTGTGATCAGCATCAAAATGGCACTGGAAGCCATGGGAAGCAGACCCAAGGGATCAACTGACCCAAGGAGGAGGTGTAGATAGAGAATAGAAGAGGTTCGTGGACGGAACCTTGGTAGACCCCAACAGAAAGACGAAGCAGAGAGGAGTAGGTAGAGCTGTGAATACCACTGAAGGTGTGGTGTAATAGGTAAAAGAAGCACCAAAGAGCAGAGTCCTGGAAGCTAATGCAATGGAGTTTTTATGAAAGGGGGGGGGGTGTTCAACTGTATCAAAGGCAGCATGGAGGTTCAAGAGTAAGGGTACAGAATAATGACCATTGGTATTAGCAGTTAGTAAGTCTAGTGAGTTTAAGGAGAGCAGTTTCTGTGGGTGAAATGAAATCATCAGATTAAAAGGGGTCAAGAAGGTTATCGTAACTAAGGGGTTAGCTTAGGCAGCTGTAGACTAAGTGTTGTAGGGGTTTGGAGGTAAATGGGAGCAAGGAGATAGGTTCTAGTTTGTTTTGGTAAGATTGTTGGATTAAGTGTGCACCTTTTAGGTTTGGGGTTGACCAGTGCATGTTTTTGAGGGCTGGGGAAGAGAGCATTAGAGAAGAAGAGATTGAAGATGTGACTTAGAGGGTGTAAAATAGAGCAAGAGGGTGTAAGGGCTGGGCTTTTAGCAGCTCTCATCTCAGTGTTCTGGCTGCTCAGCTGTCAGATAATTGTCAGGCACTCTTTGTTTCCACACTGACTCACCTGGTTACCATTACCTGCTTCATTAGTCCAGCCTATATCCAGCCCCTTTTGGCTATTTAAACTGCCCTGCTCATTCCTTCGGTGCCTTCGCCTTGGTCAACATATCCTGTGCGTCTTTTTGCTGTGTTCCTTTTTGACTTTGAGTGGTTGACGTTTCTTACGGGTTCCTGATCCTGATCTTTGGCTTCTGACTGCGCTGATTCCTGGCTCCTTTATTCCAGCTCGCCTGATTACCCATTTTGGCTTCCTTACCCTGGCTTCTGTTTTTGACTACGTTCCTGTTTCATATTATTTTACTATTATATTAAAGTTGTGATTTTAAACTGCATTTTCTGTCTTTACCTGGTTCATGGTCCTTGACAGAGGGTGACCATAGTAGTTGTGATGGAATAGGGTCTAGAGGGCACGTGTTTAGATGGCCATTAGAAAATGTTTAGTAACCTCCTCTGTGGTAAGGATAAAAGAGGGAAGTATTGAGTGTCCAAGTTGACATGGAATGTTAGGTGAGGGAGATATCCTAACAGTGAGGATCTCAGTGAGTGAGTTAGTGGGTTGAGGCGGAGTGGAGAATGAAATAGAGCATTATAGGTAGAAAATAATTGATAGAGACTGTGTAAGAGGGTGTTAATAAGAGTGATAAAAAGGCCTGTTTGGCAGTTCAGAAGCAGGAATTGTATTTTTAGAGGGCACATTTATTCTGGGTTAAGTCTTGAGGGGATTCCATTTTTGGCCACAGACATTTAAGAGTGTGGCTATATTTTTTTGAAACTTTTGATGTCTGTTTGCCAAGGTTGTAGTGGTCAGGGCCTGATTCTCTGATTCTGTGTGTGTGTATGTTGGGGGGGGGGGGGTTCACTGGGTCTGGGAGGGTGAGTCCAGAGGAGGCTACCATGGTAGAGGGCAGCAGGAGAGGCACATATCCCAGGATGCTTCAATTTTCATTATCTGGAGGGGGGTTGACCTGGCACACATCATGAGGGGGCTGTGCTGCCTGAACCAGGAACAGGCACCCTATAATGTCAGGAATAAAGATGGCAACATGGGACAAAATGTGCAGCGCAGTTGGTTACAGCAGAACAACGCCTGCTGTGCAAGTGAGTTTGTGAATTGAGAACAACCATGGATAACAGGTTGAGGATGGTGGGAATGTGGGGGGGGGGGGGGGCTGAATTTCCTTTTTAAGGTGCTGGTAGACATTAGACGGCATTGTTCCAGACAATGCTTAGTGCCTAAGGATGATCAAAGTGAGTAGAAATGAAACCTTAGTTTTTGTTTTCCTTCTTAAAAGTTGGCATTGGTGGTTTCTTCAGCACACCTGCCCCTCTCCTCTGCTTAAGAAAACAAGACCAGTTACATTTTAGGGCTTTTAGGTTGAAAAAAAAACACTGAGGGCACTCGTAACTTGCCTGCACATTCAACCACCTTTGTATCGTCTATGTCCTACATAAATCTTGCTCATTGGTTTAAAACTCATAATGGCCCCAAGGTTATTCAGGCTTATGGTGTCAGCTTTCACACCATGTTGATTATATATGTATTGCAGTGTAATATAATCCAGTAGTAAACCCTCTTTAGCACTGTTGTGGTCAAATCAACAAGCTAAAATGGTTTGTTAACTTATTTTTTTATCATGTAAAACATATATGCGGTGGCAGGAAAATGTGAGGCTTTACGTCCAGTCACCATACATATGTGTGCATGGCAGTCTGAGGTTGTGTGCTGAGAGTTTGCTCACTGTGCGCTTCCAGCACATTGATAGAGCTGTCTCTCGACAGCTATCGGTCATGGCTTCTGATTGGGAGCCAGTGGGACATACTCCCGATCACACACTATATTACCAAAAGTATTGGGACGCCCACCTTTACACCCACATAAATTTATTGGCATGCCAGTCTTAGTCTGTAGAGTTCAATATTGAGTTGGCCAACCCTATGCAGCTATAACAGCTTCAATTCTTCTGGGAAGGCTGTCCACAAGGCTTAGGAGTGTGTCTATGGGAATAATTGACCATTCTTCTAGAAGCGCATTTATTAGGTCAGGCACTGATGTGGGCGAGAAGGCCTGGCTTGCAGTCTCTGCTTTAATTCATCCCAAAGGTGTTCTATCGGGTTGAGGTCAGGACTCTTTATGGACCTTGCTTTGTGCACTGGTCAGAATCATTTGGTGGAGGGAGAATTATGTTGTGGGGTTATTTTTCAGGGGTTGAGCTTGGCCAATTGCAATGAAAGGAACTCTTAACTGAAAGGAACTCCATTCTGTGTTCAGAGTGGACCTGAGAACAGTGTTTTTTGCTCAGAGCAGTGGTTTTTGATTGCTCAGTTCCCAGTGTAGAACCCGCAGGGGACAGCTGTGGCATCAGACAACTCCTAGAGTTCTATAATAAGGAAGAGTGTTAAAGCCCAACTACTTCAAAGCAAGAAGCATAAGTAAATATGCTTATCTTTATGTACCCTCCTGCACCCTCCTTCCTAAATTGCTTTGTGCAAAAAAGGTATTTTCTATTTACAATCCAATAAAGTGACTGGTGCACATTTTTCTGAGCATCCAGAGAAACAAACTACACCTGGTTTGAATGTTTCTGGGACTTTATTGTAAGTAATTGGACTTAGAGAGCTGTAGGTAAGCTGAAGACCAACATCCCTTCAAAATGTCTTTATGGACCTTGCTTTTTGCACTGGTCAGAATCATTTGGTGGAGGGAGAATTTTGTTGTGGGGTTATTTTTCAGGGGTTGAGCTTGGCCAATTCCAATGAAAGGAACTCTTAAGGCGTCGGCATACCAAGACATTTTGTACAATTTCAGGCTCCCAACTTTGTGGGAACAGTTTAGGGATGGCCCCTTCCTGTTCCAACATGACTGTGCACCAATGCACAAAGCAAGGTTCATAAAGAAATAGATGAGTGAGTGTGGGGTGGAAGAACTTGACTGGCCTGCTTAGAGTCCTGGCCCCAACCCAATAGAACACCAAGATTTAGAGCCAAGACTGCGAGCCAGGTCTTCTCGCCCAATATCAGTGCCTGACCTCACAAATGTGATTCTATGAGAATGGTCAAACATTCCCATAGACACACTCCTAAACCTTGAGAACAGCCTTCCCAGAAGAGTTGAAGCTGGTGTAGCGGCAAAGGGTGGGCCAACTCAATTTAGAACACTAAAAGACTGGCATGCCATTAAAGTTCATGTGTGTGTAAAGGCATGTGTCCCAATACTTTTGACATTAAAGTGTATTTTGAATTGATGACTTCACTTGTGTGTCACCACCTGGATCTGAAGTCACCACCCACGGTCATCTGATGCGTTTCGTCCCTCCCATAGGACGTTATCAAAGGCTATCACAGGGTGGGATAAAATGTCCATTCATATAATCCAATGCCTCTCCTCTACACCTGATTTCCATTAATCTTCAACTCCTTCTTTCCTCAATTCATTCAGCATTTCAGCACTTTAATGATGGAACTGCAATAATTTTCACCAATTTGATGGACTTTTATTGCTTTTGATTTTGACTTCTATTTTCATAATGTGTGTGTATATATATATATATATATATATATATATATATATATATATGACTTTATGCTATTGCTTACACATATTAGGTTTTCATAGTGGGAGTGCCCTTTTTACACATATATATATGTGTAAAGTATGTAAAGACACTACACCTTTTAAAGGAGCAGCAACCTCATGTATAATATTTACTATTTCACGTAGTTTATTATTTCTTACTACATCCATCAGTGCGGGTATACATACACATATATATATTTATTTACAGACTACCACTACTTTCACCCATTGCGGCAGACAGCTTGTAGTTCTGAAAGAATTGCGAGGGTTCTGATTAGTGCCTTTGTAGTTCATTTATAGCCCTGCAGCTTTGTAACAGACAGCCCGTGTGCAGGTACAAGCTGAAAGCTGCAGGGCTTGTCTGCAGAAGCCTGACATCGTACTCTGATTCACTTAACACAAGTGCAATGATTTCCAGGTTCCTGCAGGAAAAAAATAATTCTGCAAAAGTATACCCTGTATGTATTTAGTATGTTTTTCCTTAAAAGGTGAACTTTGGCGCGCATGCGCGCGGCGCCCGGAGCAGACTTGTTCTGACGGAGCTCCGACCGCCGCCGACTTTCCCCAGCTTAGATCCAGCAAACAACACAGCGGAACTCGGCTCCTTGGTGGGAGCCGACAGCATGCAGTGGAGAGTATGGATGATCGAACGGTTCGGGTCGACCATCGGTTTGACCCGAACATTGACTGTTCGAAATTCGGCCAAATTCCGAACTTTTTCAGCAACCAGAACCGACCAAAATGCAATGGGACAGGAACTGGGCTTTAAAAGCCCGTGATTGGACCAGAACCATCAGTAAAAGCCATTTGACTGGGCAGGAGGATGCTAGGAATGTGATTGGAGTGACTAGGGGGTCCAGAGGCCAATCAGTAGTGAATACGCCACCCAGTATATAAGATAGCCTGCCAAATCTCTAGCATTGTAATACAGGGGCTGTGGAAGAGAGTGGAAGCAGTTCTGTTACTCCTGCTTCAAAAGTGTCATTTAGCAATTATTAGTGTGAGGAAAGGGATATCTAGTGTAGTTTGGGTAATATTTTCCACTATAGTTAGATTCAATAATCTAGTTTCTGTAGGGAAAGTGTTAAGTGTCAGGGTGACCATAGTGTAGTGTAGGGTGAACTGACTCTGACTGCTATGGCAGGGTGACCAAACCCTTCCATGTCAGGGTGACCGCCATAGAAAAAAGATTGTTTGTATTAGAATTGCAGTAGAGCAGGGTAGTGGCTCCGCTACTTTCACACCTGGCCGTTTTTGTTGCAGGCGTTTATTGGGCTTTTTTGTGGACGTCTTTGGAGGCACTCATGACATCTGAACTTCTGTGTAGGGGTATATATACACACACACATATATGTATATATACACATACACATATATAAGTGTGAAAGTAGCAGAACCCTATGCCTGCGCTAATGAAATTATTTGCAGGCATAGGGCTCCGCTCCTATCACACCTATATGTGTGTATGTGTATATATACATATAGGTGTGTGTGTATATATACCCCTATACAGAAGTTCAGATGTTATGCCTGCCTCCAAAGACGCCCAAAAAATGCCCAATAAACGCCTGCAACAAAAACGGCGGGTGTGAAAATAGCAAACCCTTATGTCTGCTCTACTGCAATTCTAATACAAACTATTTTTTTTCCCTACCGTCATTCATTCTAGACACATCTGACTTGTTGAGACATGTGGACGACATCGAAGTACCACCAGAGGCCCTTTTGGTCTCTGTAGATTTAGAAGCACTTTATTCTAGTATTCCTCATGAACAAGGGATAGCATCCACCGCACTATTCTTGAAGGAGCTTGACCGGTCCTTATGGCCCCGTAACGACTTCGTCCTGGCTCTGTTAAGATTTATCCTCACAAGGAACTTCTTCACTTTCAGGGAGGACACATTTTTACAACTACAAGGCGTAGCTATGGGTACTTGCTGCGCCCCTTCTTATGCAAATCTTTATTTAGGTCACTGGGAACGGTGGATCTTTTCCAGCGATGCATATGTCGAGTATCTTCCACATGTGTCTTGCTGGTTTAGATACATCGACGACCTATTCCTGGTATGGACTGGTCCCCAAACACTCCTTAAAACAATGTTGGAGGAATTTAATAACAACCATTTCAACTTGAGATTCACATACAATATCAGTTCAGTGATGATCCCATTTCTTGACATTGAAATTCGGCTATCCGACTCGGGCAGAATAACTACAAGCCTCTATAGGAAACCTAATGCAGGCAATACCCTGTTACACGCCACAAGTGCGCACCCTAATACATTGATAAGAAGTATCCCTTATGCACAATATCTGTGAGTACGCAGGAATTGTACTGAAGATTTAGATTTCAAGATTGAAGCAGATAAATTGCAAAGACGCTTACTAATACGTGGGTACTCTAAAACCACACTAAGAAAAGCGTACAACAGGGTAAAAAAACAATCTAGAACTGATCTACTATACAAACACATAATTAAAAAGGAAGCATCCACTGTGAGATTAATCACTACATTTTCCGATAATTCTACACAATTCAGAACGATTGTCGGTAAATATTGGCATTTACTGACAGATCATCCTATACTATCTAAATATGTCAAAGACCGACCGGAATTAGTATATAGACGAGCAACCTCAATACGAGATCGTCTAACCTCTAGTCACTACAGTGAGACAAAACAATCAAACACAATCGGCCCCAAAGGCACATATAGATGTGGGAGCTGTGCTCGATGCCCTTGGATTCAGGAGGGTCCCATCACCCTCCTCCCTAATGGGGACAGACACAGATTACGGACATACACTGACTGTACTACTCAAGGCGTAATTTACCTCATGACATGTAAATGTAAAGCCTTCTATGTAGGCAAAACTATTCGTGAATTTGGTCTCCGGATAGGAGACCATATTTACTGTTCAGGTAATGGCAAAATTCTAACACCAGTGACCAGACATATAGGCCTGCATCACAAATTTAACAATACTGTAGTATCATTTCAAGTCCTTGAAGTCATACACCCCGACCCAAGAGGGGGTGACTGGGACAAACAGATTTTACAGGCTGAGACCCTCTGGATCGAGAGACTCAATGCTCTCGACCCCCCGGGTCTCAACGAAACGCATACCTTCAAAGCCTTTTTATAAATCCACATGAACTGAATTTGCTCTCCCTCTCGGATGGACCCCTACCACTGTCTTTTTATTCTTATTTTCCCTCCCTCCCCTTTTCCCCCCCTCCTTTTTGGTCCCTTTGGTTTCTTCTTTTGTTTCCCCTATGTGTGTTTTTTCCTTTTTCCCCTCCCCCCTCCTTCCTCCCCCCTCTCTTCTCCCCCCCTTTCTTTCCCCCCCCCTCCCCCCCCCCTTTTTCTTCTTATACACTAATTCCTCAGGGTAAAAAAATCGTGTCCGCCATGACCGTTTTCCTGTTGAGAGTAACCTCTATATACGGGCGGTTATCTGGCTGTTTACAATGAATTTAATTTGTGTATTTTTATCATTACATTGTGGGTGGCTACACAATGTTTCAATGTAATGCAAATCACTATTTTTGTATTGATGTTTGTGTACAACTTTGTATTTACAGATTATATATGTACACATTGGTGTGTATTCCAAACTTGGCATTTGATCTCCCATTGTCGGTAGGGATCAATCGGTGATTGTGGCGTCGGCTGTCTATGATGTCCCACGGGCGGGCAAGAGATGTACAGAGGTTCTTAGTGTTTATACTTAACACCGGGTCCCTTTGTCTACACGGAGGGACCTGCCTCTAATACGCCGTTCCATCTACACCTGACTGGTGTTGTATCTGGCGTCCTAGGTTGCATAGCAACCATTGTAGGGGCGGTCCTGTGTATCCTTGACAGCTGCGCACCGCGTCTATCGACGCGCGTGCGCAGTTGTACATCTGACTCCGTGACGTCACCGAGGCGTGCGTCGCCATTCGGTGACGGCGGAGTTGATGATCCATTTAAGACAGGAATGACACGCTGGCTGGTGTGCAGACGATGGAGCTCCGGTACACGGATCATCAAACGGTAACAATGCTCTAGTCATCTACAATTGACGTATCCCTTACTCTTTACATTTTGAATGTAGCTACGGATCACCCCTTTAATAGACCAACGGATTGACAACAACGCAATATTCGCACTGTTGTCAGGGGAACATATCCGGACCTAATATATATGGCATTTCTGTGATATTACATATGGCTCTATAGCATCGTCAGAAATGGCCTGTTCGAAGTTCTTTTATTCACCTGCTATTTTCTTTTATGAATACATTACAGAACTATATCATTTGAATTGGAGTCTGGGAGTTAATGTCTCGCTTGGTGTGCGATATCACTTTTATACTCCTTTGACCGCATGTTTCTTCTTCTCCATCGTCTGACCATCACACAAGCCTAAGCATAGAAGCTGGTACGTCACTACTTCTATAGACTTTTAATGATAATACTTTAATGAGCGCTCCCTTTGAGGCTCTGAAGCACTCCAATATTTATTTCTAGACCGATTGAATACCATTTCCATAGATGTAATGACTTTAACAATATGATGAATACAGCTTGGCAACATATTTTTACAATCTCTTAACGAACATGATGTCCTATATACCAGCATTCTCTATGTCTTCCATTGTCTAGGCTTTATTGCCTTTGGGTCATCCTTGCCCGCCCGGGGGACGGTAGTTGGCGACCGATGCCTATGCTCCGCTTGTTATGAACCATCAGTCCCACCTATGGTAGTATCATACATATGCCTTGGCCTACATACCAGTGTAGATGATCCTTTTTGTACGCTCATGTAAGTAAAATGTCTATCATGTGATCGAATAAATGACGTATTTGTGTCAGGAGTTGGAGTGGCCAATGGCCAAGAGCTCCATACTCGACACACACGGATATTCGAAACAACAGGATGAATTTATATATGCATGAATGTTTGTCTATATTGACATATGATAATTGTATATTTATCTTTATCATCTCTTAGTGGCTTTGTATCAAGTTACACCCCTTGTACCCCTGAAGAAGCGGTATATACCGTGAAACATGTCGGGTAGTGGAATTCGGATCGATTAGAGGGACACACAACAGTTCTGGCACCTCCAAGCTGACTGTGACCTCTGACTAGTCCATCCACAATTTCAAGGATATTATTTTATATGATATTTTAACAATTATGTTGTTACTATGATGATGTTTCATATTGTCTTGTAACAGTAATATCTTGTATTGTTACCCCTAGTCCTTTTTGATTTCATGTGATAAATAAAATTATATTTTTTAGATATACTTCTCTTATTGGTTACATAACGGTACCCTAAAAATCCCAACTCATGCCCCACACCTTGCTACCTTTTCAATTCTGATTAGGGATGAGGTACCTCATTATTTGATATCAAATCCAATGAGCTAACTTTTGCTATTTTTTTTTCTGGTTCTGGACATGCTACAGAGCTGAAACTTCACAGGTACACTTTTTAGACCCCCCAGACACTAAATCCAAAGAAATCTATTTTTTTTTTTCAATAATTTTTTCAATAATTGGCTCTCTATCAAAAATGACAATTTTTAGGAACTTTTTTTGTGCGATTAATAGTCCCTGGGGCATGACCCAGAACCCTAGGCACTTTTTAGGGGCATTTATTGGGTTTTAGGGCTTCAAAATGGTGTTTTTTGATTACCGAAGTTCGGGTCCCATTGATTTCAATGGGGTTCTGGAATCCGGACCCGAACTTTCGGGACGTTCGGGTGTTGTGGTCGAACCAAACTTTTCAAAAGTTCTATCATCCCTAGGGAGAGCACCGGGACCGGTTAAAAAGGAACCCTCCCCGCACGAGCACAGCATCCCAGACGGGCAAAGTGGCACAGCCCGCACACCAGGTCTCTTCTCCTAAGATGGTGGCCTGTCAGACAGGCCGGTGCTAAGGGGCGGCCCTGACACAGAGCGCAGCGTTCCCATCTGGGACAGCCACAGCCCAGCAGTCACCCATGAAGCCACACGTAAGTCAACCTCCTAACCCATTCTCCTCTCAATCGCAGGACGAGTTTCCCTCAGAGCAGGGTGGTGGGGCCCCTCAGTTCTACCCGTCCGCCACTTACAAGGGAGATGGCCCAGATGAGGCAGGGTCTTCTGCTTCCTCTATGGACAGACAAATGGCCGATTTGGCAGAGGCCACATTTAGCCAGGCCAGTTCCATATCGCAACAGCATCCAGCGCCACGCAATTCCACTACAGCATACCCGGGGGATGCAGCACTATTAGCCCTGTTCTCTGCTTTATTACAACAGGAACTGTCTAAATGTTGTACCATTATCACAGAGGAGATGAAAGGGGACTTTTATACTATTGGGAATAGACTGGATACGGTAGAATCAAAAATGGATGTCACAATTAAAAAGATCAATCAAAATTCCTCCATGATCACCTCCCTGCAGGATCAATTAGACACAGCCAATGCAAAAATTGAAGGCCAGGAGAATAGTTTGCGGAGGTACAATTTCCGGATCAGGTGGCTCCCTGAATCGGTAACGGATCTGGAGAACTCTGTACATGTTTTCTTGAAGGAACTGATCCCCAATTTTTCTTCCCATCACTGGGAGATAGACAGGGTGCATAGAGCCCTGACGGCCCCTAGACAGGATGGTTTGCCACGGGATGTGATAGTCAACCCACATTTCTACAAAATAAAGGAGAAAATAATGTATGAAGCAAGGAATAGGGAGTAACTCACTTTAATGGATCACAAAATTCAAAATTTTGCAGACATGTCTCCATTAACCATCCAGAAGAGACGCTCTCTGAAACCTCTCTTGTTGCGCTTGTCTGAGCGCCAAATAAAATACCGGTGGTCCTTCCCTTTCCGCTTGTCCTTTACTTACAAGGGCAAGTCCCACTCTTTCTGCAATTTCCAAGATGGTGAGGAAATCCTGCTGGCCCTTGGACTGATTTCCAGAGATGCTTCACCTCCTCCCTCTTCTTCTCTGCAACATCGTGGCAGACCGATCTCCCCCATATGGTCTCAACAACGCCAAGCCTCCAACAAGAGGTTCTCGGCAGCTAAGGGACAATATGGATGAGTCACTTGCAAGCTACCAGTACTTCACTCTTTTTCCCTCAGGGGCATTTATACTTTCAGACGCTGACCAGGCCCAGTGGCGGCCTGTAGGTTCCTTTGTAAACAGCTAGGGGGAGTTGCTGTCAATGTTGACTGCATGGTTATAGGTGTCGCGCGTCCATTTGCCCACCTCACGCCCGCAGGGCGGGGCGATGGGTTGTGCGACATCCCGCCATGATAGTTACCTGCTATTCCTATCGGCACACCGTGTTGCTGGGGACGTCGGGGAGTAGTCACATGCCACTTCTCTGTGAGCTTGTATCCCCGTCACTGGCAGAGCCAGCCTTACATACTGTGTTGGGAATGTTCAATTCCCTGTGTCCATTGACCTATTGCGGTCTCTGGGCACTCAATTTGCTTGTATGTTATGTGTTAATGTTTTTCCTTTTGTTTTAAGATTCTACCTTTCTTCTTTTCCATCAGTTTCCTCTTTTTTCAAAGAGTGCTGCTCTCATTGGATCCAGGCGTTCCAGAACACGAGCTGGGGAACTGACTGGAGGAGGGATCTGATTCCCTGGTAACAGGCGAGTACAGTCTGCCAAACTGTCATGATGGCCCTACGTACTTCTACCCTTAATGTTTTGACCCATAATGTCCAAGGCTTTAATTCCCAGACTAAACGCACAATGGCCTTCCAACAATATCATAGATGGAAAACGGATATAGTCCTGTTGCAGGAGACACGATTTTCCACCACTTCTGCAAATATATAGTTACATAGTTACATAGTAGGTGAGGTTGAATAAAGACAATAGTCCATCCAGTTCAACCTGTGTAGGTGTGTGTGGCTGTACTCATCTCACATACCCCTGAATGTTCTGATCCTTGAGATGTAAGTCTAAGAGTCTTTTGAAAGCCACCATACTACCCGCAGAAACCACCTCTTGTGGTAGAGAATTCCACAATCTTGTAGCCCTAACAGTAAAGAACCCCCCACGTTGCCTGAGGTTAAAACGCTTCTCCTCTAATCGCATTGTATGCCCTCGAGTCCTCATGCAATCCCTTCGAATCAAAGTTGATTTTAGCCATTTTGATTTCGTGTTTACTTTTCCTATTTGCCTCCTTGTATTGCTCGAAAGCCAATACAGTGCCCTCTGATTTATATTTCTTGAAGGCCAATTTTTTTCCCCTAATAAGTTTTTTAACGCTACGGTTTAGCCAGCCAGGTTTGGCTTTGTCTCTTCTAAATTTATTTCCCATAGGAATGCACTGCAAGATGCCTTTGCCTAATATGTTCCTAAAGCATTCCCATTTTTCCTCTGTGGTCAGGGATCCCAGGGTTTGGTCCCAGTTTACCCTTTCCATCAATGAGTACAATTTTGGAAAGTTTGCCCTTCTGAAGTTTAGGGTTCTTATGTTCCCCACTTGCCTTGTTATATTGTTATTTATACTAAATGTGATCATCCTGTGATCGCTAGAGCCCAGATTGTCCTGGACTCCTACCTGCGAGATTATGTCTGGGTCATTAGTGATCAATAGATCCAGGACTGCATTTTCTCTAGTCGGAGAATCCACCAACTGTGACATGTAATTATCCAGTAAGGTTTCTGTAAATAGGCGGGCCTTCTGTGAGTGTGCAGTCCCCTCATCCCAGTCAATGTCGGGATAATTGAAGTCCCCCAATATGATGACTGATCCCAATTTTGCCACTTTACTCATTAGTGCTAAGGATTCCAGCTCTACATCCTCCCCTTGGTTAGGTGGCCTATAGCAAACCCCCACAATTACTTTCCCCTTTTCTCCTTCCCTATGGAGTTCAACCCAAACAGATTCTAACTCCATACTCATCCCTTCCGTAATGTCACTCCTTTCTATCACCTTTATATTGTTCTTGACATAGAGACATACCCCTCCAGCTCTTTTTCCTACCCTGTCCTTCCGGTACACCGAATACCCTTGGATATTGGCCAGCCAGTCATGTGAGGGGTCGAACCAAGTCTCTGTTATTCCCACAAGGTCTATGTCCTCTTCATGTACTAATATTTCCAACTCATCCATTTTATTAGCTAGGCTCCTGGCATTAGCATATACCCCTCTTAGTTTTACGGAAGTTGAGCGCAATTGGTGGTTATGTTTATTCCTGTTTGGTCTGAGGTTTTCCCGCACAGACCTACCGATTGACGTTGTGGACCTACTGTCGCTGCTGACCCTACAACTGCCTTCAGTCCTCTGCTCCCTCCTGACTGACTCTACTTCTGAGCCCTCCCCCACGTCTCCTAGTTTAAAAGCCCCTCCAACTTGGTGGCCATCTTTCTCCCCAAAAGAGCTGTACCGTCCCCATTAAGGTGCAGCCCATCCTTACTAAAGAGCCGGTAGCCGACTGAGAAGTCAGCCCAGTTCTCCAGGAACCCAAACCCCTCCTTCCTACACCAATTCCTCAGCCACTTGTTAACTTTCCTAATCTCCTTCTGCCTCTCCTGTGTGGCTCGAGGTACTGGCAGTATTTCAGAGAAAACCACCTTGGAGGTCCTTTTCCTCAATCTATTACCTAAGTCCCTGAAATCGTTCTTAAGGATCCTCCAGCTACCTTTAACTTTGTAATTAGTGCCCACATGCACCATGACCGCTGGGTCATCCCCAGCCCCACACAACAATCTGTCTGCCAGATCTGCGATGTGCCGAACTCGGGCGCCCGGTAAACAACATACTGTTCGGTTCACGAGATCTTTTTTACAGATTGCCCTCTCTGTCCTCTTGATCATTGAGTCCCCAACTACCACAACCTTTCTAACCTTTCCTGAGTTACGGCCCCCCTTCTTCCTGGAGCCGTCCCTCCCCTGGCAGCTGGGGGAGGGTGCATGCTCCAGCTCTGCCACCCCTGATTTGATATCCCCCTCAACCTGCAACTCTGCAAATTTGTTAGGGTCTATCAACTCAGGATTGGCCTCCCTGGCACTCCTCCCTCTACCCTTCCTAACAGTCACCCAGCTGCGTACCTCTGCTGCTTGCGTCCCCTCTATTTCTCCCTCCTCTATGCTGGCCCCTGCCAGCGCCTGATAGGTAATGTCCAAGCTCCTTTCCAGGTTGTTGATGCCATGCAGTGTTGCCACTGTGTTCTGTAGGTCCAGGATCTGGTCTACCAGAGCAACAAGTCGCTCACATCTTGCACAGCAGTATTCGCCCTCGATTGGTTCATCAAGGAACGCATACATTCCATAGGGAAGGAGAAAAGGGGAAAGTAATTGTGGGGGTTTGCTATAGGCCACCTAACCAAGGGGAGGAGGTAGAGCTGGAATTCTTAGCACTAATGAGTAAAGTGGCAAAATTGGGATCAGTCGTCATATTGGGGGACTTCAATTATCCCGACATTGACTGGGACGAGGGGACTGCACACTCACAGAAGGCCCGCCTATTCACGGAAACCTTACTGGATAATTACATGTCACAGTTGGTGGATTCTCCGACTAGAGAAAATGCAGTCCTGGATCTATTGATCACTAATGACCCAGACCTAATCTCGCAGGTAGGAGTCCAGGACAATCTGGGCTCTAGCGATCACAGGATGATCACATTTAGTATAAATAACAATATAACAAGGCAAGTGGGGAACATAAGAACCCTAAACTTCAGAAGGGCAAACTTTCCAAAATTGCACTCATTGATGGAAAGGGTAAACTGGGACCAAACCCTGGGATCCCTGACCACAGAGGAAAAATGGGAATGCTTTAGGAACATATTAGGCAAAGGCATCTTGCAGTGCATTCCTATGGGAAATAAATTTAGAAGAGACAAAGCCAAACCTGGCTGGCTAAACCGTAGCGTCAAAAAACTTATTAGGGGAAAAAAATTGGCCTTCACGAAGTATAAATCAGAGGGCACAGTATCGGCTTTCGAGCAATACAAGGAGGCAAATAAGAAAAGTAAACAAGAAATCAAGATGGCTAAAATCAACTTTGAGAGACAAATAGCGGAGGATAGTAAAAAAAACCCAAAGAAATTCTTTAAATATATCAACAGCAAAAAAACTAGGGCAGAGCATATTGCACACATAATTAACAATGATGGGAGGATGGTTACAGAGGACACTGAAAAAGCAACCGTGCTGAATGCTTTTTTCTCGTCAGTCTTTACACAGGAAACGGAGGGGTACACTGACCATGACTGTTTGGTTAGTAGTAATACACAGGACTTGCCACTATGGCTAACAGAGGGTGAAATCAGGGAAAGGCTGGATAAACTCAACACAAACAAATCACCAGGCCCGGATGGCGTACATCCGAGAGTACTCAAGGAACTCAGTAAGGTTATATCCAGACCACTGTTCCTGATCTTTGCTGACAGTATTAGGACAGGAGATGTACCAGGGGATTGGAAGAAAGCTAACGTGATTCCGATATTCAAAAAGGGCCAGAGGCATATCCCGGGAAATTATAGGCCTGTCAGTTTGACATCAATAGTATGTAAACTTCTGGAGGGGATGATAAGGGACTATATCGTAGAGTTTGCTAAAGACAACAACATCATCAGCAGTAATCAGCACGGGTTTACAAATGGGCGTTCTTGTCAAACCAATCTATTAACATTTTACGAGGAGGTGAGCTGTGAGCTAGATAGGGGGAGACCAGTGGATGTGGTGTACTTGGATTTCGCTAAGGCGTTTGATACAGTTCCCCACAAGCGCTTAATTTATAAAATAAGATCTGCAGGTATCGACAGCAGGGTTTGCTCTTGGATACGGAATTGGCTTAAAGGGCGTGTCCAAAGAGTGGTAATAAACAGCGCATACTCAGACTGGTCTGAGGTAGTAAGTGGGGTGCCCCAGGGCTCAGTCCTGGGACCAACCTTGTTCAATTTATTCATAAACAACATTGAGGTCGGGATCAGTAGTTCGATATCAGTTTTTGCAGATGACACAAAATTGGCCAGAGCAATAACTGCACAGCATGAAGCAGATATCCTACAGAATGACCTGGACAAAATTACAGAGTGGGCAACGACATGGCAAATGAGGTTTAACGTGGAGAAGTGTAAGGTTTTGCACTTGGGGACTAAAAACATAAAAGCACAATACACGTTAGGAGGGGAACCCTTGGGGGACTCAAAAATGGAGAAGGATCTGGGAGTCTTGGTTGATGATAGATTAGGCAACAGCATGCAATGTCAAGCGGCAGCTGCCAAAGCCAGCAGAATATTGGCATGCATAAAGAAAGGGATGTATTCCAGAGATAAGACTATAATCCTTCCACTTTATAAAACTCTGGTCCGACCGCATCTGGAGTATTCTGTCCAGTTCTGGTCGCCAGTCCTCAGGAGGGATGTGTTGGAGCTGGAGAGAGTCCAGAGAAGGGCAACTAAACTAATTAGGGGATTGGAGGACCTTGACTATGAAGAGCGTCTACAATCGCTCGATTTATTCTCCCTGGAGAAGAGACGTCTGAGGGGGGACATGATAGCAATTCATAAATATCTTAATGGGGATCCCAGCTTAGAAAAAAAGCTGTTCATTCGAAGGGATTGCATGAGGACTCGAGGGCATACAATGCGATTAGAGGAGAAGCGTTTTAACCTCAGGCAACGTGGGGGGTTCTTTACTGTTAGGGCTACAAGATTGTGGAATTCTCTACCACAAGAGGTGGTTTCTGCGGGTAGTATGGTGGCTTTCAAAAGACTCTTAGACTTACATCTCAAGGATCAGAACATTCAGGGGTATGTGAGATGATTACAGCCACACACACCTACACAGGTTGAACTGGATGGACTATTGTCTTTATTCAACCTCACCTACTATGCAACTATGCAACTATACATGCAGCAAGAAGTGCACTGAGTGGCATCCGCAATCCTGTCGGACATTATTACCCACTACTCTATGGGGATATATTAACGACCTGCTCTTCCTTACCTACACTACCTCTGTCTCCCCTGGTACTAAACCTGGGGTCCTCACCAGTCGCTAAGATACTCACCAGTCACTAAGATACTCACTAGTCGCAAAGATCCAACAGACGGTAAGATATTCAACTGTCGCAAAGATCCAACAGACGCAAAGATACTCACCAGTCGCAAAGATACTCACCAGTCGCAAGATACTCACCAGTCGCAAAGATACTCACCAGTCGCAAAGATACTCACCAGTCGCAAGATAATCACCAGTCGCAAAGATACTCACCAGTCGCAAAGATACTCACCAGTCGCAAGATACTTACCATATGCATGCTAAATATCCCACAAATTTTTTGTCATGTGCCTGGGAAAAAAGAGAGGGGGGTAGCGATATGTATAGCTAGGAATGTGCCAGGGAAGGCAGGTACATTCTGGCGGTGGGGAGGATTCATGAAAGCCCCATCTCCCTCATATCTTATTATGCGCCCAATTCGGGTCAGGTCAGATTCTTCGAGTCCATGTTGGCCACTCTGCTTCCCCATGTACATGGTCAGGTGATCATTGGCGGGGACAGCAACGTCTCCCTGGAACAGGCCTTGGATAGATCTAATGACAGGTTCAAATGACCATTAAGGCAGTAGGAACCCCATCTGGGCCATTCACATGGCGACTGAATGCTTCCCTGCTCAATGATCCCACTATCTTCTCAGATGTGGAGACCGCCATTCACCAGTACTTTCAGGATAACAAATCAGGTGACACTAACCCGAGTATTAATTGGGCAGCCCACAAAGCCACTATACGGGGCAAATTGATCCAACTAGCGGCCAGAACCAAACACATTCACACACAGACAATCCAACAGCAAGAGGAGGCCCTGCGCGCGATAATCCTAGAACAAAAACAGATCCCCCTGAGAGACCTGAGACACAAAATAGATGCAGCACGAGTGGCCCTTAACCTCACCCTTACTACCAAGGTGGAAAAACACCTCCGCTGGTCCCGCCACCGCTTTTATTCCCTGAGAGATAAACCCTCCACTCTCTTAGCAAGAAAGCTGAATTCCCGTCCATATAATCCAGTGCTCCCTAAGCTACGCCTCCAAATGGGCAAATTGTCTCAAAACCCTGATCTGATCTTATTTTTAAACTTTATGCTTCCCCAGGGCCCTTCTTTCCCTTTAGAGTCGAGGACTTTCTTAGGGACATCCTGCTCCCCCAATTACATAAAAACCATGCAGAGCTCATGGATGCTGAATTCACGGAGGGCAAAGTGAAGCAGGCAATAAAATCCACAAACCCCTCTAAGGCACCTGGACCGTATGGATTCTCAGGTCACTATTACAAGAAATATGCTGATTTGCTTGCCCCTCATTTATGTTCCTTCTTTAACGATCTGAGGAGTGGTGGGACACTACCACCCTGTGAAAATGAGGCCTTCATTAATGTACTCCCTAAACTGGGTAAAGACCATAGTGATTGTTCTAATTATCGCCCGATATCTCTCAGTAATGTGGATCTCAAACTGATGACAAAAATATTGGCAAACCGACTGCATTCCTTTTTGGCTTGGTATGTTCATCCGGACCGGGTGGGCTTTGTGCCACGGAGACGGGCTCCAGACCAAACTCGCCGCCTCATCGATATCATAGCAGCAGTTCATTCTAACTGGGATGGGGGCCTAGAAAGTGAATGCTACTGTCACTGGACCTTTGTAAGGCCTTTGACTCCCTCTCGTGGGACTATATGTTCTTCATTTTACAGAAATACGGTTTTGGCTCGCATTTCCTTTATGCAACGCCGTCGGAAAGGGTGGTCATTAAAGGGCACGAATCTTCTAAGCTGGATATACTGCGGGGTACTAGGCAAGGTTGTCCCCTTTCTCCTATAATTTTTATATTAGCCCTTGAGCCCCTAGGCATCAAACTTAGAAATCAATCAGATATTAAAGGCATACACTGCGGTGGGATGGAACACCATTAGGCTATGTTTGCGGATGACATCCTCTTACTTCTTTTGTCCCCTGTAACCTCTTTGCCAAGCCTATACCGCATATTGAAACATTTTACACTTATTTCGGGTCTCTCTGTCAATCATTTCAAATCGGAGGCAATGAATCTGAATCTGGATGATGCTACTTTAAACCAATTACAAAGTAATTTCCCATTTAAATGGCAACGCAAGGCTCTTCCCTATTTGGGTATTTACTTAACTGCCACGGTGGCCAACTATCCTTCTGTGTTCAGAATGTTGTTACTGAATATCCAGAGGTGGGAAAAGAATCCCCCTTCGTGGTTTGGCAGACTGTACACGCTTAAGATGAACCTATTGCTGAGATTGCTCTATATGTTTCGGACCCTCCCTATTTCCATTAAGCTTTCCATTAAGCTACATTTTGTGTGGGGGGAAAAGAGACCTAGGGTTAACAGGAGCACGTTGTTTACGCCCAAGCTTAGGTGAGGTCTAGGAGCACCTGATTTAGTCAAGTACTTCTATGCAGTGCAATTGCCCCAATTGATCCGTTTTCACTCTTCCCACCGGTCCAGGTGGATGAACATAGAATCAGCACAGTACCCCTCCAAACCCATTAGCCACCTGATGTGGCTGAAGCCAAAAGATAGACCACCGATACTCTGCTTCACTACCTCCTTCTCTTTAAACCTATGGGACAGGCTGCTGAAAACTCACGGATTTAAATCCCCTCACACCCCTTTGGCTCCGATAGCGGGCAATCCTGATTTTACCCCTGGTCTCCAACTCCATAATTTTGCATGGTGGACCAATAAAGGTCTTATTCGTATGGCTGACTGTTGTGATAATAAGGGTATCTTGTCTAAAGCTCTATTGAAACAAAAATACCTTCTTCCTAACTCAGAATTTTACCGTCATGTCCAGCTTACACATTATTTGCAGTCCCTGCAGTCGGTCTCTGATCTCACCACGTCTACCTCTATGGAATATCTGTGTGGATAAGCACAAGGGGCACATCTCAAAAATGTATGGAATCCTGACCTCTTCCTCTATCAAATTGTTCTATATGCAGAAATGGGAACAGGACCTCCATACCACCCACGATCTTGAGGACTGCTTCCAGATGGCCCAGCGTGCTTCCAAATCATATATAAATACATCCTTCATAGAGGCCAATTATAAGGTTCTGATGAGGTGGTATATGGTGCCGACAAGAATTGCTGCATATGTTGAGGGGGCCCCGGATACCTGTTTTAGGGGATCTGGAATACAGTAAAGCGCTTTTTGATTCGGGTCTATAATTTTATATATTCACTTACGCAAGTTAATTTACCCAAATTCCCTGAACAAGCTCTGCTCGGACATTCCTCGGTGGGTGTGCTGGGCAGAGCCAAGAAACTGGTAGTGTTTATCTTCACGGAGGCCAGACTGGCTGTTGCCAGATTGTGGAGGTCGCCGACCATCCCGTTTGATCTTGTGAAGCATAAGTTAACTTGGATTATGCTTAATGAATGCCTCTCGGCAAACCCCTTGGACAAAATAACCCAATTTGACAAAACATGGGAACCCTGGATTCAATATCTGTCGGCACGTTGTACTTTATAACTATGCAAATGATCTTCATGGTTAGCTACGGTGTATGTGCAATGTTATACCTACTTCATATGCCGTGTTTAACATGTTTTACAAGCTCAACGGTTTTATACTGCCTATGCTCTGTTTTTTTGCATTTGTTATTGACTGATTTGGAAGAAAAACCTAATAAAAATAATTGAAAATGAAAAGGTGAACTCCGCCTTTAAAAAAGAGTGAGGTTGATTTATTAAAACTGAAGAGTTCAAAATCTGGTGCAGCTGTGCCTGGTAGCCACTCAGCTTCAACTACAGTAAGTTGAATTAAGCTTTGACAAATAAAAAAACCTGGAAGCTGATTGGTTTCTATGCATAGCTGCACCAGTGTTTGCACTCAGTTTTAGTAAATCAACCCCATTGTGACTTCTGGGTTCAAGCTCTATGAATTTTGTGTGAAAACTTTAATAAATAGACCCCTGACTGTTTTAATGTAGTCTGGTGTAACTGGGCTTTTTTTAAATAAACATTTGGACTTCATTAACACCTGATACCGTATGATGCCAGATGCACCACTTTTTGCATGCAATACCACATTTCGCTGCTAATGAATTAGGTCCATATGAATCCATGGCATATAAAAGGTTCTAAAAGTTGGGCAGGGCTAATTAGCAATGTGTGATCGAAAGTGATTGGCTGAAAACCTGGGGGACAATCATAGGTGTGCGCAGCCTATTGCATTAGGGTGTGCACCCCAAAGTTTAAATACACATGCATGTGTTTGCCTACATGTGCATGGCCCCGATACATTACTCTCCCTGCTGGCAAAGTGAAATAGAAGTGTGTGGCACTTCTCTTATGGCAGAGCAGGTCCGAGGGAGATCTTTCCCATCTCCTCACTGGCAAACAGAGCGATAATGCTAATGTGCCCTAGGTGATTAGGGTGTGCCCAGGCACACCCGGCACACCCTGTGCGCACGCCTATGGGGACAATTTTGGGACAATGAAGAACATAGCTATACAGTGGGTAATCATAATGCCATTGAAATTACATATTATGACTTAGTGCTGTTGTGTTGTAAACAGATAATTATAGATGAAAGCATGATATATTAAAAGATCATCATAAACAATTAGTCTGACAGCAAAATTGTTAATATAAAATATCATTTGGAGGTTAACATAGCTGTAAATGTATCTATGGCAATGTCTGTTTAATTTTTTTTTTTTTTTTAGAGGATGGATTTAGGAGCTAAATTTCAGGGTTTGCTAATGATACCAAATTATTACTGTTAGAGCTTTTAAAATGTGGAAATTTCTCCCCCAGGAAGTGGTATTAGCTTAGAGCAGTGATGACAAACCTTGGCACCCCAGATGTTTTGGAACTACATTTCCCATTATGCTCAACTACACTGCAGAGTGCATGAACATTATGGGAAATGTAGTTCCAAAACATCTGGGGTACCAAGGTTCGCCATCATTGGCTTAGAGTGTCGACAACTTTGAAAATGTTTTAGATGTCGTCCTCAGGAATCAGAATATACAGGGCTATGGGTATTGTTAGGGACTAAAAAACACACACATAGGTTGAACTGGATGGACCTGTGTTTTTTTTTTTTTACCAACCTTATAGACTATGGGGTTAATTTACTAAAGGCAACTAGTCTGTGCACTGCAAGTGCAATTGCTCTAGACCTGAGGAGAACATAAAAGGAAAATAAAAAAAAACAGCATTTTTGCTTGCACATGAATGGATGATAGAAATCAGCAGAGCTTCCCATCATTTCAGATCTTCCCCCCAGATCTAGCGCAACTGCACTTTGGGTGCACTTACAGTGCACAGTATATTTGCCTTTAGTAAATTAACCTCTATGTAACTATGTATATAACTTTCTATTTAGTTTCTTTGAAATCCATCCTGTACATCTATTATGACTACTAATAAAGCCACAGAGTAGTCAATATACAGTATATAAGGAGAATAAAACATGTTTTACTGGGAACAGTTTTTTGCATAGTCAATTTATTATAGTACAAAGCGAATAACATGCGTTCCTTGTAGGATGCAGGTTCTCTGCGAGGAAGACTAATTATGTTGTTTACTTCTAATTGCTCTTTTTGGGGACTGACTTATGAATTCAGGAGCACAGCAGAAGAGATGTTGGATGTGCTACCCTTATATAATTCTTAGGTTTAAAGCGAGCCTGTGCTTTGCTCATGCAAGGCAAAAAGACAGGTTTTTCTTAAAGTGGTTGTTACCCCAAAAAAAAAAAAAAAAAATATGCTCTTGTCCCTTTAATGTGCAAGCTGTTGCATAATGCTTTTGTTTTTTCAACTACCCGTTTGTATCTCCCACAATACCTGTTTGATCCTGACTGGTCCTGACTCCCCCCTGAGAGCAGACCACGTTTATCATGGTTGCTGAGCTATGAGATCGTGGTCAGGATATGTGCCTCCGTCACCCACTCTGTCCAGTGTCCTCCTCCCTCCTCCCTCCTCCCCTCCCTGCCTGTCAGCTCTGTGTGTGAGCTGCCCCTCCCCTCCCCTATTAGTATTCATTTCAACAGTTAAAAAAAATTACTGCCAGCCCCTCTCTTGTATTCAGCTATAACACACTATGTAAGTGTATGTGGAAAATGAAGCTTCTAAATACCATTTTTGCAGATAGCTCCAAGTCGGTCATTCCAGCTACTCCCACCCCCCCCCCCATCTAAGGGCTACAGCAGGAGGAGCCGAGTGGCCAGCACATCAGTCACATGACCTCCTGGCTGACGTCAGCGGGAGATCTCGGCTCCTCCTGCTGTACCCTTGGATTGGACTAGAAGAGCGGCCGGGAGTCACGTGACCGGCCTGAAGATATCTGCAAAATGGTATTTAGAACCTTCATTTTCCATATAGACTTACATAGTGTGTTATAGCTGAATACAAGAGAGGGGCTGGCAGTAGATTGCAACCCAAGGTTACAAACACTTTAAGTTTTGCCCTCACCTGCTACAAATACTTACGTTTTCCTTTCCTCTTGTGCTTCTCCATTTTGCTGCCAGCATTGATTGGAAATACCCAGTGCATCATGATGTCGGGTGTACACAGGAAAGGTGAGTATGTAAAGCTGGAGATGGTGAACCTTTTGCTTTGGCCTGTATGGGCAAAACACAGGCTCACTTTAAAATAAATTAGCCAAATGTTTTGCCCAACAGCTCTCCATATTGTTTTTCCTACAGTTTTCATAAATCAGCTTCCTAATGCATTCACCATGTGGTATTTATACCACTATTTAAAAGTAATTACAAGCCAACAGTTGGAAAATATTGGTCTTTGATGCAAAAATCTTAAACATATTTTACAATGACCACCGATATAACAATAAATCTTAGGAATAGAAATGTTTTATTAGGTTTTTCGTATATTTAGCCTTCAAACATGTAGTGTTTGTTTTTCATACCCTGCAATAATAAGCATATTTCAATTATGTTCTAGGTAAAACAAAAAGAGTTAACAGACAGACTTACCAAGTGTTGCAATGGAATATTATGAAGTTGTAAAAAGTGTACAGAAATATATGACTATGATCATATACTTTAATGTACATAAAATATTACTTTGTTGTTAAATCATAATTATGACATTGACAATGTTATATACATTTTAAGACACAAAAGTCTGTATTCAGTGGGACCACTTACAACACAATAGAAAAAAAATATGTGTCTTCTTGTGCTTTATGATCCTTTAGATCTACGTGCCACTGTTCAATGGAACTGGCTTGTGTATTTTCATGTCTTGTGCCTTCTATATTGTGCAATCAAAGATCAGGTAAAAGAAAATTAAAGTGGTTGTAAACCTCAGACATGAAATGTGAACAAAGCATATCCTTCTATAGTGTATACTTGTCTCAATTATGAGCACTAAGTGTCATTTCTCTCTGCTGCTTTGTTCCTCTGCTATCAGCATGAATCACTTCTGACAGGTTTTCCTGACACCAAGAGAAAAATGGTGACAGGGGAGGGACCTCCAGCAGATTGAAAACATCAGCTCTGTTCCTGTGTGCTGTGTAAAGGGGGATATGTCTCTTCCCTCCAATCAGCTATCAGAGCTCTCCTCACTCTGCTCTGCAGAGTGTAACCTCAGCTCTCCACCCCCCGTTTTCTGAACTCTCAGACAAGCTTATACATCCAGCACTTTGAACAGATGACGAGAAGACTGCAGATAGACAGATACAACTTATGTAGGAGGATTTGTTTCATCTCTGTGTATTACCTGAGGATAGTCACTTCCCTGGGTAAACATTTACAAACACTTTAAATAAACATATATAAGCTTATCATACACAAGTTCCTTTCCTCCTTAAGTGAGACATTTTTGAACTAATATAAGATCCCTTCTCCTATCACACACACACATTCATTCACTGCAGTTACCCGTCACAGGAGATGGACAATAACAGTGAACATAGGGCTCGGCCCCTCGTAGACAAGAAATACCTAGAAATCCAAAAGTTTCCATTCCAGCTGACTGATCCTATCATATGGCACTTTACTTTTCCAGCCAAATCCAGCTGGAATCCCCACTTTTATAAACGTTTCTACGTTTTCATTTTAAATCAAGGCACAAATAAACATTTTCATCAAATGAAATGCTTTAAGATTTCTTTTTAAGAAATATTGGATGAACTGTCTGGGAATTAAGAAAGAAACCGTAAATTTATTTAAAAATTTGTGGGAGAAAAGCCTAATTAAGTGTGTTGTGTACTTCTTTTGCATCCTTCACTAGATTATTTAATTAACAAAATTTGCAATGACCAAAAAATGTGCATGTAACAGGAATGTAGTGGTATTTTGACAGCTCCCAAAAATACACTACGGAGACATGAATACAATTGTATGGAAAACGTTAATATTTTGTGGCGGTTTGCTCTATAGTGTTAAATACACTTGTATATATTTTTCTTGAGTGCGAGTACATCTTGCAGGCATGACTACTATTTATTTATCAAGGTGGACAAAATCAAAACTCTGTTGCTGACAGCCACCAGTCAGATACAGACATCCCCCTTATTGAGTGCAAAATAATGCAATTCTTATCCTGCACATATCAGTAAGGAAGGCTTACCATTAACATTAAGCCCTGCATTTGTAGTGGTCTAAAATGCCATCATGCTAGTCTTATCCTGTCCCTTTTAGGAACTGTTCACACATGCATCACTCATCCAATGTGGCAGCAGTAAAGAAACTTATTTTGTATTATTGTACTATGACAAAGAAAAGTCCACACGTGTCTGGACTGGACAGGTTTCAGGTGCCAGACAATGTGCTTTAAAAAGCATTGCTGATTTTTAAATGGATGCTCAGCTTACTAATTAAAATATCAAGCTTGCCACAAAATTTGACTGAATTTTAAATTCTATATTAGTTTGTTCAGGTATATAATATATTGTTCAGGTATGTTTGTTTCAGCTCATTCATGCACATCCTGAATGCAGAAGCGCAACCAGCATGTGTGACCTGCTACAAATTGAAAGCAAGCAGAAAGGGCCATAGCCATCAGGCAGACAAGCGTCAATGGGACACCAGGCAAGTGTTTAAGTTAGCTTCTTTGCTTTGCACAATTTGATAAATACACCTTTTTTAGCCTCATTCACCAAGGTGTGAAAAATACATAGCGCCTCATATATTTTCCTTTCCCTATCTCATATGTGTGGATTTTTGTTACTACGAATATGTATTGCTGGTGCTTTGATTGTGTGAATTATTATCCCTAGGTCCCTGACTTTGTGGACATGCATAGATGATTAGTATACACAAACGTACTTTAGTTCCAACAATTTCTAAAACTTACCAGACAGACATATGTATTACATCTGTGAACACATATTTATCTATTTGCTTTTTCTTTGGGTGAGTATAGTTTTATATATATTTTATATCCTTGTGTGTGTATATATATATATATATATATATATATATATATATATATATATATATATATATACACAGTATCTTACAAAAGCGAGTACACCCCTCAATTTTTGTAAATATTTTATTCTATCTTTTCATGTGACAACACTGAAGAAATTACACTTTTCTACAATGTAAAGTAGTGAGTGTACAGCTTGTATAACAGTTTAAATTTGCTGTCCCCTCAAAATAACTCAACACACAGCCATTAATGTCTAAACCGCTGGCAACAAAAGCGAGTACACCCCTAAGTCAAATTGGGCCAAAAGTGTCAATATTTTGTGTGGCCACCATTATTTTCCAGCACTGCCTTAATCTTGGGCATGGAGTTCACCAGAGCATCACAGGTTGCCATTGGAGTCCTCTTTCACTCCTCCATGACGACATCACAGAGCTGGTGGATGTTAGAGACCTTGCGCTCCTCCACCATCTGTTTGAGGATGCCCTACATATGCTCAATAGGGTTTAGGTCTGGAGACATGGTTGGCCAGTCCATCACCTTTACCCTCCACTTCGATAGCAAGATAGTGGTTGTCTTGGAGGTGTGTTTGGGGTTGTTGATTATTTTGGAATACTGCTCTGCAGCCCAGTCTCCAAAGGGAAGGGATCATGCTCTGCTTCAGTATGTCACAGTACATGTTGGCATTCATGGTTTCCTCAATGATCAGCACTCATGCAGCCCCAGACTATGACACTCCAACCACCATGCTTGACTGTAGGCAAGACACACTTGTCTTTATACTCCTCACCTGGTTGCAGCCACACACACTTGAGACTATCTTGTTCTCATAAGACCACAGGACATGGTTCCAGTAATCCATGTCCTTAGTCTGCTTGTCTTTAGCAAACTGTTTGGGGTCTTTCTTGTGTATCATCTTTTGAAGAGGCTTCCTCCTGTGCGGCGTATGGTTGGAGCACTGACAGGCTGACCCCCAACCCCTTCAATCTCTCCAGCAATGCTGGCAGACTCTCATGTCTATTTCCCAAAGACAACCTCTGGATATGACGCTGAGCACGTGCACTCAACTTCTCTGGTCGAACATGGTGAGGCTTTTTCTGAGTGGAACATGTCCTGTTAATCCACTGTATGGTCTTGGCCACCGTCCTGCAGCTCAGTTTCAGGGTATTGTCAATCTTCTTTTAGCCTAGGCCAGTGATGGCAAACCTTGCCCGAGAGGTTTTAAAACTACATTTCCCATGATGCTCATGCACTCTGCGGTGTAGCTAAGCATCATGGGAAATGTAGTTCCAAAACATCTGGGGCGCCAAAGTTCACCATCACTGGCCTAGGCCATCTTTATGTAGAGCAAAAATCCTTGTTCTTTGTCATGAGGTGTCATGTTGAACTTCCAGTGACCAGTATGAGAGAGTGAGTTTTAGACATTAATGGCTGTGTGTTGAGTTATTTTGAGGGGACAGCAAATTTACACTGTTATACAAGCTGTACACTCACTACTTTACATTGTAGCAAAGTTTCATTTCTTCAGTGTTGCCACATGAAAAGATATAATAAAATATTCACAAAAATGTGAGGGGTGTACTCACTTTTTTGAGATACTGTGTGTGTATATATATATATATATATATATATATATATATATATGCACATTTGCTTTTTCTGTCTATAGCCATATTTCTTTATCTCATATCATCTACATAAATATATTCCTTAATTCTGTCTCCACAGATATACATTGAATATTCATACATACAGTATCTATAGTAAATGTACACTGAACATGAATATAATGGCGCTAGGTATAGTAAACATTGTTTCTTCTAAAGCCTAATAAAGTATGTACATTTTGATGAAAGCCAAAGGTGTACCCATTACCTCATGGTGTGGGTCACGTAACCTTAAGTACCACTTGACAACTGTAGTTCATTTATCACCAGTACCCCCCCTATTGCTCAGAAATGCTTTCCTAAGCAATCCCTTGTGTGTGGAAAATACTAGATGTTGCCCAGTGAAGGGTTACTTGAATGGGTGGATTGACTGGTTGATAGAAATACATTGATGGGGAGAGCATAGTAAAACTTTAAAGTGAATATGTGGCAGGGCTATGGACATTCGAGTATTTACATATTCCCAAAAAGCAGCAAATTAATTTTAAAACAAGATCTCTCTGACTATTGTAGCTGCTTCTTAAGTTCACATCTGAAATAGTAAAGTTATCTCTTAAAAGCTCAGCCCACCCTGCTTCCATTGCCCAGAGTACTTACTCTGTATCTACATTATAGATTTATAATAAAAGGCTAGAAGGCTTCCAAGTTACTGCTTGGGAGGTGGGTGCAAGTTAAGCTCAGCTCGCCTAAAGAACTTGCTGTGAAATTTGAAGATGAATTTCTCTACAGTTGCTGCAGCTACAGAGTTTAGTAAATGCTTGTTTTAAAGCTCATTAGCAGCGAATGTGTAAAGACCTGAATGTCCATGGCCTGGCCAAAGATCTGCTTTAATTTGGTGCAAAACCAAATTTGGTCTGGTTAAACAGTGAGTGTATATTAAATAGGAAATGCACAGTGACTGGAGACTGCACACAAAAAGGTAATTGTACATCAGATGGGGTTAATGTGAAGTGGATGGGGGATGCTAAGTGAAGGACCAATGTACATTGAATGGAAGTAAAAGGTAAATGTACTGTGGTTGGAAACTGTTCAGTAAAAAACGTAAGATGCTGTTGTATAAAGGGAAGAGTTACTTTACAGTGGTCAGGGATGAATAGCAAATGGTTAACACATAGCAATGGCATTGCAACTCTAGGTATGGTGTGCGCTATTGTGTTAACGGGGCTAGGTATAGTTCACCATAGTCTGGTGTCTACGTACCTTCTCTCGAGTTAGCAGACTCCAGTGGGAACACAGCAAGTGACCTCAGATCCCCTTAATAAATATAAAGATTATTTCTGCCTCTATAGAAACATCTCCTTTGTTTCCTGTGTTCATAGTTGAAGTTTAACATATAAGTTTAGATTTAGATTTACTGACTTTTCCTGGATACTTTTACAAATCTCGTTTCATTGCTCTTAGGCATTAATCTCTGTTTTCTGCCTCTTAAAACTCCTTTTTGTTTCATTTCCTATAGATATATAAGCTTGGCATTGTTTTTTTCTTTAGACACAATTACTTACCACACACATATACATATATATGTATATATATATATATATATATATATACATACTGTATATATGTGGTTGCATTGTACTGTAGCTTAGTAAAGATACAGTATATACATCTAGAGGGAAAGAGAGGGATAGATAGCTACACATATGATCAAAAGTGTTTAAGGGAAGAACTGTTGTTGCCATAGCAACCAGATTCCCCCCACGCTGCACTAGAAATATGTAGTCTAAATGGTTTATATGGGCAGCAAGAACGTCCTTCTGTGATGTCTGTTCCTACTTAAATACACATTAATTAAAGTAATTGGGCTTATTTACAGAAATGGGTAAAAATGGTATTAGCTTTGGTAAATAATCATAGGCATGCTTTCATTTTGTAACCTGAACTAGAGGAAAAACTTTAGGGCCTTTGTTTGCTTGAACTGGGTTTTGCATTCTCATACAAGTCTATTGGAATGCAAAATCCACTTGAAGCAGGTCAAATTTCTCTGTCAATAGATTTTAAATGATCTCAGAAGTGTTCTTGTCTGATGTCAAACTGATACTATCAATGCACACTCAAAGCTCAAAGCCCATAGACACAGGCTCTACATTTGATTAATCTGGATATTACCCAAAATTTAAGCTTTTTCCCTAACTCTAGTCTCAAAAGAATAGCCAAGGATATTTAAAGTGCTTGGTTACTTCTCAGGACAGCACATGGCATTTCTTGCTTTCTAGCATGTATCAAAGATGTCCAACTATTTGATCTGCAAGTTTGGCAGGTACATTTTTACATTATGTGCCCACTGATATAATTCCTTGTGAATTTGGGTCATGGACAATTGATTCTAAAAAATGCTAGATTATTTTTTATTTTATATTTTTTACGGTATGACTAGGAAGACAGCATGGGACTGGTCTACACTTTGGACTGTCCCTTCATCCCCAATAGTCACGATCCAGCAGATCTGTAATTTACAAAATATTTTGGGATTTTATTACTCTAGTATGTACCTCATTTTTTTTCTTTAGCTTTATTTGCTATTTATATGTATATGTAGTATTTTACCCATTAAGCTTTGTATTCCAACACTGTTTTTAATGATATGACATAAATCCAGTGCAATGGTACCGCATCTACTGTCACAAGATATATAAGAATCTATTCACCGCATGTCATTGTGGATTATAGGATTTATATGTTGCAAGGAAAATGTTGTAATATCGGCCAAAATCTTCTTTATTCATTAAGAGTTTGTCTTATATTTTATGTTGTTGGTTTTTTTTTTTTGAAAGAACTATATACATTGTGCTTGCTTAAACAGCTATATGGGCCTGAGCTAATTAAAGAATTAGTACATATAGTTTGCATAAAGTTGCATTTGTCACACATTTTGTCCTCTAAACTCACATCCATAGGTATTGACATTATACTGTAGTGATAAAATGTATTTGCTGCTAAATATCTGCTTCATGAACATTACAAGGTATTATTCTCTACAACGCTATAATGATCAAAGCTACAGCATTTGCCACACCTCTCTATATATTTTTTTGATTAGGATATAATTAGTAACAATACAAAATATCCACAATAAAAGTCATTCAACAGATGTGAGATGGGTGCTTGTGTTACATTTAAGGTTTAAATGAGCTATCATGTACTGATTTAATATTATGATTTGGGAATGTAATTAAATGGAAACCTCTTTTTTATGTTTTATGTTTTTAAGTTTTTTTTTTTTTAACACTTTAAGTTATTGTTTACATATGATTTTGTAGGAAAGGTTGAATATTATATTTTGAAATACTTGTTATTTCTGTTTAAAAGTATAAGATACAGCACAGTCCATAGAAAGCCTAACAATGTCACAGAAGATAGGACTTTTAAAAATCACTACAGATGATATAAGCAAATGTGTACTGCAAGTGCCAGAATATTTTAATTCTATGTTGTACCATTTTGAACAAGAATTTCTACTAATATTAAAACTTTTTGGCTAAAGGTTCACCAGATCAGATTAATGTACAAATTTCAACTTTTAGTTAAAGAAATAAAACACAACTAAAATAACACTTAAGGCCTCATACACACCTTGGCATCATTGCCCAGTGCAGTCCTAACACATAGTGCATACAAAAATTTGCCATGCAGATTCCTTAAGCATTTGCACAGGCACAACAAAGAAGCATATACAAGGTAATAACCTTCTGCCTCCCTAAAAGTGTTTGTGTCTGGCAGTTGGCTGACTAGGCCTAAGCTCTACATTTTGGGGGAAGGTCACAAGCCCACCCCATCCCACACAGAAATATTAGGTATTTCCAAGAGCTCTGACAGACAAACAGAACAGTAAAGTGTGGCGATGGTGAATATAGGTGCAGTGGGAGAAGGGTAGTGAGAAAACCTATAACTTTGTCCTGAATGGGCACCAGATTCCCTTTAGGTCTGATTCACACTTATGCATTTTTAGTGCTTTTTGCATTTGGCAGAAATGCACTACAGTCCATTTTAACATGGTTTCCTATGGAACATGTTCTGTAGTGCAAATCTGTAAAATGCAAAAAGCACTAAAAATGCATAAGTGTGAATCAGACCTTATATTGAATGTGTAAATGAACACAGGTTAGCTGGTTTGGTGAGACTTTAGTAAAGTACCACATTTGCTTGACTACATCCCCAGTTGCAAAATGTTTACTCATAAAGATACTGAGCAATATTGTAAATGAGATAAAAACTATTGTATGTAATTACATTTACAATGTATAAGTAGTTTTTCAATAGCATTCACCTTTCATAACTAGATTCTTTCGACTTTCTAAAGTATATCACAAGCCCAAACTTTTTTTTTTTTTTCATTTTGGAGTAGGGGAGGGTTAAAACTGGGTCCTTGGCTCAAACCCCAACCAGGACACTACCTGCATGGAGTTAGCATGTTCTGCCTGTGCTTGTATGGGTTTCCTCTAAGTACCCCAGTTTCTTTCCATACTCCAAAAACATGCTGGTAGATGAATTGGATTCTGTCTCAATTGGTTCTAGTAGATGTATAAATGCTTTTTAAGTAGTAGCATTAAGCTTGGTACACATACTGAGGTTTGTTTTTGTTTTTTTGTTCAACCAGTGGGTTGAAAAAAAAACAAAAAACTTACAGATTCTCCCCCCATTGCGCTAATATATTCTGACACCAGGGACTCCCCACATCGAATGCTGGCTTTCCAGCAGGACTGTTTGACAAAAGCTGGTCTGGTTTACACATCACATTACACATTGGCTGGTTGCTGCTGAACTGGCGAAATTCCAATATGTGCGTACCTGGCTTTAGATTGTGAGCTCCTTGAGGGTAGAGACTAATGTAAATGTACAATATATAACGTGCTGCATAAATTATTGGCACTATATAAGTACCCCCCGTAATAGATTAATCTGTATCTCATCAGATAGGTTTTCTTTCACTTCCTGTTCCTTTTTAATGGCAGGGAAAACTCCTCTTATAAAGTTATCTCCAGAACAAGTTCCCATTGAAAGTTTTCCATCTATTTCTTTTCTTGTGGCAACTCATCATTTAGGATTTAGCCTCACTTTCTTTCCCGGTGACATTGGTGATAGGACAATTAGAGAGTGAAACTCTATAACGGAGTCACAGACAGTAGTAAAAACCTGACAGAGGTTTTTAACCCATCACCACTTAAATAGCAAAAAAAGACGTTTCGAATTTTATTTATACCTAAATATAACTGCATTTGTGTGTAGGCGTGTCTATGTGTGTGTGTGTGTGTGTGTGTGTGTGTGTGTATATATATATATATATATATATATATATATATATATATATATATATTTATATATATAATAAATGAAACAGTACTTAAAACAGTGTAAATAAAAAAAAACCAGTGATGAATATGAGTGACAATGGGATGATTGGCAGTTCACAGTATATGTCCGTATGTTAAAGACATTTGGCAATAAAAGCAACATCTTCTTGGAGTTCAAAAGAGGCCAAATGTTCAGTAACTAAACTACAAGTGCATTTGTCAAAACACTTCAAAATGATTAAAAATGTCAAGCGGGACAGTTTTAAAAATAAATACAGAATATATCAATAGTGGATACAATGAAATAACAAACTAAAATGGTGGTTAAAAGTCAAAGCTTACAGGCAAGAATAGACAAAAAAAAAAAATAGTTGATATGTAACAAAGGAAAAGTTCCCAAAATTACTTTAGATTCTATCAGAGAATCTGTCAGTTTTGCTCAATCATGGCTAAGTAACTGGTTCTCTTGATAGGGCAACCCCACTAATACTTTTCTTTCCTGTGCTCCCCTGCCTCTTGCCACTCTATTTTGTCAGAAACACCCAGTACTTAAAGCAGAATTTAGCAAGGTAGGAATTCCCTCCCCCCATCCTCTTTTCAATGCTGCAGTTTTTAAATATGGCACATGCACCATTCGACACTGGTCTCTTCCAGGTATTTGGGAGCTGGCAAAGACTGGAGCACATCTGTGTATACACAGTGGGCTTCCATGCATGCGCACAAATGCTGCCAGTTTCGGGTAGATGGGTATTATAACATCCCGTGGCATTCGTGAGCATGTGCAGAAATTTGCAGCGTGTGCACACATACAGTGCAAAAGTTGTTTAGTAACACACTGCCTCCTGGGATAGCTGTGACCTGGCAATCTCAGTAGTCAGCTGGCACAGCCTAGGCTGGCAACCAGGAAGTGCTACATTGTAGCACAAAAAGTAACGCAGAGGTATAAATTGTAATACTTTTAGCATTTGTGTAAGAGTGAGAGGGAAGGGACAAATTAAGAAAATATGTTAGTAAATTAAGTAGTTACGGTAAGTTTTGCTTTAAGGTTAGGGTAAGCATGTGACCATTTCCCTTTCCTTCTGGGGTGCAGTGCTTTAGCCTGAGTAGCCATTTGCCAGGCCTGAACACTGTTGTATGGGGAGGGAAGGAGGTCATTAAGGCTTCGTGCACAGTGTATTCTATTGACACTTTTTCTCCTACAGGAGTTTAGCACCAGGGAAATCTGGTAAAAAGCTGCGTTTACATTTAAGCGCTTTTGAGTGTTTTTTTTTGCTCAAGAGCTCCTCTCCTGAAAGCCCAAGTGATATTTTTTTCTAAACTCCTTTAAACGCCTATGTGTGCATAGAACCCATAGGTTAAAGTGGAGTGGGGTTTAGAGGCAGAAAAAAAAGCTCAAACGCCTGTAAAGCAGCATTTTTAAACTCAAGTGTGCATGAAGCCAAAGGCTGTGTAAGCCCCTGCATTAATCTTACACGGGCATTAGACTTATTGCACCTGTAGGCAAAAAGGTTGGCAGGGGAGAAAAGAGACTGGTGCTATATCAAGAAACCTGTCACCCTGCCCTGATGGACACAACAACATATTCTTATAAACAAAAACCGTACTGTAAGTCTCATAAAACTGGAACTCAGAATTTGTTTGCATATGTGACCAGTGGACAAGAGAACAAAACCTGGTGTAATGTAGGCGAAACATGGACTCCTGGTAATGATAAAAAGGAACATGGTCTGATTTTTTACCTATTGCCTATTTTTGGCCAAATATAAGTGTGATATATGCCAAAAAATGACTTCAACCTACTCTATGGATAAATATATGAGAGAGATCTGTAATGGTCTAAAAAGTCATTTTGTAGTGGTCATAATTATTAAGTCACATAATTATCTTGCATGGTCATGTAAAGGCCAAGGAATAGGATTCCATTGTATAAAACTAGGTACAATCAATAAAGTAAGCACTCTTTGATTGTGATGTTCCCATTTCACAGGATATTTCCTCCAATCATATTGCTAAAATTTTCAAGGCGGCAAATAGCTTCCATATCACAACACCAAAATTGCAGTAACTATATGTTTTCCATTTTCCTTCATCCCTCAAACTAAAGCATTATATTCTCTAAGGATGGCAAATCTCACTCCACAAACTTCAGGATTTGCATGACTGCATTCCAAAGAAGGATAAAAGTGATTCTGAAGGCAAAGGGTAGTCCTGCTCCAAATGAGGGCTTTCATATAAATGTATTTGAAGTGCTTCCATTAGTTTGTCTATATATATATATATATATATATATATATATATATATATATATATATATTTTATCATAAAGCTTCGGAAGAACTGCACCAAGGCATGCAGGGCAAATGTAACAGGAGTCTTCTCCTGAAATGATTGTAAAACAGCAAAAATTGCAGTAAACTCATGATTTAATTGATAGTATATGATAACTGCAAAAAAAAACAAAAAAAACTGTTGTCATATACCTGTTATTAAAACAAGAGTACACTGTAACTTGAGAAGATTTTGCGTTATGTTGATTTACATATAATACATATGCTTAATGTAGATTTATGGTCATATCTATAGATCACTAAATCTTCATACATATTTAATGTAGTATAGTACATCCCCCAACCATCCTGTTTTTCTATCGCTGTAGAGATTAGCTGTTTATTGTTTTAAGCATACAGAATGAATAGCATATTCATTTAGAAGAATAATTAACTTTGATGCTGGTCCATCCCTTTTCATGTTAGGTTTGTGCAATTGTTGCTTTTGTTGTTCTGGGATGATGATGCATTCTTGCAAATACATTGTTTCAACGACTGGGTAAAAAATCTTTGCTGGGATGTTTGTGCTTTTAATGACATCTTTTTTACTGCACATGATTTGTTCCTGTTACTCTATTACAGCACCACTGTTCTCATAAGGCTAATACTTAGCCATTATGTGGGAGTGTGTCTTTTTTTCTTTGATTACCATTTCAAAGAAAGGGTAAATTCACAAAGCCAAAATCCTGTTACAAAAGATGATAAAAGTACGTTGCGTCAGTGTTCTTAACGAAATGACATGGTATGTAGACTTGAAGCAAAACGTATTTGCTGCCAAATTATTGTGCAAGGCAGATTGTATATGCCTGTGCAGTCACAGTGTTAAAATGCAGCCAGGGATTGAAATTCTCTTCAAAATAAAGGGAAACACTTTTTATGACCTTGCACATGCAGAACTGAAATGAATGTGCCAGGAATGTATTTGCTTACATAAGACTGCATTTCCCCTTAATTTTGTCTGCCCTCTTCTGCTTGCTGGACCTTTTACCATCAATATTTAAGCTCATGTTTCTCCTTTTCTCCAAGTTCAGTAGCTCTTGAAAAAGTTCCTTCACATTGTAGTTCATCTTAGCTGAGGTCTCCATAAAGGCACATTTCCACTCTTTGGCCAACGCCTCTACTTCTTTTGTATCCACTTCACGCTGTGTTTCGTCACACTTGTTTCCTACTAGCATTACTGGAATGCTCTCTATACTACCTTTGATCTGTAGGATCTGCTGATAGATTGGCTTCAACTCCTCTATTGACTGTTTGCTGGTGACAGAGAAGACTAGAATAAAGGCATGACCCTTAGAAATGGAGAGTCGCTGCATGGCTGGAAACTGGTGGCTTCCAGTTGTGTCTGTGATTTGCAGGGTACAGACACTTTTGTCACAGCTGATGACCTGCCGGTATGTGTCCTCAATAGTTGGTATATATGTGTCTCGAAATGTTCCTTTGACAAACCGCAGGACCAAGGAGCTCTTCCCTACACCTCCTGCCCCAAACACCACTACTCGATAATCATTACTTTGTTCTGGCATTTTAAGTGCTTGTTGGGTCCTAGAATAGGAGAAAAAAAAAACAAAACAAAATAAAACTATATATAATTTAATTCATGATGTACATAATAAAAAAAATGTGAAGTCAAACCACTTTGTAAAATTTAGAAAGAGAAACAGAGAAAAATCAATACTTCGACTATGTTGACTTTGATTAGAGCTGTTCTCGATTCTAACTTTGGCAGTGCTGTAATGGTTGATCTGCTTTGTTTGCTACAACTTTAGGTATTTTGAAAATTCATCAGCCATGTGTCCTCAAAATTAATTTGGGGTCGTTAAATTGTAGTCTTTCAGTATTCTGTATTCTAAGCAAAGTATGTAGCTTATGGTGGATGACACTTTTATGGTGTTTTAACTCTCACAAGAAGTTCTTGCTAAAAACTTTGTACTATGCAATGGTCAACAAAACTGTGTGTCCATACAAGCTTATGGATTTAAAACAAACTGTTGTCTAAAAAGCTAATAGGGTATGATTGATACTACATACCAGTGTATCAAAGCTTTTAGTTAACACACTAACGCTTCCCTGAACTCAGTAGAGATGTGTCTAATAGCACAACAGCAGTTATCTTATAAGGTTACAAGCATACTGTACAGTAAACACAATGCTACATTATTGTCAGACTCTAGTTGAAATACATATGTACAAAGAATTAAAAAGTATTTAAAAATGAATAGAAAAGTGTTACAAAACAAAGAAAGAAGATACGCTTATCACAGGCAATCACAAAAAGACTGATACAGAAGCAGCAGTTTTTGTTAACTCCCACTTTCCTTACAAACTACTATGGCAGCATTTTGAATAGCCATATGGTGAAATAGAATGTGAGTGGCTTGACCACTTCTTACCATGTGTAATTTAAAAATAGCACTGTATTAGCATTTTATTGTACTGGTAATATTAAAAAATGGCACCTAGTATAAGAGGCTGTTGGGTGCCCAATGGAACTTCCAGCTGTCAGTGGTGGTCCCAGGAACCAAACTCAATCAACTCCCTTGCTTCCAATTCTACTACAGATTGCTTTTAGAGCCCTCTGTAGCACAAGGTAATCACATTGCAGGAGAAATCCTGTGACATCATCTTACATCATTGGGATGTCCTATGAGCTCTGCTGGCCCTGCCTTTACTGCTGCAACGGACCATTGCAATAGTGAGCAATTGCTTGCAGATCACAGTGATCTGTTTCTGCAATAGTCATGTTTTCTCATATTTATAACACGCCTCCTTTTAAAACATTGAATGAAATTACATGTTAACAAATAATTCAATTTACATGATCTAGAAATTAGTTGAAGCAAGTTTGAAATTGAAAAGAGGGTGTATGAAGCCAAGTCATTTTTTTCCATGTGTCCAATTGGGGAGATTTCCTTTTATTTACTGTTCCAAAGCCACAACAGCAAGTGAGAGGAAATCCTTACAAAAAGAGGGAAATCCCTGGTTGTCATCAGGGTCACTAGAACTAAAATCCTGATTGGAAATATTTCTTCTCCTGTTTGGATGACAACTCAAAATTTGAGATTTTCTTTTACTTCACTCTCTGTTAACGGTCACCAAGGCAAATAGTGGAGCTGAATCTCCCTGATGGGTACACAGACAAAAATAAAACCTGACAGATGTTCTAATCCCTCACCACTATATCTAAGAGCCGGTTCACACTGGGGCTACTTGTCAGGCGACCTGGTCGCCTGACAAGTCGCCTGCCATAGATTAGCACAGGACCCGTTTTAATAGGAGCGACACAAGTCGCTCCGACTTAGAAAAAGGGCCCTGTACTACTTTGGGGCGATCTGGAGCGACCTGCATTGACTTCAATGATATGAAGTCCGTGCATGCCGCTCCGAGGTCGCGGTGCGAGCTGCGCACCGCGACTTCACAGGTCACCCGGCAAAGTTGGGTCGCGCCTATGTGAACCGGCTCTTAATCTTTGTGTTTTAGTTATACTTAAAAATATTTTAAAAATGTGACTGGTTGAAAAGTGTATCTGTCTCATAGTTTGTTACATGTTAACACTTGATTAGCTATAATACCTTCCAAACTTGATCTGTGAGATTGCCCCGGGGCAATCATACAGTGCAAATTAACATTATGATTAGCTATAATATTATTCAAATTTGCATTGTGGGACTGCTTTGTAGCAAAGTCTGGACTAAAAAATATAGCTTCCAAAAAGTAAATGAATTGCTAATGGTATTAGCATTATCAGTTTCATTTCTTAGTGTCTACTCCAAATATAATAGGAAAAAAGGCCGCGCTTAAGTCACAGTCAGGATTGGTAAACAATAATAAACCTAGGCAGCCAGTACAAAACAACTAAGGCAATAAAAAGATAAATACAAGTACAGCGCCAATCATAAATATAGGACAAATCACTGAAAGGTAAGAGTCCAAATATTAAAACGGATGATAATCCTCAATAGAACAGACGTGAGAGTCCAGCCACCAAAGATGGAGTCAGTAAATGGAAGACATCATCACCCCGTGCAACAGATTTAGATGTCAGCTTACCGGAAACCCTGGACCCCCTGTTAAGGTGGGTCACATGAGCGAGTGGTAAATGGATCCAGGAAGAGGGTCCTCTACAGTGCGGATACCAATCCTGGGATGGTCTCTCCAAGGAGGACACACTTCCAGTAACTCAACTCAACCCATGCAGTAGGTGAAATACCTCAAAATCAAGAGGAAGACTCCAATGGCATAGTACACTTCTCAGCTTTATTAATAAAAAGCTGTAAATGGCAACTCACATTTAGAAGACAAATCAATGCGCATAAAGGTGGTACACCAGGAATAAGTGTGAAGACAAGCGGACGCGCCTGACGTTTCTCAAAGGCAGTGTCCACCGCCATCCTCACGCTTTATATAGTCACAGGCCTTGAAACTGATTGCAGGGGTCCCGGAAGCCTCAGGCCGGCGGAAGTGCGTCCGCCGGAAGTGATGTCATCGGCGGAGATACACCACTTCCGGTCCACGATCCCAACCAAGAAGAGCCTGCGCTTCACGGCTGCTCACGGCTGCTCACGGCCGAGGAAGTAAACTCCCCTCAAGAAGGTCGCCCAATCTGAAACATCCAATCGGGACAGACCCACGTCCGGCGGAGCACTAACCACACGGCAACTGTCAGCAACAGGGACACGCACGAAAAAGCATAATTATCCCATTACGGGCAATTAAAATAAATAATTACATAGTTTAAGGCACATCAAAAAATATATGTAAAACTCTATGGGGAAACGGAAAAAAACCCCAGAATAGAGCCTACATAATAAATTGCAGCCACCATAATATTCATAGCAAGTAAATAGAGCTATATAAAGCGTGAGGATGGCGGCGGACACTGCCTTTGAGAATGTCCTAGGGAGGACGAAACGTCAGGCGCGTCCGCTTGTCTTCACGCTTATTCCTGGTGTACCACCTTTATGCGCATTGATTTGTCTTCTAAATGTGAGTTGCCATTTACACCTTTTTATTAATAAAGCTGAGAAGTGTACTATGCCATTGGAGTCTTCCGCTTGATTTTGAGGTATTTCACCTACTGCACGGGTTGAGTTGAGTTACTGGAAGTGTGCCCTCCTTGGAGAGACCATCCCAGGATTGGTATCCGCACTGTAGAGGACCCTCTTCCTGGATCCATTTACCACTCGCTCATGTGACCCACCTTAACAGGGGGTCCAGGGTTTCCGATAAGCTGACATCTAAATCTGTTGCACGGGGTGATGATGTCTTCCATTTACTGACTCCATCTTTGGTGGCTGGACTTCCACGTCTGTTCTATTGAGGATTATCATCCATTTTAATATTTGGACTCTTACCTTTCGGTGATTTGTCCTATATTTATGATTGGCGCTGTACTTGTATTTATCTTTTTATCTACTCCAAATATGCAATACCAGGGACGATGGAATATAGAAAAGTGGTAAACTGGAGCAGATTCCACATTCTGTTAAGTTCTGCTCAGCGCCCACACACATTTATGGGAACATGACAGCCTCACTGGCCAATACAAATGTACAGGATGTAAGAAAGAGTGGCTAAGCTTTGACAATATCAGGAAGTAGCAAAGCTTTTCCTGTCAGAATGGTCAGAACCTGGCAGTGAATTTAGCAGCTTTTTAAATTGTTATTTCCTTGATAGGGTTTCTTTAAGGAAAATCTATTATGGGGGGAATTGACTAAAACTGGAGTAGACAGATTCTGGATCAGCTGTGCATAGTAACCATTCAGTTTGTTCAAGTAAGCTTTGAAACCTAGCCCCCGTTCACACCCGTGCGACTTGTCATGCGATTTGACAGTTTCAAATCGCATGACAAGTTGCACCCTATTGTCGGCAATGGAATTGTCTTTGTGGTGCCACACAAATTAAAAAAAAAAAAAAAAAGATTTCTGCACTCTTTTTTATGATTTCAGGTGCATGAAGTGGCCCAAATGTCAGCCGAATAGCACCTGAAATTGCACTGATCTGATGCATTGAAATGGTGCTACTTCAAGTGAAGAAGAACGATTGCAAAGTAGCATCAATGTGAACCAGGGCTAAAAGCTAGAAACTGGTCTGTTGCAATTCACAGCTGCTCTAGATTCTGTGTGTACCAGTCTTAGTAAATTTCCCTCTGATTTCTAAAAAGAGCACAGCAGAAGCTGGGATCTCAGCAGTTTTCAAATTAGAAAACTGCCATAGATCCCCACCAGATTGGACATGGCATAAGGGATATAAACTGGTCACCTTGCAGAAAGCTGACATGCTTCTGTTTGCCTCTGTGGTAAACACACTACTGTACATGGGCAGAGCCTATATCTAGGCAGGGAAAGCTTCTTTCCTGTCTGGTATACCCCGGAAAATGCATCATTAACAGCTTTCCTCCCCCTTTTGCTCTCAGCTGAGCAAGAGGGCAGGCAGAGGGAGATGGAACAAGAAGCTCTAACTCTCCTGCTCCCTATTCCATGTCTGGTGAAAATGGAGCCAATTGCTCTTAATTACCAAAAGGGCTTGCACCCCTGTTTTTGATCAGGAGTAGGAACTGCTTTGTTCAGTTTAAATCCCACCAAAGTCAAGTAGGTAAAACCTACGTCAAAACTCTTTGTAATGAGGAGATGAGTCATGCATACCTCCCAACATTTTGAGATGGGAATGAGGGACACCTATTAGCAAAAGTATGAAGGCATAGGATACATACCCTGCCACAACCCCTTAGAAGAGAATTATAAAAAATCTGATTAGTTAAACCCACAAGTACTTTTTTTACCACTACTATTCCTTTATACTGGCTTTTGAAATTTTACAAATGCAGCAATTTACAAATTAGATGAACAGTTTAGCACTGGAAAACACTTCTCGAAAGGTAAATAGTGCATTTTATATATAACTATATAGATCAGACCAAAATGGGAGGCCACTAATACATCCACCTGCTGGTGACATGTGAAGATACCAAGTTTTTATGTACACTGGCTAACATATAACTGACTAAACCATTTTTTTACAAAAGTTTTAGTTTTTTGCCCTGGTCATAATATATATATATAGACTAGGACAGTCTGTCACAGGTTAGGCTGTGAATGATGCATATAAAACATTTTAATATGGCATGCATACTTAAGTATTTATTTGAGTGTGGAACCAGAGAAAATAAAATTTGCTTTCAACAATCAGATGTTTATAAATGGGGAGTGCTGTCATAGAGTGAGCTTAAAATGAAAAAATAAAGATATGCTATATTATAGGAACATATAGAAATGTTTAATTTACATAAGTAGTGCTCTGAAAATTGTGAGTTCCTCCTAAAACATAGCAGTGCTCTTTCTGATATGTTTCTGGCTAGGGATGGGCTCTGTGTTCGACTCGAACATAAGTTTGACTCGAAGATCAGCTGTTTGTATGTTCCCTGAACACACAAACAAATGGGGCGCTCGGCGGGAAGTTCGCCCGCCAATGAGCGCCCCATAATGCACTGCACTCTTGCAGTGCATTGATTGCTGATGATTGGCCAAAGCATGCACCTGACCTGTATGCTTTGGCCAATCACAGCACAATGTACTGTCAGAGCCATGATTGGGCAAAGACAGAGTCCACGCCCCACACTATATAAGGCTTCTGCTTACACTGCAGCCAGGTATAGTTTGTGACAATGGAGATTAGGCAGGTAGTTAGTGGATAGTGTGTTCAGTCAGTTTAGTGCAGTCAGTGTAGTGTACAGGCATACCCCACTTTTAAAATGTATGGAATTATTTTAGTCCTGCGTCCCCTCTCGGTGCTCCCCAAGTTTTGTGTCCCTGTCACTTATAGTTCGAGAGCAGTGCCATGTCAAGCTTACCAAAATTTCGCATAGACGCCAATGTTAAAGACAGGGGGCAGTGCCACGTCAAGCTGACCAAGATTTCACATAGACGCCAATGAGCACTGAAAGTTGAAAATTGGTCTGGGCGCAGGAATGGGGTGAAAGTGCCCTGCATTTAAGTGGTTAAGGGAAACCTTATGACAGAATTAAAAAAGAAAAAGAAATGGCATGGTGCCCCCCCCCCCCTTTGGGTCTGATTTAGATTTTAAGGGGAACTCGATGGCAAAATTTAAAAAACAAACAGGATGCCCCGCCCCCCAAATCCATACTTGGCCCTTTGGTTCTGGTATAGATTTTAAGAAAAACTCCACACCAAAATTAAAATTAATTCATTAATTTAATTAATTTCCCTGAAAACCCATGCCAGACCCTTATCCAAGCATGAAGCCTGGCAGACCAGGAAATGGGGGGGGGAGCAAGCGCCCCCCCTCCTGAACCATACCTGGCCGTTTGCCCTCAACATAGGGAGGGTGGTTTGGGGTGCCCCCCAAAGCACCTTGTCCCCATGTTGATGAGGACAAGGGCCTATTCTCAACAACCCTGGGCTGCGGTTGTGGGGGTCTGCGGTTGGGGGGCTTATCCAAATCTGGAAGCCCCCTTTAACAAGGAGGCCCCCAGATCCCAGCCCCCCCATGTGAATGGGTATAGGGTATATCTTACTCATACACATTCACCAAAAAAAAGTGTAAAAAAAAAGTAAAAACCACAGGAAATGTTTTTTGACAAGTCCTTTATTAAAAATAAAAAAATAAAAAATAGTGTCCCTTGATGTAAATCCATCATCAATAACGACGCCTGCCGGACCCGAAAAATAGCAAAAAAATTAAAAATGCTTCGCCTTCTAAGAGTCTACCTGCTGTATGCCCGATTTTCGACTTTAAATGTTCTTTTATAGGCAAGGGGTGGGGCCATCCGGCTATGTCACCCGGTGGCACTGCCCCTTCTGACGCCACATGATGTCACGTGATGCAGCCAGGTGGCCCCGCCCCTTGCCTAAAAAATACCTGTCAGAGCTGAAGATCGAGCATACGGTAGGCGACCTCTTAGAAGGCAAAGCATTTTTTTAAATTTTTCTATTTTTTGGGTCGGCAGACATCGTGATTGACGATGGATTTACTTCTTTTTAATGGACTTGTCAAAAACTTTTTCCTGTGGTTTTTACTTTTTTACACTTTTTTGGTGAATGGCCCAATACCCATTCACAAAGGGGGGCAGAATCTGGGGCCCCCCTTGTTAAAGGGGGCTTCCAGTTTCCAAAAAGCCTGGTATGGACTGGGGGGGGTGGACCCTACTCCATTTAAAAAAAAAAAATTACACTTTTTTTTATCTGTATTGCCGGGAGTCGGCAACATATTACAGCCGTGAGCAAGTTTAAATTACATTTTTTCGTTTAGATATGTCAGTATTGCTACAGCAGGTTCCATATATCGTACAGATGCGGCACTTTACAGGCACATTAGGGGGCCCCCGAGGCATGATATTTAAAGGCATTTTACATTTTTATTGTTTTATACTTTTTATGGCAATATCTTACATATAAGCCTTTAAAATGAGGACTTTTGATTTTTCATGTTCATGTCCTATATACTTTAATAGAGTTTGCATGTTCGCTAGAACTTTTTCCCTGTTTGAGATGTTCTGGTGCAAAACCGAACAGGTGGGTGTTCTGCCCATCCCTATTACTGACATATGAGGGTGCCCCCCTCGTACCCCCACCCTATAGATGTATGTCTGCAGGATGAAATCTAAGGTACTGCTGCCTGCTATCGCTGTTCTTAGGTTTTTTGTATTGAGCTGTGGTGTCATCACTACTGTGCTGTGCACTGCTCTCCTTTCTGACAGCTTTGACATGATTAAAGTAGGACTATAGGCAAGACTTTTTTTTCTCATTTTGCATATAGCAAGGGAGGGTTATAACCCCTGTCAGAAATTTTGTCCCATAGTGGAGATTTCCCTTCACTTCCTGTCCCATAGACAAACAGGAAGTGAGAGGAAATCCCTGCAAATTAAGGGAATCTATTGGGGACCCCCAGGTCACCAGAACTAGTGTCTCCATTGGAAGATTTCCCCTCTATTACTTTTCTGGGGACAATTAAAAATTTGGGATTTTCCTTTACTTTCACCGTTATTGATAATGGTACAAAGCACAAATAGAGAGGGTGAATCTCCTAAAAACCGAGTTCCAGCCATTTCTGTGTTCATTAAAAGTCAGCAGCTACAAAAAGTGTAATAAACACACCTGTCCCACGATCCAGCGATGCAGCCGCTCGAAGCCTCGCTTCTGTCCCTCGGCTCTCCCCAATGCTGGCATCACTGGTGTGGGAACTTCCACTTTTGGGTGGAACTCCACTTTAAGGGGGGCATAGATAGCAATAAAAATTGACAAGCATTCTAATCCCTCTCCACTCTATCCAAAGAGCTTGGATATACTTTAAGTAAAATCTGGCCACCTTCACATAGAGGCACAGTGCAGAACAAAGTATAACAAGTAATATCGGTGGCTAGTCCTTTTCCCTTTGCCTGCCAATGTTTTGGACACCGCTTCCAGAGTTCTGGCCAACAGAATGCATTACCATGCATAAACATGTGTGCAATATGCATATTTTATTGCATTTCTCCTGTCAGGAGCAGAGGGGTTCAGAGGAGCTGAGCTCAGTGTGCACAAGGCCTTATTCTGTCAGGCTGTCTGAACTGCCCTTGTTTGAGGTGGCAGCACTTGCCACTGTTTTTGCAATAAAGTGGGGTCCCCCTTTAAATGTGTGCAGTATCCCTGTTTGGTAGGGATTTCTTTCTTTTACTGCAACAGACTCATGTTCAGACTAATCCCTATATGCAACGGCTTCTCTATGGAGGATAGCAGCTGGGTGGGGGGTGTAAGGGGTGGATTTACTAAAGGCAAATAGACTGTGCACTTTGCAAAGTGCAGTTGCTCCAAAGTTTAGTAAATGAGCAGAAGCTCTGCTGACTTCCATCATCCAATCATGTGCAAGCACAAATGCTGTTTTTTTTTTTTAATGTTTTTTTGCATGTGATTGGCTTTTGTTTGCAAAGTGAAGATTTACCCAATTGACTAAGCTCTGAAGCAACTGCACTTTGGGAAGTGCACAGTCTGCCTTTAGTAAATCAACCCTGTAGTTTCTTTCTTACTGATACTTTACCTGGAAAAATGGATAATATATTAGGGATAAGCAAATATCTAAATACAAAAGTCATGTGTATTTCTTGAATCGTGGTGTGCTTTGTGTATTTTCTTCCAGATCTGTATAATAATCCAGTATGAAACTGTGCTTCTGTGCAGGAGTTTCCTGTAACAAAGATTGGCCATGGCTGCTCTCTTCACTTGTGCAGGCTTTCTGGTCTTGTCTCTGCCCCCTCCCGTACAGTATTTTGTTTTTTTTGCAGACAGCCTGTAATGTGTGAAGTCTGCTGGCTCTGCTCTCTGTACAGCCCAGTGATGAAGTCACTGCTACTTCTACAATGTAATCTCTGGGTCAACTTATATCCTTTGTGGCAATTGGGTAATGCAGTATATCTAAATGAAGGCTTTTGTTTGCGGAATTCAGCTTTAAGATTATTAAAAAAAAAAAATAGAGCATTTTTCCCAAGCCATTTTGTGCTCACAAATAGAAAATTTCCATTAAAATTCAATAGCTCCCCCCATTTTAGTCCCAGGAGCTGCCAGTTCCATTTAAAAGTATATGAAAAGTGTCACTACTAGAAGTAAAAAAAATAAAAACAAAACATGGCCTTAGAAAAAAAGTCTTAGGCTCTATTCACACTTGTGCGACTTGTCATGCGACTCTGGACATCAAAGTCGCATGAGAAGTCGCAGCCTATTTTTTTCAGTGCCTGCACTACTTTGATGCAACGTTTGATGCAACTTTGATCCAGAGAGTGTAAAGTCACACTCAAAGTTGCATCAAAGTCGTGCTCCAAGGTTGTACTGGAAATCGTGCGACTTAGGAGTCACAGAAGTGTGAATGGAGTCTTACTGTTTTAGACAGAAGAATTAACAAACTCCCTCAAGTTACGCTTTTACCAGTTGCACATTTTGTGATGAACTATTAATTAAATCGGAACTACACGACATCTGAGCACCACAAACCAGAAACACTATTTAAACAATTTAATATTCAAAACAAACACATCTATCCATCCATGTCTCCATGCTTTATTTTGCTGTGAGCAGCCGGGGTTTTTATGTAATCAATATGACCAATCATAGTTATCACATGATTACATGTAAACAAAATAGTCATGAATGGCTTCCATTCATGACTGCATGCTAACTATTGTGATTCTGTGATTGGCCCACAGCTATAACATGGTACCTGACACTCTGTACCATGTGATTAGCTGTAGCCAATCACATATCACAATAGTAAGCAAGCTGTCATGAATGGAAGCCATTCATGACAGTTAAAACTATTGGTTATAACAGTGATAATCACTGTTACAAGCAAAAAGAATGTAAAAAAAAATCCCTGATCACCCCCCCCCCCTCTCCCCCTCCAGTATGATCACACTGAACTACTATGATGAGAGTATGTAAAAAAAATGAAAAAAGAAGATCTTAAAAAAAGAAACAAAATGTTTACAAAATTGAATACATTTTTTTTTTCACAAACTGTACCATCACCAGTCAGTATGCTGGATCAATGACGTACCAGTCATATGACAATGCTGTACTGTACTGGTGACAGTACATAAAAAAAGAAAATGTTAAAAAAAAAACACATTTTATTTCATTTCTTCATTTTCCAAAAAAAACAAACAAATTGCAACTTCAATAAACTCGCCAGGTCTTCTTACTAAAAAACTGTCTACTTTCCAAACATGGTCATTTGGGGGAGTATTTGTACTGTCCTGGCACTTTAGAGCCTCAAGAAATAAGACAGGCCATCAGTACATCAGGACTGATCAATTTTCAAATATACTGTATATACCATAGTTTGTAGACCCTATAACCTTCACACAGACTAAATAATATACATTGAATTATGTTATGTTTACCAAAGAAATGTAACAGACTACAGTTTGGCCTAAATTTTTGAAGAAAGATTATTTGTTTGCAAAATTTTAGAACAGAAACGAAGAAAAACTTTTTTTTTTTTGTTTTTGTTTTTTATACATTTTTGGTATTTTTTGTTTATATAGCAAAAAATCAAAAAACCCAGTGATGATGACATACCATCAAAATAAAGCTCTATTTGTGTGAAAAATTATATAAATTGAATTTGCTTACAGTGTTGCATGACCAAGTAATTGCCAGTTAAAATAGCGCAGTGCTGAATAGCAAGAAATGGCCTGGTCAAGTGGTTAATTAGGTATAATTATGTTACCTATAAGGCTAAATAAAGTGAGACTATAATGAGCAGGGAAAAAAAACACCAAAAATGTAGATTATTCAATAACTTGTGCCTTCAGAAAAACTTGTGCGCTTAACATTGCATTGTGTCATTGTGTAGGATAAAATTATATATTGCAGTGTACTACAGATCCAAGTAATGGTCCAACAAGACATGTAGAGCCAGAAATAGGTATGTAAGGGCACATGGAAACCCTATCTTACCTTGTCCACTGGTTCCTGGTCCAATCTAAGGTCCAGGCTTTGTCTGTCCCAGTTTCACAGTGGGAATACCCCCAATGGGGTCTTCAAGGTCTGGGTATCATAGGAATGTACCATGGCCCTGGACCTGTATAGCACCCTGCTGCTAACTACACTTGTTGCACCATGTGTCAAGGTAACCACCTAATACAGGATCCAGTGCCTGAAGCAAAACATAGGTTGGCCCTGATGCCATGGTGTCCCTGATTCCCAAGGTTCACACTGAGGGTAGCTGATCCAGGAACTGCTAGTGATCCATATGGCAATAAGCAGGCAGATCTTGATAGAAGTGTCAGTCAAAGGAGAAAAGGAAATTTGGTGAAAAATATAAAAATTCTCCAACAGAAGGAGTCCATCACCTAGGGACACTAGCAAAAAAACTGGAGCCTCAGGGAGTGGGCAGGGTAATATGGATACACAGAGGGGCAGTCCTAGCTAAGCTAGATTGTTAAAAGCACCTGTTGTTTTAGGTCCAAGAGCTGGCAATCTCTTTCAATATTCAGTTGTGGCACTAATTCAGACAAAATATGCCACTTATCCAAGGTTAAAACTTGTCACAGCTAAAAATCCAAATATTCCAGATAGTACAGAAGGATATGTTCCCTCTGTTTTGCAAACATGCTAAAAGGCTCAGTAACACACAAGAGTAATCTCAGATTACCAATTATATGTTATACAGTCGCAGGAAGATTTTGGGAAGCCACCTGATGGAGACACTGCTACATGGGCCAGGCAATCTCCTCAGGGCATGAAATCATGCTTTGCCAGCTCAGTGTACCCACTAACATTGTTCATTATCCATGGAGTTGCATGTGCAATGGTGGTGGTGACTGTGAGGATCATACAAACAGTTAGGTTGGCAGGACAGTGGGTACGCACTAACTCAGTTTCAGGCTCTGATGATAGTGACATGATGACTATTAGGATACCAAGTGTTGCACAGCAAGTGACAAAAATATGCCACAAATGTATGCAAGCAATAGTGAACACACATAACAACTAAAACATAGTACAAAATCAACCTAACAATCTAGCTAACTAACTATATACAAGGGGGAAAGATCAAATAAGGCTGGGTCATATGGGACTGTAAAGCCTAAAGGGTGGTGATAAATAACATGTTCTCAGATAGGGATGATCGAACTTTTGAAAAGTTTGGTTCAACCAGAACACCCGAATTTCCCGAAAGTTCGGTTCGGATTCCCGAACCCCATTGAAATCAATGGGACCCGAACTTCGGGAATCAAAAAACACCATTTTGAAGCCCTAAAATCTAATAAATGCCCCTAAAAAGTTCCTAGGGTTCGGGGTCATGCCCCAGGGACTATGAATCAGGCAAAAAAAGTTCTTAAAAATTGTCGTTTTTGATAGAGAGCCATTTATTGAAAAAATTATTGAAAAAAAAATTAGATTTCTTTGGATTTAGTGTCTGGGGGGTCTAAAAAGTGTACCTGTGAAGTTTCAGCTCTGTAGCGTGTCCAGAACCAGAATTATAGCATGCCAAACCTTCAAAAATGACTTTTTTGCTTAACCATGCCTTTCTTTTGCTCCTAATCAACTGCACAGCCAATGTGTATGCACTTTTGCTTTATTTAGCTGCAACTTTGGGTCGCATAGCAGTGTGCGTTTTGCAGGTGAATTTCACCACGCAGAGTTGCCAAAGCCTCAATGACAACTTAATGGCTGTTCTTGTTGTAAGCCTTAAGTCCACTGCAAACGGCTTTGCTACTCTGCGTCACACACACATCTGCTTTATTTAGCGACAACGACAGTGTGCGTCTTGCAGGTGATTTTCACATCGCACAGTTGATAAAGCCTCAGTGACAACTATACATAAATTAAAATTCATCACAAAAAAAACAGATTATTTTTCTTAGAATTTCAGTAGCGTAGGGATGGTTTACCCTCCTTTCATAAAGTGCAAATAAATAAATTGCATAAATAATCCAAAACATCCAACTAAGCAAGAACAGAGTCCTTCAAAAGTCTTTGTTTATGTAGTGCCAGAGCTGGTGGTGGTGACATTATACGGTGGTTCCTATAACTGACACCAATGACCCTGCATTAAAGGTACTGTGTATTGCTCTGGCACTACATAAACAAAGACTTTTGAAGGACTCTGTTCTTGCTTAGTTGGATGTTTTGGATTTGGATTAATTTATGCACTTTATTTATTTGCACTTTATGAAAGGAGGGTAACACCATCCCTGTGTGTGACGCAGAGTAGCAAAGCCTTTTGCAGTGGACTTAAGGCTTACAACAAGAACAGCCATTAAGTTGTCACTGAGGCTTTGGCAACTCTGCGCGGTGAAATTCACCTGCAAAACGCACACTGCTATGCGACCCAAAGTTGTCGCTAAATACAGCAGATGTGTGTATCGCTAAAATGTATTTTGCACAAAAGCTGACTAGCAAGCACGTATACCTGCTGTAGATATATCAGCAGTGCAACGTGCTCACTAGAGGGAACCATGACACTTAAAAGTATCCCTACAAAAACTAGATTATTGAATCTAACTATAGTGGTATATAGTACCCTAACTACACTGCATATCCCTTTCCTCACACTAAAAGAACAGCTCCATACAGCAGAAGATAATTTCTAACTGACACTGTCCCTTTAAATTATTATTTTTTTTCTGACTCAAACAGCACAATCGCTGTATTTCTAACTACACTGACAATCTTTCTGTAAGCTGACTGCTCTTCTGCTGATCTGGAGCTTTACAAGCAATCGGCTATGCAGCAACGTTGTTTAACACAGCAGGAGAAACACAAATGCTTCCACTCTCTTCCAAAGTCTCTGTATTACAGTGCTAGAGGTTAGGTGGGGCTATGTTATATACTGTGGGGCGTATTCACTCCTGATTGGCCTCTGGTTCCCGTAGTCACTCCAATCACGTTCCTAGCAGACTCCTGCCCCCTCATTGGCTTTTACTGATGTTTCAGGCCCAATCACGGGCTTTTAAAGCCCACTTCCTGTCCCATTGCATATTGGGCGGTTCTGGTGACCGAATTCTGAACTTTTAATGCAAAAAGTTCGTAATTCGGCCAAATTTCGAACACCCAATGTTCGGGTCGAACCGATGGTCGACCCGAACCGTTCGATCATCCCTATTCTCAGACTGGTCTGGAGTGGTAAGTGGGGTCCCCCAAGGTTCTGTCTTGGGACCAATTCTGTTCAATTTATTCATAAATAATATAGAGGATGGGATTATTAACTCAATCTCAGTTTTCGCGGATGACACAAAAATAGGCAGGGCAATAACTTCACATCAGGATATAGAAATCTTACAGAATGACCTGAACAAAATAACAGGGTGGGCAACTATGTGGCAAATGAGGTTTAATGTGGAGAAATGTAAGATAATGCACTTGGGGGCTAAAAACATAAATGCAAACTACTCACTAAGGGGGGAACCTCTGGGGGAATGGAGAAAGATCTGGGGGTCCTAGTGGAAGATAGACTAAGCAATAACTTGCAATGTCAAACTGCAGCTGCCAAAGCTGGCAGAATATTTGCATGCATTAAGAAGGGAATATATCCTAGAGGTAGAACTAGAATCCTGCCACTTTATAAAACCCTGGTCCGGCCACATCTGGAGTATTCTGTCCAGTTTCTGTCACCAATCCTCAGAAGGAATGTGCTGGAACTGGAGAGAATCTAAAGAAGGGCAACTAAACTAATTACGAGGATCGATTACAAACGCTTTATTTATTCTCACTGGAGAAGAGAAGCCTGAGAGGGGACAAGATAGCGATTTACAAATACCTCAATGGTGATCCCAGCATAGGTAATAAACTATTTAGTCTCAGGGAGTGTAAGAGGACATGTGGCCACATAATGAGATTAGATGTAAAGCTGTTTAACCTTAAACTGCGTAGGGGATTTTTCACTGTCAGGGCGTTAAGAATGTGGAACTCTCTTCCACAATTGGTGGTATCAGCGGGGAGTATCGATACTTTTAAAAGAATCTTGGACGTGCATCTCAAAGAACACAATATTCAGGGATATGGGAAATTAATATTGTCACTAACACACACACACACTTGCACAGGTTGAACTGGATGGACTGTTGTCTTTATACAACCGTAACTACTATGTAACGATTACACTGGTTACTTGTAAACGGTGTTTATCTTGACAGGAGAAAAACAGCCCTATAAAATTATCTAAGTTGCATTTTTTTCAAAACAGTCTAAGTGAGTTTATCAGAGTTTAATAAAGTTTGGGAGAATTTTATTTATTTAATGGGACAGTATTTTATTTATTCTGGCTATTGAAATAAACATATGCTGAAGTGCTAAATGTGCCTACAGTTTATGAGCGTTTAACAGTGTTCAGCGTTTTTTGTGGTCAGAATTTTTAGCGTGTTCAGAAAACAGCCTTTAAACTCCCCTGCTGATAAACTGCTAAATACGTCCATGTGTGCATGGACACATAGGATAACACAGAGGGGAGTTTAAGGGCAGAAAAAACCCCCCTTAAGGCCCCTTTCACACATGCTGTCCGTTTGTCCGTTTTTCATCCATCCGTTGATGGATGAAAAACGGACATCAATGTATCTCTATGTAAAAATGGATGACAACGGATGATCATCAGTTAACATCCGTTTTCATCCACTTCCGTCAATGTCCGTTTTTTTGAACGTATGAATGCCCTATTTTTCATCTGTCAAAAAAACGGATCGGACTAAAAACGGATGACAACGGATGAAAAACGGATGACAACGGATGAAAAACGGATGAAAAACGGATGAAAAACGGATGAAAAACAGATGGAAAACGTATACATTTTGACGTGACTGAACTGATGAACTGAACGGATCTATGTATGAAAGGGGCCTAACTTACAAAAACGTGAGTTTGACCACTTTACCACCGGAGGATTTTCCTGCTTTACGTCCAGGCCACTTTTTGCAACTTGGCACTGCGTGACTTTATCTGACAATTGCGCGATCATGCAACGCTGTAACCAAACAAAATTTACGTCCTTTTTTTCCCACAAACAGAGCTTCCTTTTGGTGGTATTTGATCACCTCTGCGCTTTTCATTTTTTGTGATATTAATAAAAAAAGAGCAAATATTTTGCAAAAAAATTGACATTTTCTACTTTAACAGTTAAAAAATATCCAATATATAAAATTTTTGTCATATATTTAGGCCAAAATGTATTTAGCTACATGTCTTTGACGAAAAAACTCTCAATGAGCGTATTTTTAACCGCTTTAAGACCGGAAGATTTTACCCCATTCCTGACCAGGCTATATTTTGTGATTCGGCACTGCGTTACTTTAACGGACAATTGCGCGGTCGTGCGACGCTGTACCCAAATTAAATTTATGTTCTTTTTTTCCCCACAAATAGAGCTCTCTTTTGGTGGTATTTGATCACCTGTGCAATTTTTAATTTTTGAAAAAAAGAGTGACAATTTTGAAAAAAAAAAACAATATTTTTTACATTCTGATATTTAACATTCCCAAAAAAAAAAAATTTAAAAATCAAATTTTTTTAACATTTTAGGCGAATTTGTTTTCTGCTACATATTTTTGGTAAAAAAATCGCAATAAGCGTATTTTGATTGGTTTGCGCAAAAGTTATCGCGTTTACTAACTATGGGAAACATTTGTCATTTTTATTGTTTATTTTTTTTACTAGTAATGGCGGCGATCTGCGTTTTTTTTTGCGGGACTGCGACATTGCGGCGGACAGATCGAACCCCTAACTGACATTTTTTACACTTTTGGGGGTACCAGTGACATTACTACAGTAATCAGTGCTATAAATATGCACTGTTACTGTAATAATGACACTGGCAGGGAAGGGGTTAACTTTATTGGTGATCAAGGGGTTAAATGTATGCTTCATGCTTACTGACGTGTGTGGGGGGAGGGGATTGTGTGACACAGACACAGATCGCAGGTTCAGCTATGCTGAATCCTGTAATCTGTCACTGTCTGTCACAGAGGAGATGCGCCCGCTTTGTTTACACAAGTGGGAGAATTTCCTCACTCGATCCCCGACAATCGGGGAAGAGCGGCAGTGATCACCGCCTCTCCTCCCCTGGCCCAACTCCCGCTGTGTCCTCGCCGAGAGGGGGCGGGATCCAGCGACGTAGGTTTACGTCGCTGGACGATAACGAGCCACTTTGCCGCAGTAGCAGCTCAGTGAGCTGTCGGCAAGTGGTTAACAGCAGCAATGTGCATGAGGCCTAAGGCACGGCATGTGAGATGGGTCAGAATGGGGGCCAGATTGTGGATTCGGTACAAGGAGAGCAGATGGAGGTAGCAGGACCTGGATAAAAGGTACTAAAGGAGTTGTAAAGGCAGAGGTTTTTTTTATCTTAATACATTCCTAATGCATTCTATGCATTCACCTGAATTTGCAGGGTGTTCGTGCTGCACAGTGCATTCTGCGCCCAGATTGGGCAAGGCTTTGCCCAATCAGGGCGCAGTGTAAGCTGTTTTTTAGGAGCAGGGCCGGAAAGCCGGCAACAGCATCATTAACAACCGATGAGTCATCAACTGTCAATGAGTTTACCCGCTGACAGATGAAAAAAAAAAAGTGCCGGTAAAAAAAAAGTAAAGAAAATAATGGCGTGAGATCCCCCCTCCCAGTCCATAACAGGCTCTTTGGGTCTGCTATGGATTTTAAGGGGAACCCTATGCCAAAATCCATACCAGACCCTTATCTGAGCATGCAGCCCGGCAGGTCAGGAAAGGGGAGGGGACAAGTGAGAGCCCCCCCCTCCTGAAATATACCAGGCCACATGCCCTTAACATGGGGGGATGGGTGCTTTAGGTCAGGGGGGGCTCTGCCCCTCCACCCCAAAGCACCTTGTCCTCATGTTGATAGGGACAAGGGTCTCTTCCCAAAAACCCTGGACTGTGGTTGTTGGGGTCTGCGGGTGGGGGGCTCATCAGAATCCGGAAGCCCCCTTTAACAAGGGGGTCCCCAGATCCCGCCCCCCCCTATGTGAATGGGTATCAGGTAAAATAAAAAAATAGTGTCCCTCGATATAAATCCATCATCAAATAACGACGCCCACTGAACCCGAAAAATAGAAAAAAATAAAAATACTTTTGCCTTTTTGGAGGCCTCCTGCCCTATGCCCGCTCTGTGCTTTGACATTTCTTATAAAGGCAAGGGGCAGGGCCACCTGACTATGTCACCTGGTGGCACTGCCCCTTCTGAAGTCACATGACCCCACACTGTTTTTTTTTTAAATTTCGGACTGGAAAGGACCCCACGCCGTTTTTTTTTTAAGTTTTTTTCAAAAGCCGGGTGGCGGCATTTGGAACCACGAGTTATTTTAAATGGGATTTGACTTTTTTTTTTCTTTAGAATTGTCATTTTTGCTTTAAACATGCTACAGAGGCGCCACTTTACAGGCACATCACGGGGACTCCCCATGCACTATATTTAAATAAATGTTTCACTTTTATTGTTGCACTTTAAGCATAATAAAAAGCACTGCTCCTGAAATGTCTAGTGTTTATAATTTTTTTAATTTATTGATACATATCCCCCAGGGCAGTACCCAGACCCCCATACCCTTTAATGGCCAATTACTTGCATATAAGCCTTCAAAATGGGCACTGCCTGTTCAGCTCCCTTAGACTTCAATGGGGTTCGTTGTTTGGGTTAGAACATTTCCCCTGGTAAGGAGTTCTGCTGTGAAACAAACAGGGGGGTGTTCGGCCCATCCCTAACAGGTACATAGCACGAATAAAGGAGGAGGAGCACCTGGTAAAAGGAGCAGGAACAGGCAGTTTGTGTACAATGTGCTAAAATAAGGCCCTGTATGGAGAGTTTCCTTAATGCAGAGGATGGTTTATTATAAACAGAGGGCTGTAACCATCCCATGGGCCATAGGTTAAAGACTGGCACACACTACATAGTCCCAACCCTTGCAGCCCATACGTGATGTTGTACACTGCATATAGTAATAATGATCACTGTATCATTTAAGCTGACCACTGCCACCTTGACATTATTTCCACCCAATGAATACTGATGCTGGGATATTTTTTCCCTTCAGTGACCAGAGGACATTTTTTCATACCACCAGTCCTGTCATTTTTAGTCTTCTCACTGATCATAAGGCATTTTTTTTCATACCAACAAAACCTTGATACATTTGTTCCTACCACTAACAGCATTCTTTTCTCCCAGTGACACTGGTGCAATTTTTTCATTCAATTGACAAGCAATGTAAAGCCTGGAACACACTGAGTTTTTTTTTTTTTTTTGTTCAACCCAACGATCTGACGTTAGTACAGCGATCTCTCCTGCTAAGCAGAGGGACGGGGATGGGGATGCCCCCGCCAGAACAGCACTCTCAGCCATTGGCCAGCTTCTGTCAGACCAGCTGGCATACACACGGACCGAATGTTGGCCGATTTTTTATTGAACTGGCCGCCAACTTGCGTGTACAGGGCTTAAGGTTCATTACACTACATAACTCTAACTGCTAAACTCTGTAGGCTCTGTAGTACATTAAATACTCTTAGCCACTGTGTTATATACGCTATGCAATGTGTTCCTGACCCCTGCACTCTATATGCTATATCTCATGTTATATAGTTATGATCCCTGCACTCCTTATGCTATGTTGCATGTTACAGTCTTGATATGCTATGTCATATGTTATACAGTCTTGACTCTGCACTATGTATTACACTATTACTATTACATGTAGATGTAGCACCCTACAGGGTAGGTGCTAGGTAAAAGTATAGTGGGCCTTGGCTGCTTAACAGCAGGGTCATGATTTTAGCTGGCTGTCATGTCTCCCAGGTGTGTCTGCTGAGAGGGAAGTCTCCCCATTGGCTCCATGAGAGGATTCTCATCGGACAGTGGAGGAAACCCAATCAGAGACACGCTCAGGCCTGTATCTACCCCAGAAGGCAGATTCTGCCACAGAGGATTCTGGGAGTGGGTATAAGTTTGAGGGAACGCATGATGCAGCGTCTTTGGTGGGAAGCAGAGTCCCAGGAGGGAGAGTACGGCTGTCTCTCCTCCTGTCAGAAGGATTGGGTGATCCAGGTGGCTGCCTGGGAATCCAGAGAATGCTGAGTTGGGCTGCAGAGGGGATCCGGTGTGCTGAGGACCAGTGGAGGAAGAGGGGTTCCGTTCCAGAAAAGCCTGCCAAGGTCGTGAGTACTGTGAACTGCCCCTAGGGGTCTGCCAAGTGTAGAGGGGACCACTCCAGAGAAGGTTCGGTTCCAGTGATCCAGGAGTCAGCTAGCTGTAAAGGGGGTGCCTAGTCAGAGGACCCTGAAGTGTAAAGGGGGCACCAGTGGTTGGGCCCTGAAGAGTGAGTGTACAGTGTGCAGTGTACAGAGTTAAGAGTTGCAGCAGCACAAGCTGTGACAAGGAGCTACCTCAGCCAGTGAAGAGTTGGAGGGAGCTGTTCAGTGACTTTTGAGCTAAATTGAGTGTCAGGAGTCAAGAGTTCTACAGTCCTGGATCTTCTGAGTTAACAAACAAGTTAAAGTTGAGGCTCCAGCACTAGTTCAGCAAAGCAGTATTTTCAAGCGTCAGGAAGCGCTGGTCGGCATTCAGCTGGCGTCAAGACAGCGCCAACGGGCATTTTTGTATAGAGTCCCAGTAAACCTAGTGGAGCCAGAGGAGTATCCCACTCATTCCCTTCTCCCATCCCCAAAATACAATAAACAAACCAACCAAAGATGCCAGAATGGTCAATGTCTCAATTCTCACACTTGGGTTCACAACTTAAATGTGTTGGAGGTGTCACCGGTAACAATGGCAGACCCACATCAGGCTCAAGGCCTGGAAATATTGCTACATAATATTTCACATGATCCAGGCCTCTGCACTCTATACACAATGTAATATGGAACATAGTCCTGAATCCTGCACTTCATATGCTGTTACATAGTCCTGGCCCTGCATTTGATATGCTATGCCATACGTTACACAGCTTTGACAACAGCAACCCATAGGCTATGTCATGTGTTACATATTCCTAAACCTATACACTCTATACTGTAAGCCAGAGGCGTAACTAGAACCTTCAGGGCCCTGATGCAAGAAACCATGAAGGGCCCCCCAGACCCCTGGCCGGGGCCCTTACCTTCAAGCCCAGGGCTCTTCCCACTAATCCTGGGGCTCTTTACACGCGTTGCATGGCCTTTTATTACGGTCCCGCAGCAGGATTCTTTCACAAGTTCTGCAGTGGGCCCCCTTCCTGCAATCTTGTGGGCCCCCTTCCTGCAATCTTGGGGCCTCCCCACAGTGGTGCAATGCCAGGGTCCGGTCGCAAGTGTGACCTTTGCGATCCTGGAAGTTCACCCACTGGTTTGCTACTGGGCCCTCTGGAGCATGGGGCCCGGTAGCGATTGCAACCCCAGCAACCCCTGTAGTTACGCCCCTGCTGTAAGCAATATCATAGGTACATAGTCCTGACCACTGCACTCTATATTCTGATTCCTGACTCCTACTCACCTACTGATCATATGGCCTTTGAGCACAGTGATGCAATTCTTGTTTCTTTAGGTGATTTGAAGGTACAGTAGCGTCACTGCCTTGTGATTGGCTGGTTCATCCAAGCACTGTCACAGTAGCAGGTCACATGCTTACCCATACCTGGAAGTGTCAGGCAGTGCTGTCAGCTATAATGAACTGAGCAGATTGAGGGAGTGCAGGCAAGGTGGGTTGAAGGGTGTGATAAAAAGGACATCTGACAAACCCCAAAGTGAGATTAAAGAAGTTGTACTAAACATTGTGCCAAAGTCAGTGAAAGAAACAATCAGATTTAGGTATGTTGTCAGTGGTGGAGAGGTATAACCCCCAAATAGAGCAAAAGCTCAAAACACTTTAACCCAACTGATCATCTTAAAAGGAATGCTTACACATCTAAGCCAGGATCTGCACTAACGTGTAAATAGAGCCTGTCCTAAATGCCTGTTGCAAACCTCCATTAGGCCAGACTCTTAATGCAGCCATTTTGTAACCTGTTGGAAAACCATCCAGCAGCAATACATATTTGTAAGTCTGGTTTTCTTTGACATGAAACTGAACTTCATACATTTCAACTCCATCCTATTTCATACATATTTCATACACTTTAACTCAGTGTATGAAATATCATATCTAAGTGGGGTATGATCACCATGTATAAATACATAAGTGGTCCATATAGTGAACTTGGTGTTTTAGTTATTTACTTTAAGGTCATCACAGAGGCAAGGGGGAACTTTTTACATCCAGAGGAAAAGAGATTTAATCTCCAAATACGAAAAGGCTTCCTCACAGTAAGAGCTGGGAAAATGTGGAATAAACTCCCTCCAGAGGTGGTTCTGTCCTTGATATTTTCCTAAATGTACATAATATAACTGGATACTAATCTTTATAGGTAAAGTTGATCCATGGAATATCCAATTGCCTCTTGGGGGATCAGAAAGGAATTGTTTTCTCCTGCTGGAGCAAATTGGTTTATGCTTTGCTGGGTTTTTTTGCTTTCCTCTGGATCAACTGTAGGTATGGATTGTAAAATTTGGTTTGTTTTTCCTTTTATTGGTTGAACTGGATGGGCTTGTGTCTTTTTTATCCAGACTAACTGTATGTATCGTGAGGGAGTTACACTCATAAAAAGTGATTACAGTGAAGCATGAGAGGATGGCAATCAATTAGACACAAAACACTCTTATGCCACAATGCCCAGCAGATGAATAAAATACATCAAAGCCCCTAAGAGATATATGCATCCTTTTTATATATTCTATTCTATGATTTAATTGGTATTGCTGAATCTTGGCTTCATTCTTCACATGACTGAGCTATTAATATTCCTGGCTATGCTCTTTTTCATAGAGACAGAGTAAAATGGAGGGGTGGTGGTATCTGTCTCTATTTTGAGAAGTGATCTCAAAGTGAGTGTGAAAGAGGACCTAGTTGAACTTGGCGTTGAGTTGTTCACTTTAAGGTCAACACAGAGGACAAGGGGGTACTCTTTACGTCTAAATAGATTTAGTCTCCAAATGCGGAAAGATTTCTTCACCGTAAGAGCTGTGAAAATGTGGAATAGACTCCCTCCAGAGGTGGTTCTGGCTAGCTCACTAGATTGCTTTAAAAAAGGCCTGGATTCTTTCCTGGGTGTACATAATATAAATGGGTACTAATATTTATAGGTAAAGTTGATCAAGGGAATTTCCGATTGCCTCTCAGGGGATCAGGAAGGAATTTTTTTCCCCTGCTGTAGCAAATTGGATGATGTTTTGCTGGGGGTTTTTCACCTTCCTCTGGAGCAACTGTGGTTATAGGATTGTGTATATGGGATTGTAAGGTTGGGTTTTCTTTACTGTTTTTTTTTTTTTTTTTTTATTGGTTGAGCCAGATGAACTTGTGTCTTTTTTCAACCTGACTAACTATGTAACTGTGTAACTATATGCATTTAGTGTTTATCAAATTGTAATTTCATTATTTTTAATAATATGCTTGTCGAATTGTAAAACTTTTTTTTTTTAAATATAGATATACAGTAGTTAGCTCTTCAGCACACCCTCAGACCCTTTGGTTAGTTGTATTAATTCTGCAAATGCCTTCTTCAGGGGCCTGAAGTGTTGGTTGCATTTGGCAGCTGAAGCTCTTGTCTCTATCTAAACTCAGAGGAATGCAAAGAGTCATTTTTGAGAACCAGTGACTCTAATGCATGAGATTGGACTTCCTCCACGGTGGATTGGACTCCAAACCAGACTTTTGTTATGTATGTTTCACTTTTAATTTATTTATTTTACTGTTGCTAATTGTCTTCTTTCAATATCTTTTCGGTAAATACTTTCTTGCACCCTTTTTATTTTCTTCATTAAAATGATTATTTAAATTGTTAAGCTAAATTTCTAAATGCCCTAAATTAGAAATTAAAAAATCCTTGCCTCTGTGAGACATTTCCTGAAGGTCAAAATTGCTACATTACATGCTTTAAATGGCACTTAGGTTGTTCTTCCACAAGCTGGCAAATCTCTGCAAAGGATAAGGCTGAGAATGTAATACGTAACATTCTATAGGCAACATGTTAGGATATTTTCCATTAAAGCATTAGTGCATGAGTATGAGAGAATGAGAAAAAAACGATCTGACTAATGTGTGCCAAGCATGGCATATTGAAATACACGGCAAAACAAAAGGAGAACCTGGTTCATGAGTTACATGAAGCAGATATCAAGGCACAACAGATCCTGGTGGAACCTGCAGTACAAGGAGTTCTGCCTGTTTCAGGTACAATTGGTTCTGGTACAGCCCAGCTGGGTGCAGGTACAAGAACTGAACCTAATGTACCGACCAATACAGTAAAACCTTGGTTTGAGAGTAACTTGGTTTGAGAGCGCTTTGCAAGACAAGCACATTTTTAAAATAAATTTTGACTTGATATACAAGCGATGTCTTAAAATACAAGTAGCGTCATGTATAAAATAGAAGAGAGGAGCCTCTAAAGTGTAGCAATATGATTACATTTAATGAAGGTTCAATATTTAGAAACTCACATGGTTGATGATTAAAACAGGCACACCTAAGAATGCAGGCATCCGGGGTAAAGCTGTCCACATAGATCATCTTCTGCACAGCCATCTTCATCATCCCTTCCCCGCTGCACTCCACGAGTGATTCAAAGCCTCACTTTCAGATCACTCAACTGCAGGCTATTCTTCCCGGTCACGATTACAGACTGACAGTGGGGAGAGTTGGTGGTTCAGAAGATGGTCTATGTGGACAGCTTTACCCCGGATGCCTGCATACTTAGGTGTGCCTATTTTAATCATCAACCATGTGAGTTGCTAAATGTTGAACCCTCATTAAATGTAACCATATTGCTACACTTAGAGGCGCCTCTCATCTCTCTTATATTCTGTAGCTCTGCTATATTTTGCTTCTATTCCCCTTGGGAAGGCTGCATATTGTGGATGGACGTTTTATGGTTACACAACCTATCATATTGCTATAATCTTTGTATATAGACTATAAACTGAAGGATTTATGGAACGAATCATCTGAGTTTCCATTATTTCTTATGGGGAAATTTGCTTTGATATAAGAATGCTTTGGATTACAAGCATGTTTCCGGAACGAATTATGCTCGCAATCCAAGGTTTTACTGTATTCCGGTCCACAGCCTGAGCATGTTTTCACTAGACTGTGTACTCAACATCAATTCTTCTGCAAGTAGCTTTGCAGTGCATGTTTGCTAAGGATCCTGTGGCATAGTTCCAGCAACAAGATCAGACACTTGGTTCCCTTGAGTACAGGGAAACACCTTTGGCTTTGAGCCATGCATCCAAATTTCCAGTCATGAAGAAAGACAGTGACATTAATACTTACTTGCTATCCTTTGAAAAAACAGGTTGTCAGTACCACTCGTCACAGACATAGTGAGTCTGGTATCTGAAGCCAGGGCTACATAGTGACATAGTTAGGTTGAAAAAAGACACACGTCCATCTAGTTTAACCAACTGAATTTTTTTTAAAAAACCCTCTATATACAAAATCCTATACCCACAGTTGATGCAGAGGAAGGCAAAAAAAAAAAAAACTATAATGCATGGTCCAATTTGCTTCAATAGAGGAAAATAAATAAATAAATACAATTCCTTCCTGATCCTCAGGAATGCAATTGGATATTCCCTGTATCAATAATCTCTGGTGTTATTACCTATAAATGTAAATATCCGGTTTTATTTTGTGCATATTGAGCTTGCCAGAACTAGTTCTTAGGGGGGGGGGGGGGGTCTATTCCACATTTTCTCAGATCTTCCTATGAAGAAACCTTTCCATATGTGGAGGTTAAATTTATTTTACTCCAGAGGCTAAGAAGCAAGGTCCTGGAAGCCTGGCATTGAATTGCCAACTAAGAAAGATGATGATTATGAGGCCATAAAGGATAGCATAATTAAAAATGATCAATTGACACCAGAATTATATCGCAAGAAATTCAGGTCGCTGCAAAAAGAACCCGCAGACTCTTACAAAGGTGTGGTAAGCCACCTATGCACCACATTCCGGCATTGGGCTACAGGATTAAACAAAAGACTATTAATTCCTGGAGGACCTAATGATGCAGGACCAACTCCTACACATCTGTCCTGAAGACAGTAAACAGTTTATGTTAGAGTGCAAGCCTGATTCCCCTAAAGTGGCATCTGACCACTGCAGGGCTACTCCTTGTTGCTGGAAATGAGGGAAATCACCAGCAGCCACCTGCACTGCACCTGTAGACCAAGCCTTCTAGAAACCAGCACCTGGAATTGCTAGTAACAAATCAGCATCATCTGATACCCACAGATGCTATCTTGAGGCATGCTCAGACATCTCAGGAACATCACCTGGCCAGATCGCCAGCATCCCTTCCTCTGTGCTGTTTGTCAGTGGGAAAGGTACTGGTAACAAAACCAAACTACAGCCTGCCATCAAGGACATCTAAGCCATTACTGTCTTCCAAGACACTGGTTTAGAAGTCACACTCGCTTGCCCTGAGCTGGTGAAAGAAAAGGACATTATATCAGAATACACTGTAAATAGAACCAGCACTCACTCATGTGTACCACATTGTTTTCATTGATTGGGGAGCAGGAAGTGGCATGAGAGAGAGTTTTTTAGTCTGGGATGTGATAGCCACACCGGTGCTGCTTCATACTATGCATTTTCTGATGAGACCCAGGATTCGCAAACTGGACCCTCTGGACATACCAACATACTTTGTAAATAAGTTAGTTCGATATCTGGCAACAGGTTGGGGGGAAATGAAGTTGAGATGTACAGTTCTCCTAGGGAAGTAGACAGAGAGTAACCACATGCATGCACAGTTACCCAAAACACGTATGTTTGATGTAGGAATTTTGATGACTGAATCTGATGACAGTGTTTTGCCAGTGTTACTGGCCAAACATAGTGCTGCAAAGGCTGCCAATGTGCAGTCTCTGGTTCCAAAGTAGGGGGATGATACCTATCTTCTCTTTCCTTGCTTTGGCCTAGTAATTTTTGCTGAGCCTCAGCTGCTGTCCTTATTGGCCATGGAGCAGTTGGCTGGAACTTGTAGTACTGTGTTTCATCAAGCCAGTGCTGTATTTTGGCCTAGGCCAACAAGGCCCAGGTCTAGGGCAGCACTTTGCAGGGGGGCAGCAAAAAAGTCCCCCCGACCCCTCCACCTGAGATTCTATTTGGCCAGTGGTTGCTAGAGCTGCCTCCCGCACCCCCTCCTCTCTTTCTCATCCCCCTCTTTTCTCTCTCTCATTCCCCCTCTCTCTCCCATCCCCCTTCTCTCGCTCTCCCATCCCCCTTCTCTCTCTCCCATCCCTCCCTCTCTCTCTCTCTCGCTCTCACCCCCCTCTCTCTCTCTCTCTCTCTCTCTCTCTCTCTCTCTCCCATCCCTCTCTCTCTCTCTCTCCCACCCCCCCTCTCTCTCTCCCATCCCCCCCTCTCTCTCCCACCCCCCCTCTCTCTCTCCCTCACCCACCCCCTCTCTCTTCCACCCCCCCTCTCGTGAGATCTCAGGGGTGCATGCTGGGACTTGTAGTCCTAAAATTTTGGAGGGAGTCACATCCATTAAAAAGGAAGGAGTGGGGCAAATTTACATAGGAGGGTTAGGGAGGGGGGGGCGCCCTAATTTTAGTCTTGCCTAGGGCAGCACAAAACCAAAATACACCACTGCATCAAGCACTGAAGACTGACCCGAGTCTGGAGCAACTTAAAAGCCTAACTTCCAGCCCTCCTGCTGAGGGAGACAAAAGGTTTACTGAAACAATGGAAAGCTGTGCAGAGCATATCTACTCACTGAAGGTGGTGAGGGAGACAGCTCATTGTAACAAACACATTTTGGCAGGCCATATATGATTCATTTTCAACCTGCTTAATTGATTCCATCATTCACACATTCAAGATGGATGGGGGAATTCCTCCCGTGGAGCTAGTGTTTTCTGATGGCGGGGAGGTTTCCCCGCTGTCAGAATACACTCATTAGCGCTGCTGGCTATAGCCAGTGACACCGATCGAGTAAAGATTTTCCAACAGGCTGGTTGTACAGAAGTTGATTGAGAAATTACCTTCTGTTCAACTAGCTTGCACATACATGAATCGGTCACTGCTGAATTGGCCAAATTTCAGTCTATCTATGGCCAGCTTTAGCATACACTTTTTGAAGGTAGCGCACAAAATGACCTGAGAATCACTAAGGCCAGGACCCGAGTGACCTAACAGGATAAATAACACCAGTCTGCAGCCAAGCTTAGCAGGAAGAGACAAAGAGACAAACCCACTGTTAGGCTTAAAAATTCTTAAGGTCCTGTGAGCTGCTTAATTCCCTGATTAAATAGGCTGAGCTGCTGGCAATGGCCACAATCCCAAATCTGTGCTAGATTTACTCACTTTATAATATAATGCCGCACATCTAGTACCCAACAAATCTCTACATTCAAACATACAAACCACAAATGTGTTCTATATTTAATATAAAATAAACATGTCCAAAAATAAATCAAGCTCATAAACATGAAATATTGTGCAAATGTAAAATTTATCGTGAATCAAACACAAAACATCCAAATTAAACACTAATATTGTGCTCGCTGACAAAAATGTAGTGACATATACTGTATATCTAAGGTTTGTGCGATATATATATACAGTGGGTACGGAAAGTATTCAGACCCCCTTAAATTTTTCACTCTTTGTTATATTGCAGCCATTTGCTAAAATCATTTAAGTTCATTCTTCTTCCTCATGAATGTACACATAGCACCCCATACTGACAGAAAAACACAGAATTGTTGACATTGTTGCAGATTTATTAAAAAAGAAAAACTGAAATATCACATGGTCCTAAGTATTCAGACCCTTTGCTGTGACACTCATATATTTAACTCAGGTGCTTTCCATTTCTTCTGATCATCCTTGAGATGGTTCTACACCTTCATTAGAGTCCAGCTGTGTTTGATTATACTGATTGGACTTGATTAGGAAAGCCACACACCTGTCTATATAAGACCTTCCAGATCACAATGCATGTCAGAGCAAATGAGAATCATGAGGTCAAAGGAACTGCCTGAAGAGCTCAGAGACAGAATTGTGGCAAGGCACAGATCTGGCCAAGGTTACAAAAAGATTTCTGCTGCACTTAAGGTTCCTAAGAGCACAGTGGCCTCCATAATCCTCAAATGGAAGACGTTTGGGACGACCAGAATCCTTCCTAGAGCTGGCCGTCCGGCCAAACTGAGCTATCGGGGGGGAGAAGAGCCTTGGTCAGAGAGGTAAAGAAGAACCCAAAGATCACTGTGGCTGAGCTCCAGAGATGCAGTCAGGAGATGGGAGAAAGTTGTAGAAAGTCAACCATCACTGCAGCCCTCCACCAGTCGGGGCTTTATGGCAGAGTGGCCCGACGGAAGCCTCTCCTCAGTGTAAGACACATGAAAGCCTGCATGGAGTTTGCTAAAAAAACACCTGAAGGACTCCAAGATGGTGAGAAATAAGATTCTCTGGTCTGATGAGACCAAAATAGAACTTTTTGGCCTTAATTCTAAGCGGTATGTGTGGAGAAAACCAGGCACTGCTCATCACCTGTCCAATACAGTCCCAACAGTGAAGCATGGTGGTGGCAGCATCATGCTGTGGGGGTGTTTTTCAGCTGCAGGGACAGGACGACTGGTTGCAATCGAGGGAAAGATGAATGCGGGCCAAGTACAGGGATATCCTGGACAAAAACCTTCTCCAGAGTGCTCTGGACCTCAGACTGGGCCGAAGGTTTACCTTCCAACAAGACAATGACCCTAAGCACACAGCTAAAATAACGAAGGAGTGGCTTCACAACAACTCCGTGACTGTTCTTGAATGGCCCAGCCAGAGCCCTGACTTAAACCCAATTGAGCATCTCTGGAGAGACCTAAAAATGGCTGTCCACCAACGTTTACCATCCAACCTGACAGAACTGGAGAGGATCTGCAAGAAGGAATGGCAGAGGATCCCCAAATCCAGGTGTGAAAGACTTGTTGCATCTTTCCCAAAAAGACTCCTGGCTGTATTAGATCAAAAGGGGGCTTCTACTAAATACTGAGCAAAGGGTCTGAATACTTAGGACCATGTGATATTTCAGTTTTTCTTTTTTAATAAATCTGCAACAATGTCAACAATTCTGTGTTTTTCTGTCAGTATGGGGTGCTATGTGTACATTCATGAGGAAGAAGAATGAACTTAAATGATTTTAGCAAATGGCTGCAATATAACAAAGAGTGAAAAATTTAAGGGGGTCTGAATACTTTCCGTACCCACTGTATATATACATATATATATATATATATATATATATATATATATATATATATATATATATATATATATATATATCTGTAGCTAGTGCAATCACCACAGATACATAATAATAAATTGTCCACACACATGAAATAAAACTATTGTGAGAACTCCAAGTGATGATCCTTAAATGTAGAAAGGTGCAGCTTCTTTTCCATGCATGCAGCCAGTGTGTCTCTTCACAGTGCTCCCCCCCACCAGGAATATTGTCACCTGGGGTGATGTGACCACCACATTTACGCAGGGTGAAAAACGCCTTTTAGCCTGAAAATGGCTACATCCAGCTCCTCCAATCTCCTCTGTAATCTCCTCAATAGGGGTTATGACAATTCAGATATCATGTAATAACTTGCAGAGTGAGCAGCATGTATAATGTATCCAAAACTACTCCTGCAAAGATGGCCATAGCTATGTGCACAAGTATGGTAAGGTGTATCCTGACTCTTCCCTACGCGTTTCGTTACATATGGCGTCATCAGGAATGTATTTGGCTAAGTGTAGCCTTTTGTTATTCTGAAGTGTGTGTTTGTATTTGTCCGTTTGCGTCCATGTGGTAAGGTAATCTATCGAAAGGGTTTCTTAATTATCACCCTTACTGTTAGGCTTGTTAGCTGAGAACTGGGAAAGTGGAGACAGACCTCAAGATGAATTCATGCCTCTCTTCCATACAGAAAACTCAGTTGCTAGAAATGCTTGTTGCACATCATGACTGTTTCACAGGGAAACCAGGTAGAGGCACCTCATAGTCAACAGGGGCCCACCCACCTTCATACAGTTTGCCCACTGCATCTTGCTGGCAGTCCATACAGACATAAAACTGGAGATTGAGGAGATGCTGCAGTTACGGGTTATTCAGATGTCCCATAGTGCTTGGGCGAGCCAGTAGTAAATAGTAGTGCTGGGGAGAACAGCAAGCTACTCAGTTTGAGCTTGATTCTTCAGCAGTACAATTTCATTATGCAGCAACATGGACAGACTGTCCCCACAAGCACAGCCAGCAGAAGTCAGTCGCATTGCAAATTAACTTCTGTGCAACCAACTAAAGAGGGAAGGTGTTATAATAATGAGATCTGACAAACCCCAAACTAAATGGGGAGAATAAGGGTTGTTGTACCGAACACTGTGCTACCCCTTCCATTCTTCAAAATTCGCCAGAAAACAATTCAATTTATATCTTATGTCTGTGGTGGAGAAGTGACGCATTTTTCACAACCCCCAATATGAACAACCAGCTCAAGTCACATTGACTCATGTGTGAATGGAATGCATAAACATCTTAGCTAAGATCTGAACAAGCCTAATAATAAGCCTGGTCCTTAGCAGAAGGTTTACAGAATAAGTTATAAAAGTAAAGAAATCAGCGCTAAACTCTAAATGAGGGGGACCACTCTATCTGCCTTCAGTAATCAATACCCAATAATCTCACAAAGTTGTAGATCACAATAATCAGATGATGAATAAATAAATGTGTTGGTGGATGGCTAAAATACAGTGTGAAAATGAGGAAAATCAAAGTGATGGTACACAAGTGAAAATTTTTTTTCTCAAATAATAATCCAATGGTGATCGGTCTGCTGAATCCAAATATAAAGTGCTATTGCAAAATCACAAGTGACTAGCGATGAAAGACTGTGAAACGTTTCTACTCATTCAAATAGTAATCAGCAATAAATAAAATATAAATGTGCAAATAACAGCATGAGGTGATAATGTTGATGTAAACAAATATAGAGTGTCACAAAACGGACTCAAAAAGTGCAGCAGTGCCAAACTAAAAGTGCATAAATTGTCCAAAAAATAGCTCTAAGGCTTATATCAGTCCAATGCGGTGATTAAAGTGCAGGGTGCCACGAAATTAAGTGATATATTCCAGTGCAATCTACAGGTGAAGTCACACTTTCAAACACAGCAAAGTGAGTGTGTCCCGGTGAGCTTGCAATCCAACACTGAGTGCAGTGGCAGCTCACCTCCACAACACTCATAAAGAGCGTTAGGTATGGTTATCCAAGCTCCTCTCACTCTTCGGGTATATACTAATTGTCCTCCAGCTGATATAGGTAAAGTGGTTCAGAGTCGGTCCACGCAGGAATCTCTCAATCCCTCTGTCTCCACAACACTCATAAAGAGCGTTAGGTATGGTTATCCAAGCTCCTCTCACTCTTCGGGTATATACTAATTGTCCTCCAGCTGATACTTCCAGCAACGTCTTCTCTATAATGACTGAATTATAGAGAAGACATTGCTGGAAATATCAGCGGAGGAGAATTAGACAGAGGGATTGAGAGATACCTGCGTGGACCGACTCTGAACCACTTTACCTATATCAGCTGGAGGACAATTAGTATATACCCGAAGAGTGAGAGGAGCTTGGATAACCATACCTAACGCTCTTTATGAGTGTTGTGGAGGTGAGCGGCCACTGCACTCAGTGTTGGATTGCGAGCTCACCGGGACACACTCACTTTGCTGTGTTTGAAAGTGTGACTTCACCTGTAGATTGCACTGGAATATATCACTTAATTTCGTGGCACCCTGCACTTTAATCACCGCATTGGACTGATATAAGCCTTAGAGCTATTTTTTGGACAATTTATGCACTTTTAGTTTGGCACTGCTGCACTTTTTGAGTCCGTTTTGTGACACTCTATATTTGTTTACATCAACATTATCACCTCATGCTGTTATTTGCACATTATTGCTGATTACTATTTGAATGAGTAGAAACGTTTCACAGTCTTTCATCGCTAGTCACTTGGGATTTTGCAATAGCACTTTATATTTGGATTCAGCAGACCGATCACCATTGGATTATTATTTGAGAAATTTTTTTTTCACTTGTGTACCATCACTTTGATTTTCCTCATTTTCACACTGTATTTTAGCCATCCACCAACACATTTATTTATTCATCATCTGATTATTGTGATCTACAGCTTTGTGAGAGTATTGGGTATTGATTACTGAAGGCAGATAGAGTGGTCCCCCTCATTTAGAGTTTAGCATTGATTTCTTTACTTTTATGATCATTGTGATACGTGGGGACACTATCAAATCAGCTGCTTGCTCGGAGGAGTTCCACATCTGATATTAGTTTCTATTTTGAGCTTTCACAGTGTCGCTTACCTCATTATAGCGCATAAGTTTACTATTCCATTACAGAATAAGTTCACCTTTAGTAGCATGTTAGCATAGTAGCATGTTATAGGTTACACCAGTATTTAAAACAAGCCCTCATTTATCTATGTATCTATAAAGCGAAGAAATTAAGTCATGCGCATTTTGGTTCTAACAGACTTCAACAGGAGTGTCTAAAAAATGATTGTAAAACAAGTTTTCCTAACTTTTCATCAGCTAAAGATAAAAGAATGCTCATGCCTGAACTCCCACTTCAGGCTGAGTCAGCCCGGAGGTTCAGCCCCCCTGCTCCTTTCCCCGCCACCGGCCAGTCACAAAGCGCAGCATGCATCGCGCATGTGTAGTAGGGAACTAGCTGTAAAGCTGCAAGGCTTCACTGCTGGTTTTCCTTAACCAAGATGGCGGCAGCAGCACCCGAGAAAAATCGGCTCTGGTGATTATCAAAGGTCAGTCCTTTTTCTGAAGGAGCCTGAAGCTCCGCTTTAGGGTAAAACATAAATAATAATTCAAAATATGGTACTTTCCTAATAGGATGAGTTCATCCAGAAGCATTTATCTGCTTATAAAGGTGTTTTAGGGTCTTTTTATTAAGAAAAAAAAAACACTATTTTTCATTGTCAGTCAATAATACCATGCATGTATATTCCTGAGGCTGGAGGTCCTCACGTAAGAAGGCCCTCCATTGTTCACTTAAAGTAGTTGTGAACATAAAATGTTATAGATACATTCTAATACAATACTAACTATGCAGGCATCATGACTGATAATTCTTAGTGTCAGAAATTATTTTTCCTACCTTTTTACAAAGTTAAAAAGTTCTGTCATGTGACCATGCATCTCTTCTTCCTGATAGAGGGGAGCAGGGTTTACAGGACACTATGCAGACACAAAGCATGCCTGTATTCCATAGGTGTTCAGCCTGATACACAATGCAGGCTGTGCTTGAGCAGGGTATGTGTTCCAGAGACAGGCTGTGACTGAACAGGTGTGTGGTGGCTGAACAAACAATTTAATACAGGCATGCTGTGTTTCTGCACAGTATCCTGTTCCTCTAAATGGCCAGCCAAAGGATGAAAACTGACCACACTAACATAGATCAGCTTCTGTGCTTTGTGTGGTCAGTTTAGGTGAGAAAGGTGACTGGCAGGATCAACCAGATACTTTAGATGGAAGAAGTACATGAAAATGATAGAGAGCGTAATTTATAAAATACACAAATGTGAATGCACACATTTAAAAAATATATATATTTAAAGTAATATACACTTTAAGCGCCGGAATAGTACTTCAAGAAAGGTGCCCAAAAAAAATAAATAAGAAATAGTCTCATGTTGATGGACTATTCCTCCCCAGCACTGGTTGCCCACATAAGAACCAAAAAAGGTTTCTAGGGCCAGGATGCACAGCATCCTGCCTGCACCATTACTATTCATGACACTGTTCCAGCGCAGGTGGCATAGTGGGCTACCTACAGCATTCAAAAGAAGACAGAAGTGCGCCCAGACCTGCTCTGCCTTCTGTCCTGTGTCACGCAGCTAGAGTAAAGTAGGGCTCTGATTGGCAAAGGGGACTGTGTGATGGGACTCTTTGATAGGGGCACTGCGATGGGGGATTCTGTAAAAAGGGAACTCTGGCATGATGGGCGCTCTCATATTTGGGGGGGGGGCTCACATGTATAGGGGTGACTCTGATGGCAAGGGTGGGCTTCTGATGAGAAGATTCTGTGACTCTAATGTGATGTCGGGACTCTAATATGAAGGGGGACCACTGAAGTGATAGGGATTAATGGGATTCCAAAATACTATTCCCAATGAACACATTCCTGCAAAGTGGCTGTCAGTGTAAATGGGTGCTGCAGCGACTATTGGCTAGAACCAAAATGAATCAAAGCGAGAGAATGTCACCAACACACCACGAATCTCCTGAACAGGTCCAAAGCTTTATTCAGCGATCATATCACTGTAACAGAAGAACCATTTTAGAGCCTTATACCTGATGAAGATGTCCTGTAATGCTCTAAAACGTTGCTTTTGTTACAAAGATGAGATTGCTGAATAAATCGTTGGACCCATTCTGGTGTTCTGGTGACATTCTCTCGCTCTGACATGAAGGGGGGGGGGGGGCTCTGATGCAATGGACAATGGGGGTGGTTGTGTGCATCATCATCCAGCATCACGTTAACCATTTAATTCTACATTTACATTTTTTTTATTTTAAACTTGAGATTTTACATACTTTTAAAGGGTGCTATGACTGAAAAAGGTTGGGAAATGCTGACCTATCATATTATGTTTTTAAAAAAACGCAATATGCCCGGTCTACAAGTTGGTCTGAAACAAATTAGAAATTTTAGAGCTGAAATTTTCATTTTATTCATCCACGTATAAACTGGTCAAAATGCAAACTAGGATTTACTATGAAAAAAAAAAAAAACAGAAAGCAGAAAAATGCTTGGAAAATAAAGAAATCAAATTAAAAAAATAGCTATAACTTTTTTAATTGCCACCTTTATAAACAGGATGAGCTATGTCTCAACACGGTCAGACTGCCATCTCCACCAATATGTGCCCACATGTGTCACTTCCTATATGAAGCATCTAATTGCACTGACAGTGGTTTTCCCATGCCATGTAAACCTGTTCCCGCAGAGGCAACCAAAATCCTTCTGGACTTGGTACACGAGAGGAAATCTAATAAAGCCTAAAACGATGCATGCTGTGCTAATGTTATGTCATGTGAGTCATTCTAGTTTTCCTGTGCTCTGCTCTTCTGGTGTGTAGGAGATACCCCAGTAAATGAACGTGCACTGCAGCGCCAGCCGCATCCCTTTGCCAAGACACGACCAAACTAGCCATTTACAGCTAAATAGCCATTGGATTAATTTATTAAAACGGGATAGTGCAACATCTGGTGCAGCTGTGTATAGTAACCAATCACCTTCTAACTTCAGCTTGTTCAATTAAGCTTTGACAATAAAACCTGGAAGCTGATTGGTTCCTATGCAGAGCTGCACCAGATTTGCACTCTAGTTTTAGTAAATCAACCCCTGTGACTCTTTATTACACTAATAATAAAAAAAAAAAATCTAGAATATTAGGGTAAAACATATATTCACCCACACAAAGGTTGAACTAGGTGGACCCATGTCTTTTTTTTTTTTACATATCTCACAGAATCAGGGATAAATAGGATGACGCTGTGCGGTCATCTGCATATAAAAGGTTTAATGGAGATGCAACGTTTCTGCTGCCAAAATCTGCTGTGCACGCTTCAAATGTGGTTGAGTTGATATGCTCATGGCTTGACGTTGCACTGCAGGCACACAGCGTTGAGGATGAACCAAGTACTTGGCAACAATGTCACCCTACCACAGTGGACGTCCAGTGTCCTTCTTTACAGGACCATTAACACATGACGGCAAGGACTGGGCTCTGAACTTCTAGCAGCTCAAGGTTAGTGCGGCTCTGCTCCCATCGTCATTCGCAGCACAGAGCGCTGCTTTATTAATAATTACGGGTATTTATATAGCACCGACAATTTACGCAGAGCTTCACATAGCGTATGTTCGCATCAGTCCCCGCCGGCTATTAAGCGTAGGTCAGGAGACGATTTGCAGGTAACCGCAGCGCAGTTCCTGTCACAATTTCCTAATTAGCTCCTCAGAAAACACAACCAGTGCCAATTTCTTCCGTGTCTTCTGGATCATTCCAATGTCATGATTTCCCCTCATGCACCTAGCTTCTGGAATAGGACACCCTCCCTCATTAAAATGCAGCAAATGGCATGCCATCAGTAAAATAAAAAATCTTCTTGTTCCCTCCAAAAACAGACATGTTTAGAAGCGGCTCACCTTCTCTGTCTCCTCTGTTGGCTTTTTTTCTTATTACAGCATTGTTTGCAATGAGGCCCCTCAGCAGCAGCAGCAGCAGTAGCTCCTTCTTGTCTCAGTCAAAGCCCAGGATGGATGAGCACAGCAGCTCCTTCCACACACGTTCAGCTCTGCCTTCCCTGGAAACTTCCACACGCAGCAGTTTTTGTCTTCTCCCCCATTCCTCACACTCAGTGATTAATCATTCAAGGGACATGTCATTTGTTGGCGATCAGCTCTCCGGGTGACTCCTCAGCATTCTGCAGGAACCAGTGGGCTGCATAGAGAGGTAGCAGAGGGAGGGAGGATGGAGGAGCAGTGTGTGGAGATGCTGCTGATGCTGATGCTGATGCTGGTGCTGATGCTGATGCTGTGTCTGTATGTGTGTGTGTGTGTGTGTGAGGGCATGGCGTGGGGGAACCTCCTGAATTAGCTCACATTATTGAACCTACAAAAGGTTTTTTCTTTCATTTACCTAAATATTTAAAAAGGAAATAAAAGGAGAGGAATGGGGATGCATGAAGGAGAAGAGGATACAATGGACATACAGTAGTAATGGTGTGATTGGACATTTGTGGTTTCATGTGTGGTTCCTCAGAGTCCCATGGGGGTAGCACAGATTCTGGGTGGGAGGGAAAGGGATGATGATGGCAGGGTTAGTCAAAATGCCTCCCTTCTCAACAATTACTGGAGTCTTTTGTATTACTCGGATTTAGCAGAAGTAATATATTGGAAGCAAGCTTTTACTGACATTTTTTGCCACAGGGGAACCACTAAAATAATGTCTAGGTCTCGAAGACCCCCTAATTAAACTAATTCATCAGGGTTACAGGGGAAAAAAAGGCCGATACTGGTGGTCAGTGGGAAGAATGCTCCTTACATTGGGGGTCAGTGGGATAAATGCTCCTTACATTGGTGGCCAGTAGAAAGAATGCTCCTTACATTGAAGGTCAGTAGGAAGAATGTTTCTTACATTGGGGGTCATTGGGATAAATGCTCCTTACATTGGTTGCCAGTAGGAAGAATGCTCCTTACATTGAAGGTCAGTAGGAAGAATGTTTCTTACATTGGGGGTCAGTGGGAAGAATGTTTCTTACATTGGGGGTCAGTGGGATGAATGCTCCTTACATTGGTGGCCAGTGGGAAGAATGCTTCTTACATTGGTGGCCAGTAGGAAGAATGCTCCTTACATTGGTGGTCAGTAGAAAGAATGCTCCTTACATTAAAGGTCAGTAGGAAGAATGTTTCTTACATTGGGGGTCATTGGGATAAATGCTCCTTACATTGGTGGCCAGTAGAAAGAATGTTCCTTACATTAAAGGTCAGTAGGAAGAATGTTTCTTACATTGGGGGTCATTGGGATAAATGCTCCTTACATTGGTGGCCAGTAGAAAGAATGTTCCTTACATTAAAGGTCAGTAGGAAGAATGTTTCTTACATTGGGGGTCATTGGGATAAATGCTCCTTACATTGGTGGCCAGTAGGAAGAATGCTCCTTACATTGAAGGTCAGTAGGAAGAATGTTTCTTACATTGGGGGTCATTGGGATAAATGCTCCTTACATTGGTGGCCAGTAGAAAGAATGCTCCTTACATTGAAGGTCAGTAGGAAGAATGTTTCTTACATTGGGGGTCAGTGGGATAAATGCTCCTTACATTGGTGGCCAGTAGAAAGAATGCTCCTTACATTGGTGGCCAGTAGAAAGAATGCTCCTTACATTGGTGGCCAGTAGGAAGAATGCTCCTTACATTGGTGGTCAGTAGAAAGAATGCTCCTTACATTGGTGGCCAGTAGAAAGAATGTTCCTTACATTAAAGGTCAGTAGGAAGAATGTTTCTTACATTGGGGGTCATTGGGATAAATGCTCCTTACATTGGTGGCCAGTAGGAAGAATGCTCCTTACATTGAAGGTCAGTAGGAAGAATGTTTCTTACATTGGGGGTCATTGGGATAAATGCTCCTTACATTGGTGGCCAGTAGAAAGAATGCTCCTTACATTGAAGGTCAGTAGGAAGAATGTTTCTTACATTGGGGGTCAGTGGGATAAATGCTCCTTACATTGGTGGCCAGTAGAAAGAATGCTCCTTACATTGGTGGCCAGTAGAAAGAATGCTCCTTACATTGGTGGCCAGTAGAAAGAATGCTCCTTACATTGGTGGCCAGTAGAAAGAATGCTCCTTACATTGGTGGCCTGTAGAAAGAATGCTCCTTACATTGAAGGTCAGTAGGAAGAATGTTTCTTACATTGGGGGTCATTGGGATAAATGCTCCTTACATTGGTGGCCAGTAGGAAGAATGCTCCTTACATTGAAGGTCAGTAGGAAGAATGTTTCTTACATTGGGGGTCATTGGGATAAATGCTCTTTACATTGGTGGCCAGTGGGAAGAATGCTCCTTAAATTGGGGTAAGGAGGAAGAATGTTCCTTACATTGGTGGTCAGGAGGAAGAATGCTCCTTAAATTGGGAGTCAGTGGGACAAATGCTAAATACATTGGTGGCCAGAGGAAAGAATTCTCCTTACATTGGGGGTCAGTAGGAAGAATGTTCCTTACATTGGCAGTCAGTAGGAAGAAAGCTTCTTACATTGGGGGTCAGTGAGATAAATGCTCCTTACACTGGGGGCCAGTGGGAAAAATGGTACTTTCATTGGAGGTAAGTGGGGGAAAACGTACCTCACATTGGTGGTATTTGAAGAAAATGTACCTTACATTGGTGGTACATGAAGAAAAATATACCTTACATTGGAAAAATGGCCCTAGAAAAAAGAATGTTCCTAGCCATTAGAATGCCTCTAACATTGGTGGTCCGTGGTAAGAATGCCCCCTAACATTGGTGGTCAGTGGTAAAAAATGTCCTTTACATTGGTGGAAAGTCTTCAAAATTCCCCTTACTTCGGTAATCAGAGGGAAGAATGTCCCTTACAATAGTGGTAAGTTGGTGATAATGTACCTTACATTGATTTTAAGTGAGGAAAATGTACCTATCATTGATAGTACGTGGGCAAAAAAGCCCCTTACATTGATGGCCAGAGGGAAAAATGTCCCTTATGTTAGTGGCCATTGGTAAGAATGTCCCTACATTGGTGGTCATTGAGAAGAATGCTCCCTAAATTGGTAGTAAGTAGGAAAATGCTTCTTACATTGGTGGCAATCAGCTGGGAAAATAAATGTCCCGTACATTAGTGGCAATTGGGAAAATGCCTTTTACAAAGATGATCAGTGGGAAAAAATGTATCTGGTGGTACTTTCATGGCCAGTGGAAAAATGTCCCTTACATTGGTGCTCAGTGGTAAAAAGACACCTTACATTGGTGGTCAGTGGTAACCAGTGGCGGCTGGTGCTCAAAATTTTTTTGGGGGGGGGGGGGGGGCACAAAAAGAAAAATGTAATAGGTATAGCTTCACGGCAAAAAATGCGGTAAAAAAATTGCGTGACTTTGATGTCATGGTATAGGCATGGCACAGGTGATGGTATAGGCATGGCACAGGTGATGGTATAGGCATGGCACAGGTGATGGTACAGGCATGGCACAGGTGATGGTATAGGCATGGCACAGGTGATGGTATAGGCATGGCACAGGCATGGCACAGGTGATGGTATAGGCATGGCACAGGCATGGCACAGGTGATGGTATAGGCATGGCACAGGCATTGCACAGGCGATGGTACAGGCATGGCACAGGTGATGGTATAGGCATGGCACAGGTGATGGTACAGGCATGGCACAGGTGATGGTACAGGCATGGCACTGGTGATGGTATAGGCATGGCACAGGTGATGATATAGGCATGGTACAGGCATGGCACAGGTGATGGTACAGGCATGGCAAAGGTGATGGTATAAGCATGGCATAGGTGATGGTATAGGCATGGCACAGGTGATGGTATAGGCATGGCACAGGTGATGGTACAGGCATGGCACAGGTGATGGTATAGGCATGGCACAGGTGATGGTATAAGCATGGCACAGGTGATGGTATAGGCATGGCACAGGTGATGGTATAGGCATGTGATGGTATAGGCATGGCACAGGTGATGGTACAGGCATGGCACAGGTGATGGTACAGGCATGGCACAGGTGATGGTATAAGCATGGCACAGGTGATGGTATAGGCATGGCACAGGCTTCAATCACTTACCTGCTCTCCTAGGCTGCCTGCGAGACGTCCTCGGCGCTGCTCCTCTCCTCGAGTCCTCTTCTTCTGACGGCGGCGGGATTCCGGGAACCGGTCCGGCGGGAACCGTCCACGGCGCTGCTCCTCTCGTCCTGGAGAGTCCTCTTCTGTCTTCTTTGACGGCGGCGGGCTCTCTGGCTCTTCAGATCCGTCCGGCGGGAAGGAGATCGGGCAGTGACGGTGCGTGACTGACGTGACGCACGCACCGGCACCGCCCCCATTGCGACGTCAGGAATCGGATGTCCTGGATGATGATTGGTCCAGGCTGGAGACTGGACCAATCACAGCCAGGATATCACGAAAGTGGGGGGTGTCCTAGCGCTATGACCTGCGCCCAGGTTACGCCCCAGAAGGCAGCCAATCGGCACCTCTGCTGGGTCGTAAACCCCCCCCCCCCCATAGCCACCACTGAGACCGGCGACCGGGAATTTTTTTTTTTTTTTAACTTTTTTTTTCTTTTTGTAATCTTTTTTTTCTTTCCTTTCTTTAGGGGGGGCGGCACCCCCTATGCACAGGCCGCCACTGGGTAACAATGCCCATTACATTGGTGGTCAGTGGGTAAAAAATGCTCCTAACATTGGTGATCAGTGGGAGAAAATTGTCCCTAACATTGGTAGTCAGTGGTAAAAAGACACCTTACATTGGTGGTCAGTGGGAAGAAGGAGGAGGACACACCCAAGGAGCTCTCTCTGAGAACCAGCCTTTTTCAAGCCTGGGCCTTGCCTGCTAGCTTGGCCCAGGAACAATGCCTGATCCTGGGGGAGGCCCTGGGAGGGATCCCCCTGATGACACGGGGCCTAGTGAGGAGGAGGAGGAGGTGGAGGATCTGTCTGTGGGTCCAGGCCCTGGTGAGGATGTGGATGGCTACAGACAGAAGATCATTGATCGTTTTCGGGCGATTGGAAGAGCTGAGGAGAAACTGAAATGTTTGAAAGCTGAACATAAAAACTTCAGAGCCAAGTACTGCCAGGCCTGGAGTAAGAATCGTTTGGCCATGAAGCCGGAATTACAACAAATGGAGGAGAAAGTAAAGAAGCAATCTTTATTTTTGGAAAAGCTGAAAGACAGGAGTGGAGCTTTTGCAGAAAAATTTAATAATGAGAGGAGATTTGCCAGCCAGACACCAGCAAGCTCCATGGATCAGCAGCCTCAGGTAAGGGATGACCCGGCTCCATCTGCCTCTGCACCTCTCCCCCCATATCAGGACTGGGAATCGCCAGCGGCAACCAGCCAGGGGGTTGAGAGTGAAAATGGATCTCTGACTTTCATCCAGCAGATGGAGTCACCCCTAACAGCAAACAAGTTTGCATTTACTGATGACCCTTCAGAAGTCCCTGAGGATGGGCAGAGGAGGTACAGACCAGCTAAGCTGGTAATGGTGGAAAAATCACAGTACGCCATGCTGCCTTTTAACATGTCTGCCCCCCTGCTGTGATGGATGGTGTCTCAGGTGAGGAGACCTGCAAACAGCTGCCTGTTGAATTTTCTGCAGTGAAACATCCCTCTACAGACATGGAAGGAAAACCCCTGACAGAGATGCCTTTGGACCATCAGGAGAAGGTGGATGGGCCGCAAACACTGCTGATACATTTTTTTTTCTGGTAATGTGTCTGCTGAGACCAGTAGTGCCTCTACACTTGCATGTGGAAAGTTGGCTGCAAGCTCCAAAGAATCTGCATTACTTTCAGCTGAGCTTCCCTGTGTTCCAGGGCTGATTGCTGGTGGGGGAGGGGCTCAGCACAGTGCACCATGTGCAATGGAGGCAGCCATGGAAGTCTCTGTCAGTAATGTGTCTCCTGTTGCTGTTTTGGAGCAGCCTTCTCTATTATCGGCTGAAAGCCCTGTACTGGTGGAGGAGAAGATACCTGTTGAAGGTGAAATCAGTATGAGTAAAGCAGTGAGTATGGAAACTGTTGTGAAGACAGCAGGAACTATGAATGTGCCAGAAAATGACAGCAGTAATATTGCAAAAGCATTGAATGTGGTGGGTGGTGGTGAAGGGGTTAATATTGCTGTGAAAAATGAAAATGACATTTCTCCTCCTGCTCAGCAGAGGAAGGATTCATTGATTGTACAGACCAATCCCGAATCTGTGCAATCGTTATCTGCCAGGTGTGTGTCAGATGTTAAAAAACAAACGGATGGATCTTTTGCTGAGAGGAATATAGGAAGCTATGCTTCAGTTTTGGGGAGTCGCACCAGGGTGGGTGGTGGGAATTCTGTTAATCACAATTCAGGGAGGTTTGGTGGGGGGCTGGTTAGTGGGTATAGAAGGAGGAATGTGGTACAGTTAAGGTGGGAGGGGGTTGGAACTCCGCCAGTAAGGGGGAGGGTGGCTGAGTTGGTTTTGGAAATGGGGTTTAAAGCCTGTGATATTTTTGCTTTGATTTGCCCGGTGGGGAGTTATGAATTTGATTTATCTTTTGTAAAACCTGAGAGTTTGGATCTCTTTTGGGAGAGATTTAGGAGGTGCAAGGGCCTTCAGTAGTGGAGTGGTTTGGTGCCAAAGGTGATCTCAAGGCAGCCTTTGATAAAATCAGTGACAATCTTGGTGCGTAATGAGTCCATATCAGAGGCTGATTTATTAGTATGGCTACGACGATATGGTGAGGTCCTCACTCCACTGTGGAAGGTCCTTGATGAGCATGGGATATGAACAGGGGCCTGGACAGTGTCACTAAAATTGGGGGTGCTGGGCAATGTAGTTCAGCACCTTCCCTGCTCAGCCTTTCTGGGTAGGGATAGGCTGACCATTTTCTACCAAGGTCAGCCTAAGGTGTGTAATAAATGTGGTGATAAAGGCCACTTTGCATTGTCCTGCACCCACAAGAAGTGCTCACTGTGCCAGGATTTAGGCCATTTGGCCAGAGAATGCACCCAGATTCGGTGCAATTTGTGCCAGCAGCTGGATCATCCATATAGCCAGTGCCCAGAGGCACTGCATAACTTGCCAGGATTGGAGATTGAGCTGCAGAGGCTTGATAAAGAAGATGAAGCAGCTGAAGTTAGGGAGGAAATTGTTGCTGCCCCTCCTGTGTCTGTTGTGTCAGATTCTGTTTCCCCTAGTGATGTGGTCCCTGAGTCTGTCCCTCCTGTGGTTGTTCCTACATCTACTGTGCGTAGATCCTCCAGACTAGCGGAAGCTGCTGGGGGGGCGGGTATAGTGGATCTTCCCCCTCGGCATACTCCACCTCCAGTCCCTGTCTCTCGACACCGCAAACGTGGCCAAGAGGGTGCAGGGGTGCTGGATGGTGGTGGGGTCGATGGGGTTGAGGGAGGGGTGTCCATGTCCCATATCTCACCCTTTGTTGAGGAGGATTCGGGTGATGAGGGGTGGGAGAGGACAAGGAGAAAGAAAAAGAGGAAGACCAGTAAAGCGGTCATTTCCACCTTACAGTTAGAGCCAGGAGGGGTTCCTCTTGGCAACACATTTTCTGTTTTATCAGGGGAGGAGTTAGTATACGATTTATCCATTTCTTTATTATCTTTTATACATAGTGTAAAAAGAGCTGTTTCTGGTGATGAGAGTGTGGTAGAGGTTAAGAAACGACTACCCCAATCATCCTGATGGCAGTTCCCGCTCCGATTAAGGTGGCGACCATTAATGTCGCCAGCGTGAAATCTGCCTTATTTTTGCTCAGTGAGTTTGATGCTGAGATTTTATTTTTGCAAGAGACCTGGCTCAATACTTTGGCCGATGTCCATCTAGCAAAAAGGGAGTGGAGATGCGGTCCCTCCTTTTGGTCTCTTGCAGCTGAGCCTTGCAGCGGAGTTGCGGTTCTTTTTAAAACCGATATGGTAACATGCCGGCGGGTAATTGAGGTAGAAATGGGAAGATGCAGGGTCTTGGACGTCTCTGTTAGGGGGCAGGACCTGCACCTGATCAATATCTCTGGACCGCAGTCAAAATGGGACAGGAAATGCCTCCTCACAAAGATCAAGCCCTTCCTTTTTACATCCCAGCAGGTTGTCTTTGGAGGTGACTTTAACACCATAATTAGGCCTGAAGACAGGAGGGTCTCCATAGACAGGCTGGGTTATGATAGCGTTTATCTTAGAGATATGGTTAGACAAGCAGGCCTGGTAGATGTGCACATTAAGCACTGCCCTGGCAGCACGGGATTCACGTTTCAGAGAGGGAATAGTCAGAGTAGGATAGATAGGTTTTTTTTTAAAGGAGAACTCTGCTTTCTCGGCTCCTGAGTTGAGGGCGGTGGAGTTTTCTGACCACTGTATGCTGTCTGTGACTCTGAATGCCTCGGACACTCCACCCAGGGGAAGGGGTACCTGGAAACTGAATTCGGCTCTCCTGGAAGATGTAGAGGTAAGACAATCCTTTGAGGATTTTTTTCAGGCACAGGTTTCTATTCTGGACTTTTGCAGCACTAAGTCAGAGTGGTGGGAGCTTGTGAAACGAAGGGCGATTGGACTTTTCAAGGCCACAAGTAAGAAGAAGCAGCTTGGTATGTATATTGCCTACCAGCATTTGCGGAGGAAGCTTGATCGTCTTTTCTCGTATGGAGGAGATTCAGGGGAGATCTCGGAGGTAAAGCTTCTTCTTAGGAAGTGTCAATACGACCGGCATGCCTCCTTGGTTCTGGAGAGAGATTATAGGAAATATCACTTGCCTGATCCTTACCAGAACTGTAAGCAAGGCATAGCAGTTAAGACGGTCATAGGTCTGAGGGATGGTACGGGTTCCCTAGTGAAGTCCAGATCAGGGATCCTGGAGATCTTCAGGTCATATTACGCAGACCTTCTGGGAAGAAAGGACCTTAATCGGGACAGGATGGAAAGCTTTCTGGATTCTACTCTAGGATTGGGAAATGGTACATTGCCTTTGATGGATTTGACAGAACCAATTTCAGCGGATGAGGTAGTTCGTGCTATAGAGAAGCTGGCTACCAAAAAGTTACCTGGGCCAGATGGGTTGACAGCTGAATTTTACAAGTGTTTTAAGTCCATTCTGGCTCCCTTTTTAGCGGAGGTTTATAACAGCTGTTTAGAAGAGGGTTCTCTCCCTCCCTCCATGAGGCAATCCGCTGTGATTCTTCTGTCAAAAGGTAAAGACCCCTCAATAATTGAGAACTGGCACCCCATCAGTCTTCTCAATGTTGATAGAAAGATCTTGGCGAAGATTCTTTTTTGGCGCTTGTCGTCAGTAGCAGGCGATTTGTTGTCCAATCATCAGCACTGCTCGGTCCAGGGCAGAAGTACCTTTTCAGCAATTTTAGCTGTCCGGGAGGCTTTGGAGCGATGCAGGGCTGCTGGATGGAGAAAGTACTTGCTGGCATTAGATCAGGCGAAGGCTTTTGATCGAGTCAATCATGAGTACCTGTATTTGCTACTTGGTAGATACGGCCTGCAGAGGAGGTTTATTGATTGGCTTAAAACATTATATAAAGGGGCTGAGAGCTTCCCACTTGTTAATGGTTGGGTTGGACGGCCTTTTGAGGTTGGCTCTGGTGTGTGCCAGGGGTGTCCTTTGAGCCCCCTGCTATATGTATTCGCAATCGACCCCTTCATAAGAAGGTTAGAGGGTGGATTGTTGTGTGGGGTGCCTTTGGGCATTGCTGGTGTGCCACCTTTGAAGGTCGTGGCCTATGCCGATGATGTGTCTGTTATTATCTCTGGGATGGAGGAGGCGCAGGAGGTGGTCTCTGTGATAGAGCAGTACACGGAGGCTTCTGGCTCTAAAATCAATCATGAAAAGAGTGAAGTTTTCTGGATGGGTGAGGAGGGGGAAAGCTTCGAACTTCCGGATGCCTTCCCAGAGCCCCAGCAGGAAATTAAAGTGTTGGGCATCAAATTTGGTCCTGGTGACTATGGTCATCGAAATTGGGAAAGCAGGTTGAATGCCAATGCCAAGGTGGCAAGCTGGAAGAAATGGAAACTTTCTTTGAGGGAAAGAGTTGACTTGATTAAAACTTACCTGATCCCAATCTTTTTATATGTCAGCTTTGTCTGTATCTTGCCGGAATCTCTCTATGCAAGGATGTACAGCTGCTTTTTCCAAATGTTATGGGGAAATAGGCTGAACCTGATCAAACGCAATGTAACTTACCTGTCCAGGCGGGAGGGTGGTCTAGGAATGGTCAACCCTATAGTTTTCTTTTCTCTGCTCTTTTTAAAGTATAATCTTGGTAATATGTTTGCAGAGACCCCGCCAGGATGGGTGGGTATTTTTCAATCTTGGTTTAGGCCTTTTCTGCGATGCTGGGAAGATGGCGGGCCAGTGAAAAGTCTGAGAGTCCGACATGGCAAGCTTCTGGCTTATGTTGCCCGTGTCTGAAAATACTTAGGCAGTGGCAGGTGACAGTGGGGGATATCAAGTCCCTCCCCGGAAAGCTTCTGGAGAAGAGGATTTTGGGCTCTGCTTTCAGTGTGTCACTGACCTTAAGGGATTGCCCAGGCCCCGTAATGAGGGAGGAGTTGCGTTTAATTAACTTAGGAAGAATCCCTTTGAAGTTTAGGGATCAAGCCTGGCTCGCTTTCCATGGAAGGCTCTATGTGAGAGGGAACCTGAAGCATCGCCCTGTGGATGATCGGGATTGTCCTAGAGCGGAGTGTGTTGGTAAAGTGGAGTCTATGGACCACTTTTTGCTCCAGTGTCCCTTTAACATAGAGGTGTATAAAAGGGTGGGGAGGGCTCTAGGCATCCCCTTTCTCTATCGCATGAGTTATGCGGAGTGGGTGTACGGGGCATTCCAGACTCGCTGGGATTTTGATTTGGATACACTTTTTCTAGTTAGTATAGTTGTCCGTTACTTCACGTGGAATGCACGGTGCCAGATTACCCTGCGGAAGAAAGTCCTCCCTGTCGAGGTGGTGGTGTACGATATTCTGGGTGAGGTTGGGAAGATTCGGGGTCTTGAGAAGGGCAGGGAGCCTCGAGCGGTCTGGATAAGGGCGTGGAGGAATATCAGACCTGCCTTTGGTGAACTGTCCATCTCTGGTTGAAAAGCTTTTTTCCTATGCTATTTCTTTCACGCCCTTAGCTTTTGTTGGTTAATATCTTCTTTTTGAAGAAGGGCTGCATGCATAATGGGAGTGGTTTTTGTTTCTTGACCTCCCAGGTTTGATATCTGGTGTGGTGGTATGAGTCCTACTAAGATTATTTTCTCCGGTAATGACAGTTTCATGATGTGAGTTTTGCTTTTGCTGTAAAGCCATTCTTTGAGAGCAAAACTTTGCTATGTATTTTTTTCCCTTTTCATGTAAATATGTATATATTTATTTATGTATATTGATTTTATGCTTATTGATTGCAAGACTTTTAATAAACAAAAATTGTGAAGAATGCTCCTTAGACCTACCATTATAACCATATATTATCTATGTAATGCAAGAGTCTAACCTAATACTAATTAAATTAGACAGTATAGCTTTGTCCTCATATTACATACTTGTGGTGAATTTAAGTAAGATTCTACAGAGATTTTTCAGTCAGACTGTATAGTGTATGTCCAGATTTATATTTGTGATCAGTGGGGAAAATGCCCCTTATATTGGTGATCAGTGGGGAAAATGCCCCTTACATTGGTGGTCAGTGGGAAAAGGTCCCTAACGTTGGTGGTCAGGGGGAAAAGGCCACTAACATTGGTGGTCAGTGGGAAATGGCCCTTACATTGGTGATCAGTGGTAAATGTCCTTTGCATTGGTGGTCAGTGGGAAAATGCCCCTAACATTGGTGGTCAGTGGGAAAATGCCCCTAACATTAGTTTTCAGTGGGAGAAAAATCCCCTAACATTAGTGATCAGTGGGAAAAGACCCTGAACATTGGTGGTCAGAGTCAAAATTGCTGCGTACATTGGTGGACAGAGGGAAAAAGTACCCCTAAGGCTGACTATCAAATTTAATTGTACAATCTCCTTTTAGATCTACCATCAACTATGTGTTGCAAAAGCCTGCCTTGGTATTAAAGGAATTAAATGTATTAAAGGTATTAAAGGTATTATAGTTTTGTAAATAATTGTATAGGTAATTATGGTAAATCTAAGGAAGAATTTACAGAGATTTTACACTCAGATTGTATTGTGTATGGTCAGCTTTACATTGATGGTCAATATGCCAGTTTTGCATGTGATGTAAATTCTCAAGCATCACTATGATGTAGTTCAGCTAGATTTTCTTTATTGCTTTTTGGCCACAGCATGCACTTTTATTTCATTCATTTTTTCAACATCAGCAAACAGTTCAGGAATGGGCAGCCTAGCAAATTTAACCCAAGACATGACCATTTGATGCAAATAGACAACTCCATTAATCCCAAAATTTCGCTGTTAGGCGTTTGGTTAACTCATGCACCAGTCGGGGTCAAAGTGCATGCATCTACAGTAAGAAAGAGACCAATTTAATCTGCGTGAGAGATGTGTTAATTAGAAAGCCTTTACTGTCCAAAAAAAAGCATTCGAAAAAAACTACCATTCTGACCTTAAGTAACAAGCACTGAAGACCGAACAATCAAACATTGGGGTGGATTTACTAAAGACAAATAAACTGTGCACTTTGCAAGTGCAGTTGCACTCATTTTCCACAGAGCTTAGGGCAGCTTCACATTGCCCCACTGCACTGTTATTTTTGTTTTCCTTTCACCTGATTGGGTATTCTTTACAAAGTGAAGCTGCACCACATTCATTAAGGGCGGCTTCACACTGCCCCACTGCACTTTGGCTGAAGCGCAGCTAATATGTGGTTTTTGTGTGGGTTAGCTATGCTTTCCCATAGACTTCTATTATGTCCTGCGGTTTTGTTAAAATTGCACCACAACTGCAGAACATAATAGAAGTCTATGAGAAAGTGCAGCTAACCCGAACAAAAATGTGGGTTAGCTGCGCTTTAGCCAAAGCGTAGTGGGGCAGTGTGAAGTCGCCCTTAATGAATGTGGTGAAGCTTCACTTGTAAAGAATACCCAATCAGGTGCAAGGAAAACTAAAATAACAGAATTTTTGCATGCACATGATTGGATGGTGGAAATCAGTAGAACTTCACCATATTCACTAAGTTCTGGGAAAAGTGAATCTGCTTGCCTTTATTAACTCCTTTTAAGTTTTTAGTTCACAATAGCAGCATTTCAGAAGAAGAACCTTGGAACAACTGTGAAGCATGTTGAGGTAAATGTGATGGCAGTGGCGTACCAATAGGGGGGGCGGGGGGGCGGTCCGCCCCGGGTGCCACACATTAGGGGGGTGTCAGCGAGCACCAGGGTGACACCCGGGGCCGGCCGCCGGACTGCCTCCGCCGCTCGCTTATACAGGAGCGCAGAGGAGAAGAAGCTGTATAGCAGAGAATGGGAGAGAGACTCACTTCGCTCACGAGCCCTGCATACACTGCGGGAAATGCCGAAGTTGACACTGCTAGATAATGAGAAGGCGATTGGTTGCTAGGACCGCCTAGCAACCAATCACCGGCTCATTAACCAGCACTGTAAACTTCGGCATTTCCCGCTGACCGCTGTGTATGCAGGGCTCGTGAGCCTCTCTCCCATTCTCTGCTTTGAACAGTTCCTCCCTCTCTGCTCTCCTCCTCATAAGGTAAGGGGGCGAGGGGGGGGGACAATTGTATTGTAAAGACAGTCAGGGGGGGGGTCTGCATTGTTGTAGAGGGGGGTCTGCATTGTAGAGGGGTTTTATTGGAAGGGGGGGAGGGGTTGTCTGCACTGTAAAGGGGTTTTATTGGGGGGGGGTGTCTGCATTGTAGAGGGGTTTTATTGGGGGGGTGTGTCTGCATTGTGGAGGGGTTTTATTGGGGGGGTGTGTCTGCATTGTAGAGGGGTTTTATTGGGGGGGTGTGTCTGCATTGTGGAGGGGTTTTATTGGGGGGGTGTGTCTGCATTGTGGAGGGGTTTTATTGGGGGGGTGTGTCTGCATTGTAGAGGGGTTTTATTGGGGGGGGTGTCTGCATTGTGGAGGGGTTTTATTGGGGGGGTGTGTCTGCATTGTAGAGGGGTTTTATTGGGGGGGTGTGTCTGCATTGTGGAGGGGTTTTATTGGGGGGGGGGGGGTGTGTCTGCATTGTGGAGGGGTTTTATTGGGGGGGTGTGTCTGCATTGTGGAGGGGTTTTATTGGGGGGGTGTGTCTGCATTGTAGAGGGGTTTTATTGGGGGGGTGTGTCTGCATTGTGGAGGGGTTTTATTGGGGGGGGGGTGTCTGCATTGTGGAGGGGTTTTATTGGGGGGGTGTGTCTGCATTGTGGAGGGGTTTTATTGGGGGGGTGTGTCTGCATTGTAGAGGGGTTTTATTGGGGGGGGGGTCTGCATTGTAGAGGGGTTTTATTGGGGGGGTGTGTCTGCATTGTGGAGGGGTTTTATTGGGGGGGTGTGTCTGCATTGTAGAGGGGTTTTATTGGGGGGGGGTCTGCATTGTAGAGGGGTTTTATTGGGGGGGGGGGTCTGCATTGTAGAGGGGTTTTATTGGGGGGGGGTCTGCATTGTAGAGGGGTTTTATTGGGGGGGGTCTGCATTTTAGAGGGGTTCTATGGGGGGGGGGGTTTGTATTGTAAAGGGTTCTATTGGGGGGGTTTGTATTGTAAAGGGGTACTATTGGGGGGTTTGTATTGTAAAGGGGTTCTATTGGGGGGTCTGCATTGTAAAGGGGTACTATTGGGGGTGTTTTTATGTAAAGGGGTTCTATTGGGGGTTTGCATTGTAGAGGGGTTCTATTGGGGGGTTTGTATTGTAAAGGGGTTCTATTGGCAGGGGCTTTGTATTGTTAAGGGGTTCTATTGGGGGGCTGTATAATTTAAAGGGTTCTATTGAGGGGGGGGGGGCGAGGGCTATGTCATGTAAAGGGTTCTATTGGGGGGGGGGTGCGGAAACTGTGTAATGTAAGGGGTTCTTTTGGGGGGCAGGGGCTGTGTAATGTGAAGGGTTCCATGGGGGCTGTGTAATGTAAGGGGTTCTATTGGGGGACGGGGGCTGTATAATGGAAAAGGTTCTATGGGGGGCGGGAGCTGTGTAACATAAAGGTTTCCATGAGGGGGGTGTGGGCTGTGTAATGTAAAGGCTTCCAATGGGGGGGGCTGTGTAATGTAAAGGGTTCCAATGGGGGGGCTGTGTAATGTAAAGGGGTCCAGGGGTATGGGGGCTGTGTACTGTAAAGGGTTCCAATGGGGGGGCTGTGTAATGTAAAGGGTTCCAATGGGGGGGGCTGTGTAATGTAAAGGGGTCCAGGGGTATGGGGGCTGTGTAATGTAAAGGGTTCCAATGGGGGGCTGTGTAATGTAAAGGGGTCCAGGGGTACGGGGGCTGTGTAATATAAAGGGTTCCAATTGGGGGGCTGTGTAATGTAAAGGGGTCCAGGGGTACGGGGGCTGTGTAATGTAAAGGGTTCCAATGGGGGGACTGTGTAATGTAAAGGGGTCCAGGGGTACGGGGGCTGTGTAATGTAAAGGGGGTCTTCCTACATTTTACTCGCAGTTATTACTGCAGTCCTATAGATTTTTTTTCTGCATTTTCTGAAAGCGCACCAAAAGTCTTGCATGCTGCATCTTTGGCGCGCTTTCAGAAAACAGGAAAATAATTTTTTTGGGGGGGAGCGACACCATGGTTTACTGCACCAGGTGACACCAACCAGGTGACACCAACCCACAGTAAGTATGCCACTGCCAGTTACATGTATTTCTGTCTGGCGCCTCAAGTCAATCGGCGCCGTTTTTGCAGAGGAGGAGGGGCCTGGTCGCCGGGTCAATGTGCGGTTCGTCGCCTGCACGCCGGTGGGGGGGGGGGGGTGCCAGATATAGGATCCACCCCGGGTGCCAAATGCTCTAGGTACGCCCCTGTGTGATGGTTTGCTGATTCAGGGCCTGGACAGCTCGCAGTCAACTATACATCATATCAAAGTATGCTGTATGAGAATGTGAGGCCGTCTGCCCAAAAGTTGAAGTTGAACTGGAAAGGGGTCTTTCATCATAATGCTCCGAAAGGATGCTAGTAAATCCATCACAGAATGGTTCAGAAAGAAGAAATTGAGGGTGACATGCTGCCCTAGCCAAAGCTCCATTTACATTTGCATTTCATGCAAGGAAATGAACAAACCTTTTGCAAATGAAGGAATTTAGCTTGGTGACGTTGTTTACATTTTTAATATCAGAGACTGGTAGACAGAATGCTTAAATGCTTAAAAGAAGTAATTTCTGCTAAAAGAGGCATTAACCTTTTTTTCTCTTTTTTTGTGAGTATTTGGATACTTAGACTTGTGAGTCATTAGTTACCTAATTTTATATTTTTTTTTCCCTCAACCAACAATCTTGTTACTAATTCTGAATTGTTCTTACACTCAATGGACTCGACCTTTATTTCTACTGTAATTGTTTTTACAATATATTATAAAAAATATTATGGAATAAAAAAAAGAGGCAATACCAGCTGTGGAGCCAAGGATTTACATACTTTTTCTCACAATACACCATTATATCTATTAATATTTTTTTCTGCTGGTATTATTCAAGCATACCGTCTTTATCTGTAGGCACTGTTTGAAAATAGCTCTAATGTGTGCCTAATATGTTCAAAAAAAGTCAGCAGTTTTCACGGAGTGTATTGCATAAATTTCTTTTTATGTGTTTTATGTGTCTTTATATTTTTCTCAACATTTACAAGCAGACCAAGCTAAACAGCAAAATTATTCACAAAGTTTCTGCAGTCACTGAAACGTACCTGGTCCATACCCCGGTCATTGTCAGATTTGTTGAACATCTCAGTCTGCATTTAAAGTACACCCAAAAGTTCTTACTCTCTCTGTTACTATGTTGCAACCTTTAGGCATTGTTCTGTCACAAGCATTGTTTTCCTCCATAATTGTAAAAAATTGTGAAAAAAATCAGTTTAAATTTGCCATCCATGCTTGCGGCACTTGAGTCCTAAGGGTATGGTGGGCAACCAGTGGGTTATCCAGTGCTTTCTTGTTGTATTCGGGAGCCCAACAGATTGCTGGGTACACTGTATGGCCCATTATTCTTTTCACTTAAAGAATGAACCACCTAAAATAAACCAATAAATTAATTTGGACATTTTGTATCCTTTAGTCTTGCACTCTTTCCATTGGAGCATTATTTTCTGGTAACCTTGCTGGGGTACACACTGTAAGTGTGTCTTGGGCACTTTTTTAAACTGTTTAACCATTTCCATACTGCACCATTGTAAAATGACAGCGGCAGGAAGCTTTTGTCGATCCGGGCCAACGTCATATGACGGCAGCCCGCTCTCGCCGCTACTGCGAGCCCCCGGCGGCACGCAGTGCGGCGACCAGGGATGAGGCTCGTCCCTCGGACATAGCCCATTTCCGATCAAGGTAAACAGCCAATGAAAATAGGCTGTTTACCACGTGATCGGCTGTGTCAATCAAAGCCGATCACATGAGCAGCTCCAGCACGAGCCCTTCATTCTCTCTGCAATGCGCGTGGCGATCGGGGACAAAGCTCATCCCTCGGACAGAGCCCATCCCCGATCTAGGTAAAGAGCCAATGAAATTGGCTTTTTACCACGTGACCGGCAGTCAATCACAGCCAGTCACAGAATGTCAACAGAGAACACGGTAACTAGCTGTTACCGTGTTCTCCTCCTCACACATTGGTCCTGTGTGAGGAGGAGATTGTGGTAACAGCTAGTTACCGATTACAGTGCACCCCAAAACACACTGATTGCCCCCCCCCAATAAAGAGGACCTGTCACCAGCCCATCAAAGTACCTGTCACCAGCCCATCAGAGTACCCGAGTACCTGTCACCAGCCCATCAGGTACTCTGATGACAGGTACTCGGGTACTCTGATGGGCTGGTGACAGGTACTTGGGTACTCTGATGGGCTGGTGACAGGTACTCGGGTACTCTGATGGGCTGGTGACAAATATTCGGATACTCTGATGACAGGTACTTGGGTACTCTGATGACAGGTCATCGGAGTACCCGACTACCTGTCATCGGAGTACCCGACTACCTGTCATTGGAGTACCTCTCATCGGAGTACCCAAGTACCTGTCACCAGCTTATCAGGTACTCTGATGGGCTGGTTACAGGTACTCGGGTACTCCGATGACAGGTACTCGGGTACTTTGAGTACCTGTCATCAGAGCACTTGAATACCTGTCATCAGAGTACCCGAGTACCTGTCATCGGAATACCAAAGTACCTGTCACCAGCCCATCAGGTACTCTGATGACAGGTACTCGGTACTCTGATGGGCTGGTGACAGGTACTCGGGTACTCTGATGGGCTAGTGACAGGTACTCGGGTACTCTGATGGGCTGGTGACAGGTACTCGGGTACTTTGAGTACCTGTCATCAGAGTACTCGAGTACCTGTCATCGGAATACCAAAGTACCTGTCACCAGCCCATCAGGTACTCTGATGACAGGTACTCGGGTACTCTGATGGGCTGGTGACAGGTACTCGGGTACTCTGATGGGCTAGTGACAGGTACTCGGGTACTCTGATGGGCTGGTGACAGGTACTCGGGTACTCCGATGACAGGTATTTGGGTATTTTGTCATCGGAATACCCAAGTACCTGTCATCGGAGTACCCGAGTACCTGTCTCCAGCCCAGAGTGCCTGAGTACTCTGAGTGTCATCAGAGTACCTGAGTACATATCTGCAGCCCATGCCTCCTAGATTATGTGTGGTACTTTGAGTACCTGTCATCAGAGCACTTGAGTACCTGTCATCGGAGTACCCGAGTACCTGTCATCGGAATACCAAAGTACCTGTCACCAGCCCATCATGTACTCTGATGACAGGTACTCGGTACTCTGATGGGCTGGTGACAGGTACTCGGGTACTCTGATGGGCTGGTGACAGATACGCGGGTACTCTGATGGGCTGGTTACAGGTACTCGGGTACTTTGAGTACCTGTCATCAGAGTACTCGAGTACCTGTCATCGGAATACCAAAGTACCTGTCACCAGCCCATCAGGTACTCTGATGACAGGTACTCGGTACTCTGATGGGCTGGTAACAGGTACTCGGGTACTCTGATGGGCTAGTGACAGGTATTCGGGTACTCTGATGGGCTGGTGACAGGTACTCGGGTACTCCGATGACAGGTATTTGGGTATTCTGTCATCGGAGTACCCAAGTACCTGTCATCGGAGTACCCGAGTACCTGTCTCCAGCCCAGAGTGCCTGAGTACTCTGAGTGTCATCAGAGTACCTGAGTACATATCTGCAGCCCATGCCTCCTAGATTATGTGTTGGGGTGTTTGCTTTCCAAAATGCTTTCCATTTTATGGGGGTTTCCATTGTCCTGGGGTTCCAGGGCCTTCAAAAGTGTGATTGATTGTAATGAAATTATATGTGTAATTTATGCTCCTAGAACACCTGACGATGCTCCTTGCATGTTGGGCCTCTGTATGTGGTTATGCTGTGACAAAGTTCCACACATGTGGTATCACTATACTCAGGAGGAGGAGTAGATTGTATTTTGGGGTGTCATTTTTGCTATGTACATGCTATGTGTTAGAAATATCTTATATATTGACAACTTTGTGTAAATAGAAATGCGTTTTCATTTTCTTTCCACATTTTCCAAAAACTTGTAGAAAAAAATTACATGTTCAAAAGACTCATTATGCCTCATAGAATATACGTTGGGGTGTTTGCTTTCCAAAATGGGGTCATTTTGTGGGTAATTCCCTTTGTCCTGGTGCTCCAGGGACTTCAAATGTGTCATAGGTCGTTAGGAAATTATGTGTAATTTATGCTCCCAGAACACCTGACGGTGCTCCTTGAATGTTGGGCCTCTGTATGTGAACAGGCTGTGTAAAAGTCTCACACACGTGGTATCACCATACTCAGGAGGAGTAGCAGAATGTATTTTGGGGTGTAATTGCAAGTATGCATATACTGTGTGTGAGAAATAACTTGTTATTATGACAATTTTGTGTAAAAAGAAAAAAAAAATATTTCTTCATTTTCCCAAGAATTGTGGGGAGAAATTATAACTTCAAAAAACTCACCATGCTTTTTACTAAATACCCTGAAATGTCTACTTTCCAAAAAGGGGACATTTGGGGGGTATTTGTACTGTCCTGACATTTCAGGGCCTCAAAAAATTAAGTACATCAGGTGTGATCAATGTTCAATGATTGGCACCATAGCTTGTAGACTATATAACTTTCACACAGACTAAATAATAACCACTAATTTAGATTATTTTTAGCAAAGATATGTAGAAGTAGAAATTTATGAAAAAAAAATACTTATTTGCAAAATTTTATAGTAGAAACTAAAACAAAATGTGTTTTTTTTCAAAATTTTCACTCTTTTTACACTTCTAACGCAAAAAATAAAAACCCAGTGGTGATTTAATACTACCAAAAGAAAGCTCAATTTGTGTGAAAAAAAATGATAAAAAATTTGATTGGGTACAGCATTGTATGAGTAATTATCATGCAAAGTGTGAGAGCGCCGAAAGCTGAAAATTCGTCTGGGCAGGAATGGGGTGTAACTGCTCTGTATGGAAGTGGTTAAAATCCAGTAATACACTGTCTTACCCTGCTCTGCACATGCTCAGTTGCTCTCTATTTTTAGGCACTGCCAAATTTATAGAGGCTTATCTGCTGACAGCCTTACAGCAGAATTAAATCCTCCTATCCTTTACAGCCAAGGAGGATGCTTCTGTTTGATCTCCAATTGCCATTGGTGCTGCACATGTGATCAGTTATAACACCAGCCATTTCATGGTTTCACAGTTTGTTCGAGAACACAAGCAAAGGTAACAGTTAGCAATCCTGCCATGCAACTGTTTTTGAAACCGTTAAATTGATGGGTATAGTTACACTGATTTACTGCTGTTCTTTTTGGTTGCATAATTATTAATATGGAATGTATGTTCCTTGCTAAAGAACATTATTTTTTTTATCAATTTTTTATGGGTAAAGTTCCACTTTAACTTTGTTACTGGGTAACTGTCTAACCTTCATTTTCCTAAGCAAATCAAATATTGCAGCTATTACCTCCAGCAATTTAAGAGACTTTGGATGGCTTTTCTGAACATAAGTGATGACCAGTTAGAGTGTATTTTTTGAACTGCAGATGTAGATGTGATGTATTCTTTTTGAGAGCAGAGTGAAAGCAGGGATGGTGGAAGCCTATATCCTTCCCAGCTGTGTAATGGACACATAATTACTATCCCGGGCCTTGCCGATCTTATAGAGCAGCCCTTGCGTTCTTTGCACCAAAGTTTGGTAAAGTTTTCTGAGCACACATGACTTCCATTTGAAGTGTGAATTTTAAAACCTGCAAAAAGGTAGATAGGATGTGATTCCTTAGTTTTAGAGTAGGGGTAGTGATGGCAGAAGTAAAACTTATAGTCTTCCAGAGAAACTGTGTTCCATTTACAGTATATAATCACAAGTTCCTGCTGTGTAAATAGATATAACAGTGCAGTTCATATCTAGAGCACCCAAGTGTTAGCCTATACCTTGTCTAAATACATAAGTGTTTTTAGATTTAAATTGTGAAATTGTATAAAGATACATGGATTATAATTCTTTAGGGAACCAAGTAGTGGCTGCATTGATTGACAAAACTATTCTTTGGTTTTGATAAAAAGATGCGTAATGATTTATATTGTTTTCCCATCTTTTCGGTTTAAAGGGCAATGCAACTTTACCTGTTTGCCCCAACCCCCTCCCCTACATAGGCGTTGCCCACACTATCCCCCAAATTGATATATTTACCTAGATCTTGCTCTGTGGCCTGCTGCGCTGTCTGTATACATTCTTCCACCAGCTTCTCTATTTCTAAAGCCTAGTACACACGCAACGATTATCGGCCGACCGATCGTCCGTCTTTTGTCCAGAGTGGTGTTTTGTTGGTTGGAATGTGCCTAGACTGCACACGAATTTTCTCGCCCGACAAAATTCTACTTCAGAAGTGATGTCATGTGTTGGTTTGCTTTCTTTGTGTTCTTTCTTCTCTGAGCATGCCCAGACTTGCTCATTAGATTTTTCCCTGTCGAAATCTGTACTGACTGCACGAAAATCGTCCGTGTTTTGACGGCGGACAAAAATTTTATAGACTGCACACCAGATTTTTTTTGGCCAAAAAGTTGGAGTCGGTTGTCGGAAGCATCATACTAACAAGCAGAAAATTGGCAGATCGGTCGTCAGACGAAAATTCCCTGCCGATTTTCGACACGTGTGTACGAGGCTTAAGTCCATGTATGCATTGTTCGGTCCCATAGACTTCTCACTGCTTCCCAAGCATAGCCGTACCCCATAAAAGCCAATAGGCCAATTTTTCTATGAACTGCACTGAAGATGGCCAACATGACTGAAACAGACAACTGTAGATTTTATTAAAAGACTCTGAGGTTGTATCTTGTGTGTCTTCCAGACCAGTGGCTCTGGATGCATCATTGGCCATGAAGTATAAACAAAATATTTGCATGGCTCTGCCCATTATCCTGAAATGAGGTAAAAGCCCATTTTTTTTCCTGGGATATGTCAAATTGTAATCTTCTTTTCTAAAAATAAAAGCTCTATTGTGGTATATACTGGAGGGCTTTTTTGGCTCCTTTAGTCTCTTCTTACCATAACCTTCTGAATTGTACCTTTTCTTTCAGCTGAATAGGATAGTGTACTCTCGCCAACCCCTTGAGACTGCATGGTCAATTAAGTCAAGACTTCCACAACGTTGGATGCATATTAACGGCTAATGGGCCTCCTGGGAATTTCTTACAACATATAGGAAAATGACAGATTCAGGTAATAGACAGTCTGAGATAATTTGTACGTATGTACGTATCCCTGGAAAGACGGAGACAGCTACTGGCAATTTGCTTACCATTGACATCGACATGGATACAAGCTTTTCTCCCACCTTGATTTTTCAATTTTGGATGGATGAGATGCCTATAATGTATGTGCTGTGCAAATTTATAGGCAGGTTGAAATGCGTTTAGTTTCCAGCAGCCGGCCCAGGCTGGGAAGGGGTTAAAGCACTTTCCGTCTAGTTCCTGGGCTTTACGAGTTTTGTGGGCACACCTGTGATACATAAATAAGTGAACTACTAAGATCGGCGGCACGGTTGGGTTGTGTTTAGTGAGGTTGCACCTGACGGGGATATGCCTGGGCCACTACATCATGTTAGGATTAGGGCTTAGGGCAAGGACATTGTTTTTGCTGTATTATCATGCTGCATTCCTACAGTAAAGTCATATTAACCATTCCAAGTCTGGTCTGAAGTTATTTAAAGGAGTTCATGTTGGTTCTGATGTATTCCAAAGAACCTGGGTCTCTAAAGCACATTGGGATATGGAATAACACTACTACTCGAGAGGTCCTCCGGTAGCAAGAGGGGTGATGTTCTGGTTCCTTCCCTAGAGGTCAGTATCTAAAAGAAACCAGATCTGAACTTGTGTTATGGCGATCTACACTATGTGCACAATTATTGGGCAAGTTGTATTTTTGAGGGATAATTTAAATATTGAACAACTACAGTGCTCTTGGTCAATATCCATATGTACACAATTATTGGGCAACTATTAGTGTGCAGAATTGTTATGCAACTAAATTAGAAACAAAAATTTTCCCATCTCACTTGTTTATTTTCATCTGTTAAATTGAGAATTTACAAATAAACATTTCTGACATTACAAAAAAAAATTAACAATTTGTGAAAAATATAGCCACCCTTCTTTTCAATAATAGCCATAAGCCTTCCATTCATGGAGTCTGTCTGTCAGTTTCTTGATCTGTTAACGATTAACTTTTTGTGCAGCAGCAACCACAGCCTTCCAGGACTGTTCAGAGAGGTGTACTGTTTACCTTCATCATAAAATATCCTGTTTAAGAAGGGCCTACAAGTTCTCAATAGGGTTTAGGTCAGGGGAGGAAGGGGCCATGTCATTATTCTTTTATCTTTAAAGCCTTTACTGGCTAGCCACTCAGTGGAGTACTTTGATGCATGCGATGGAGCATTGTCTTGCATAAATATCATGGTCTTCTTGAAAGATGCAGTCTTTTTATTGTACCTGCGATCTCCCGCTGGAGAGGGAGAAAGGCAGGCGGCTGATGTAAACAAAGCCGCCTGTCATTCTCCCTGGTGTAACAGCAGAAATCATAGGATCCTGCTTTGTAGGATCGTATGTCTCTGTGGTTACATCAGAAGCCACACCCCTTTACAGTTAGAAGCATGCCCCTAGGGACACACTTAACCCCTGGATCTCTAATAAAGTTAACCCCTTCCCTGCCTCCGGCGGCGCGCGCTCGCCCCCTATTGGCTCGCGGGCGAGTGACGTACCTATACGTCACTTTGCCCAGGGGGGCTGACCGCCGCAGTATATGTACTTGCAGCAGTTCGGCAAGTGGTTAAGGGGGAAAATCCTTCCGGTCTTTTAAAATGGTTAATGTTAGATTCCTCACGTGACCACAGTCTCCGCCTGGTCCCAGAGTAATACCCCACGTGCACGAGCGTAGTACCCCGTCCACAAACTGCCAACTTTTTTTCTTTGTTGCTTACTTAACTGCAACATTCCTTTATACTAATGAATAAAAACTTGGGCTGTCATTTTTCTGGGGCTGAATTCTAAGCACATTACAATAAACACCTGGTTTGCAGGAGAAGTAAAATGACATGCCATCTGTTTGAACACAGCTTTACCACTTTACCACCAGAGGATTTTCCTGCTTAACGTCCAGACCACTTTTTGCAACTTGGCACTGCGTGACTTTAACTGACAATTGCGCGGTCATGCAACCCTGTACCCAAATGAAATTTACGTCCTTTTTTTCCCACAAACAGAGATTCCTTTTGGGGGTATTTGATCACCTCTGTGCTTTTCATTTTTTGCGATATTAATAAAAAAAGAGCGAATATTTTGCAAAAAAATTGGCATTTTCTACTTTGACAGTTAAAAAATATCCAATATATTCAATTTTTGTCATATATTTAGGCCAAAATGTATTTAGCTACATGTCTTTGACAAAAAAATTCTCAATGAGCGTATTTTTAACCGCTTTAAGACCGGCCAGGCTATATTTTGTGATGCGGCACTGCGTTATTTTAACGGACAATTGCGCGGTCATGCGATGCTGTACCCAAATTAAATTTATGTCCTTTTTTTCCCCACAAATAGAGCTTTATTTTGGTGGCATTTGATCACCTGTGCAATTTTTAGTTTTTTTTTAAAAAAAGAGCGACAATTTTGAAAAAGAAAAACAATATTTTATATATTCTGATAGATAACATTCCCCCAAAAAAAATTAAAAAATTTTTTAACATTTTTGGCCAATTTGTTTTCTGCTACATATTTCTGGTAAAAAAAAATCACAATAAGCATATTTTGATTAGTTTGTGCAAAAGTTATCACGTTTACTAACTACGGGAAAGATTTGTAATTTTTATTGTTAATTTTTTTTAATACTAGTAATGGCGGCGATCTGCGTTTTTTTTTTGTGGGACTACGACATTGCGGCGGACAGTTCAGACCCCTGACTGACATTTTTGACACTTTTGGGGGTACCAGTGACATTACTACAGTAATCAGTGCTATAAATATGCACTGTTACTGTAATAATGACACTGGCAGGGAGGGGGTTAACTTTATTGGTGATCAAGGGGTCAAATGTATGCCTCATGCTTACTGACGTGTGTGGGGGGAGGGGGTTGTGTGACACAGACACAGATCACAAGTTCAGCTATGCTGAATCCTGTAATCTGTCCCTGCCTGTCACATAGGAGATCCGCCTGATTTGTTTACACAAGCGGGCGGATTTCCTCACTCGATCCCCGACGATCGGGGAAGAGCGGCGGTGATCACCGCCTCTCCTCCCCTGGCCCGACTCCCGCTGTGTCTGAATACAGCAGGAGCGTGCCACCGAGAGAGGGGAGAGTCTGGTGACGTAGGTCTACGTCGCCAGACGATAACGAGCCACTTTGCCGCAGTAACAGCTCAGTGAGCGGTTGGCAAGTGGTTCAAATAATATGACAAGTTTCAAAATGTGAACCAGACGGAATGTATGGCAGAACTACTCCTTTTTTATTTAATGTAAAACTGCAGTATAAAGAATGACGCAAATGCCAAAAATATTAATTAAGAATATGTAAATCATTGTGTATCCTATTCAAGCGAAGTATTTGAGGTCAGGCAAAAGATAAGATCTGGAATTCACTGCTGGAAATGGAAAACATACATGCCAGTATCCTTTATTACACTAACACCAGTGTTAATTTTGACAGCAAATTTCGATTTAGTTTTAGTCTTAGTCTTTTGACTAAAATGCCATTCTAGTTTAAGTCATATTTTAGTCATCTGAATTGTTTTAGTTATATTTTAGTCAACTAAAATCTCCTGTAGAGTAACTACAAATCGAATGGGTTTAGGTAAAATGTAATGCATTTTTAAACATTTCTCTAGAATTTCCAAACTAATTATGTACTCCTGGAGTAAAAATCTAATATTTTGTTATTATTATTTTTGGTATTAAGGTTTAAACATGGCCCTACAGACACAGATTTTGTCATTATGATATATAACGTCTTTATTAAAAAAACAGGTTTCATAAAAAAACAAACCTATTGCTTTTTGACAAACAAAAGTGCAACTTTAACCACTTCTGGACCGGAAGGATTTGCCCCCTTAATGACCAGGCCATATTTTGCTAATTCGGCACTGCTTTAATTTAATGGACAAATGTGCGGTCGTGCGGCGCTGTACCTAAATAAAATTGATGTCCTTTTTTCCCCACAAATAGAGCTTTCTTTTGGTGGTATTTGATCCCCTGTGCAATTTTTATTTTTTGTGCTATAAACAAAAAAAGAGCGACAATTCTGAAAAAAAAAAAACAATATTTTTCACATTCTGCTATATGACATTCCCAAAAAAAAAGAAAATTGAAAACTCTAATTTTTTTAACATTTCAGGACAATTTATTTTCTGCTACATATTTTTGGTAAAAAAAAAATCACAATAAGCATATTTTGATTTGGTTTGCGCAAAAGTTATCGCATCTACTAACTACAGAAAAGATTTATGTAATTTTTATTGTTTTGTTTTTTTACTAGTAATGGCAGGGATCTGCAAATTTTTGCGGGACTGGGAGATTGCGGCGGACAGATCGGATACCTGACTGACATTGTTTAAACTTTTGGGGGGACCAGTGACATTACTACAGTAATCAGTGCTAAAAATATGCACTGTTACTGTAATAATGACACTGGCAGGGAAGGGGTAAACATTGTGGGCGATCAAGGGGTTAAATGTGAGCCTAGAGGAGGGATTCTAACTGTGTGGGGGGGCGTGGCTTGTGAAATTACCATAGAGACATGCGATCCTATATAGAAGGATCACAGGGGCTCTATGATCATTCCAGGGAGAAGAACGGTCAGCTGTGTTTACAACAGCTGCCAGTCCTCTCTCAGCGGGGAACGATCGCGGGCGTCAGGCGGCAATCGGAGCCGCATGCCCCGTGCATCGGCCTCCCCACTGACGAGCGGGGGCAGGAGCGCGCCCCTAGCTCTTGCCCCCTAGCTGCCTGCGTGCGACCGACATATACCTACGGCGGTTTACACAGGAGCGGCTGCCTGCTGCAGTATAACTGTGGCAGGCGGTCGTAAAGTGGTTAAAATACACAAAAAAAAAAAAGCTGTAAACTCCATTGGCTGTAATGTCATTGCACATATTACCTGAATATATTACCAACATGAAATATTAAGAAAAAAAAAAAGCATTTTTTTTTAATTGTTTCTCTTTCAGCAGCTCAGTAGATGCCCCTTACTTATGCGTATGCAGTAGTGCAATACATGTTTAAATTCAATGTGCAATTATTACAGGCTCAGGATGGAATTGTGTTGCCGATTTAGAAATGGCCAGCAGAGTAGTGTTAATTTTGATGTCAATTTTCGATTTAGTTTTAGTCAGTCTTTTGATGAAAATGTCATTTTAGTTTTAGTCGTATTTTAGTCATCTGAATTGTTTTAGTTTCAGTTGCATTTTAGTAGAGTAAAATAGTGTTAATTTAGTCAACGAAAATATTTTAGTTGACCAAATTAACGGTGACTAAGACCTAAAATCTATACATACATGTAGCTAAAATTATCATGGGGCCCCATGCAAAAAAAGCAATTATTTAAAAAAATGCCACATATGGTAAAAAACAGTAAATTGCCTTGCCTGTTAAGCATCTGGACACTTTACATACAGTAGATCATCAAAACAAAAATGCATGTGTATAGAGCAATTGCTCCTGAGTGTTCATAGAGGTGTTAATAATTTGTTTGAAGATAAAAAATATCCACATATAAACTCTTTATTTTTTCCCAATCAGCCATTATATTAGTGAGAGGTGAGTTGTATCCTCAGCACTATTGGAGATTTAAGCTTCACAGTTATTGAAGGTATGTAAATTCTTATATTAGCTACAAATAGATTTAGTAGTAGATGCCACATTGGTGTTAAAGCTGTAAAAAAAACAGAACACACTTGTCCTGAATACAGCATAATTTCTCCACATCATAGGCACTGTATATCACTTATCAAACCCTAGACAACAATTATGCCAATGGATGTGGTATATTATTCAGTATTCCTCCAGAATGTTAGATGAAAAGATTTCTCATTTTGAATGTCCTAAATAAAACATACCAGGAAGTCATGAACTTTCCCATGGAGCACACCAGGGGCCAAGGTAAGGTCTTGATCTGAAAAATCAAAGAAAGCTTGTATTTTTCTGCAACAGAGGTACATTAATGGTATATTGGTACATAGGGCAGCTGGAATTTAGAAAAAAAGAAAAAGGTGAACTTAGCCTTTAAGCCCATACTGCAATTTCTTGTCTCAGTAAAGCTGCCTTCAGGGGCAGCAGCCCCAACAGATCTGGAACCCCCCCCCCCCTGGATGGAAAAGAACAAGCTGTCCAGGCTTCCTGCAAATTTATCAGGAACCTAAAAAAAAAGGTGAACCTAGCCTTTAAGCAGCTGGACTGAGGGTCTGGAGAAGAATGCCAAAGGATTTTTTGCTGGAGGACACTGTACAGGCATTCCCAGGGTTACAAACAGGATAGGTTCTGAAGGGTTTGTTCTTAAGTTGAATGTGTATATAAGTTGGAACAGGTACATTTTTAAGTGTCCCTCCAGCCAAAAAATGTTTTGTTTTGTTTTTGTTTTGCTGTCTGTTCCCCTGTTTAGAAGATTTAGGCCCCGTTTACACTGTTGCGACGCTACTTTGCCGGGCGACCTCATAGGTCGCGGCGCCCTGCTCGCACCGCGACCTCGGAGCGGCCGTCACGGACTTCATAACATTGAAGTCTATGCAGGTCGCTCCGGGTCGCCCCAAAGAAGCTCCGGACCCTTTTTCTAAGTCGGAGCGACTTGTGTCGCTCCTATTAGAACGGGTCCGCAGCTTCTCTATGGAAGGCGACCTACGGCGACCTGTCAGGCGACCAGGTCGCCTGACAGGTCGCCCCAGTGTGAACGGGGGCTCACCTTTCTTTCTATCCCTGTGACAATTGTTTTTTGTAAATTTTGGGTTGTTGTAGAAAACAAGGATTGGTGATAAAGCTTCAGTGGAGACACCTTTTCCCCATGATAACTCTTACAGGAGTGAATTTACCTTCATCAAGGTATATTTCTTCCCACTTCCTGTTGTCTCCCTCAGTTTGTAAGTATGGGTCGTACAGTATATTTGTAATTCGGGGACTGCCTGTACTAAAGTCCTATTCTGAAGAAGGATCTTGTTATCCCTCACTGAGGATCTACCTGTGGATGCTGGATGGCAGAGAGCTCCTGGGACATTGCGAGTAAAGACCTTACTGTGGAATATTAGTTTTGCATGTGCCAGAAGTGGCCATATGGACTGCTGCTGTAGGGTCATAGATATACTGGCTATTCTATGTTGCCTCCAGGAAAACCTGCCATTAGAAAACCGGTAAGAAGTTTGTCCTCCTATTATTGCTATTGATTGATTTGCAGTATTCTGTGGTCCTAAACCTCTTTCCTGTTTAAGTTCTTCAATAAATATTAAAAAGACATCCCCCAGATTGAGCCTGAATTGTGTGCATGGGACTGTGCCTGTGGGAGACCCGGGGATAAGCACTACACTACAATAGAATAAGAATTGATCTAGGTCTTTGCTCTCAGAACACCCTTTTATGGATAGATAGATGATCATACAGAATGTCCAACCAAGACTCCTACAAACACTAACTGTTTTTATCCCTCAATTTTTTTAGTCTTCCACTCAGTTATTACTTAACAAATTTGTTTTGGTCAACAATTCACCCAAAATAAAACATACTATACTATGCAAATTCAAAAACGAGGGAGATCTTGCCCAAGAAATCTAATTCAATGCCACTGCTATTTATTTAGCTTGCTTCATAGACTGGTGTCCACCAGGAACAGCTTGGTGGCCCACTTTTATGTAAAATTAAGGAAAAGTTAAACAAAATACAGTTAAAACATAAAATAAAGGATAATCAGCCTCCTAGCTCTCTCTTACAGCACTGCTGCTCAGAATTTAAGTGTTGGCCTTTGGCTGGTCCCTCAAACTATTTCACGGCACTGCTGTGCTCACAGACAACTGTTGTACCTTTCTCAGCTTTCTACACTCTCATAGTTTTCTTGACTCCCTCAGTCCTCTCGACTCTCCCAGTCGCAGCCCCCTGCTGCTCAGGTCCATGCCCTGGTCTCTCGATGGGGACCCTCTGTACAGCACTCTTGTGTTCTGAGTGGAGCCCACCTGTCTACTGGGTGAAGCCCCGAGCTATGGCTAGGTCTTTGAATATAATAGTTGTGCAGACCTGCATACTCATAGCTTGTTATTCTCCAGTGAGACCCGGACACTGGGTTGGAGACTTCATCCCTCCTAACATTTTTTGAAGCATCCAAACTCCATAACCTATTCCCAGAATACTGAAACCCTGAGAAAGCCATAAGATCAACTTTCTCCACTCAGTACAGACAGTCTAGAGGCCATCCATGTTAGTTCTGCCTTTGGTTCCTCCAATCCATCCCACAATTAGTTAAAGAAGGAACTTGAGCTATGGAAATTGATCCAGCTTGGACCAATGTAACTATGCCTATAGTCACCACTACTACAGTGATCTTCATTAGCTTCTGGGTTTCAAGATGAGCAGCTACACTGCTGCATTCTGAACACAGGAGCTTGGCATCTGCATTCTCTGAAGGGTGCTAGTGCCCAGTGGCCATTCTCCTTGGTTAACACTGCAGCAGGGAAGCTGCTAAGCATGGGACCCATAAGTATTGGAGATCACTGTAGTAGCAGTTTCTACTGCAGGGATTTCTACCTTCTAGAAGGATCTCACAAAATGGTTTATGCATAGTTACATTGATCCAAGCTGGACCACAATAACTGTAAAAGCATTCATACCTGGAATTCTTCTCTCAATGTCACCTGACAGTAGCCCCCACTTGGAAAACTACCCAGAGGATATTTTCCACTATGCGTCTTTCTGAACACCCATCTCCTCTTTTTCCAGTCATTGGAAATTCCTTACTGGACCTCCAGACCCAACATGCACATTATTATTGGCAACTAGTACAGGGCAAAAAATGTCTCTGGATAATGACTAAGCACCCTTGGGACATTACAGATGGAGACAATTTTTTCTTTTCCTCTTCAAAACTGTAAGCAGGGTTCAGATGGGGACAGGGAGGAGTGTGCGCTCATGCTCAAAAAGACAGAAAGCCTCATATACTGAAACACGGGTATGGCATTAAGATGTTGCTCTCCATAAGGAGCGGTATTTCTCCACGCAGACAGTAGTTTAAATCATAGATTCCGTGGCACAACATTTCTCCTTCAGACACTGTTCACTATGGATAACAGTCCTCATTACACTTCTTTCCCTCTGTGCAGCATTTCTGAGCCAGTCCCATGTAACGTGCATGGAACTCCATCGGCCAAGCAACCTGCCACCTCATCTTAGTGGCATTGATACACAGGTTTTACTCTTTCCCCCCTTCTCTGTGCTTGTACTGCTACTCCATACTCTGGCAGTATTTGTAGACTTGAAGCTTCTATGTTATTTCCTCAGCATCCGCAGAGGCCTCTCTCCATCTTCTTTGACATATAGGCTGGGTCCCTAGGATGTCCCCTACTGGAACTCAAGCCCAGATTGGGGTGCCGATCACTAGGGAAGAAACTCAAGTTTCTTCACTACCGGGGACTTCCGCCATCTTTGACAAGTCACCTAAGCTTCTGACTGGCCAGCTGCCATATGCACATAGACACTAGTTGTCGGGACTTGTGTCAGTACCTGGGTCACATGCTGGTGACACTGTTGTTCCTGAAATCAAAGGGCACAGTTCTGATGGCCACCAGTGGGAGGTATTTTAACCTATCCTTAACTGAAGTTCAGTGCTTCAATGTTTTTGCTGTGAGCTGTGTCCCTGCCTGATCCTGTTCCTGTGTCTTGTACCTGTACCTGATCCTGCACCTTGTTTCCTGTGACCTGCTCCCAGTACCCTGCTCCCTGAATCCAGTACTCTCAATCCAATCCAATGCTCCCAATACCCTGCTCTACTTCCCTTGTTTCCTGTCTCAGTCCTGACCTTGCCATGCTCATGCCTCCAGGTGACCCCTGTACATTGAGTTGGTCATATCTCTTGGTTACAGAGAAAGACCCTTAAAGTCCAGCGAAAAAATTGTACAAGTCTATGAAGCAAAGTTCAGGTGACATGTTGAAGCGATCCCCTATTCCAGTTCCCATACACAGACCTCAAATAGAGGCAGTTCCCACATTTTATCTATCTGTCACTGGCAGGGGGTAGCCCCACCAAAAAGCCCAGGAAACCTGGGCAACATACTGTAGTTAACCCCTGACTTCTCAAAGGCACCAGTTTAAAATACAGCTTAACTAACAGTGTAATGCCTAACACAACAATTAGTATAGACAAGGCAAAAAAAAAAGACATAACCACCTAGTAGGCACCTGCCTAAATTACCTTCAGCTGAGACAGATCTATGACACCTTATGAAGAGGATCTTGAAACTAGAACACGCTAACCATGTCCTCTCTCTTTGATAAAATGTACACCTTTATACTGACTGGATTTCACTAATTGTACTCTTGAGAAATGAGAACGTGACCTAGACGTATGCCTCACGTCATAGGAAAAATCCAAAATCCTTACCTGAACTCTTAAGTCTTCTATTAATAATAAATATCAGGAGTCTGGATATAAAATGTTAACACAATGGTAAAGGACTCTGCACGTGCCTCATTTAATTCTGATCTATGCTGGCAACGTGGCTCCCCATCTACTGACATTTTAGACATCTATTGGTCACCCCTAGACTGTCACATTTTTGGAACAAGGTCCAATCTATAATGCATACATTTACTGACTTTACAATTCCAACAGACCCTACTTTCTTTTTCCTATATCATAACTCTATTCCCATCAAACTTTTTGAGATTGATTATGCATTTAGTAAACACTGCGTGTATATATAAACTTGTCCATGTGGATATACACCCACTTACAATGCAACAATTGTTTAGTTCAACACAATACATTAAACATATGAAAGACCTTACGAGTTCCTTTAAGGGCACTGATGAAAAATGATGTAACACTTGGCTTCATTGGATAGACTTTTCCAATGTGGAGGAATATAGATGCTACTGAAGTTCATGAGAAATATTAAAACTTTTCACTACTTATAGACTCTCTCCACTCCCTCCCTCCTCTTTTCTCCCCTCCCATTTTTTTTCTTTTTCCAACCCCCTATCTTTCTTCTCAATACCTATACCTCATCAGGCATCCCTATGTCCCTAATACTGCCTTACCTATTGGAACTGCAGCATTCCTCTGCCAATTTTACCAACCCTTCTGTCTATTTCCTCACTTTCTCTTTTTCCCTTTTGATTTTAGAATTTGCCCAAAAAAGCAGTGGGAGTTGTCTTTATGCCTTGTATTTTAAAGATTTGTATTTTTATGTATTTCTATATGCTCTTCATTGTTATTTATATCTCGGTTTCTATTTGTAATGTCATACTTTTAATACATTATGCAATGTCCTATATACTTCAGTATCTAACACCTGTGCAATGGTTTAGTGTACGATGTTGATCATTTTCCATTTTTTATGTATTAAAATGCAATTACTGTAATTGAAGTTTTCTTTTACGCTAACAGCAACCAGAGAAATGCTATGGCTACTGAAGATGTGTTTTTTTTTTAAGAAGATGAGACAGTGGGCAAGATATAGCTTTGTACAAAGCTTACGATCATGTTATCCAAGTATAATAATGCAGAAGCTTTCCACTGGTGCAGCAGGCCCTTTAGACATGTAGCAAACAAACAAAAATATGTTTGAAACCTTGTGGTGTGGCCATTAGGCAAATGTTCTGTTTGCTAAATGTAGCAGTGCAAATGGCAGCATTTGTACAAATAGGTAAAAAAATTTAATTCACAAGAAAAAAAAATTTTTTTCTTCAAACCTTTTACAATTAAAGTGGAACTAAAGTCCAGCTGTTGTAGATTGTGAGCAGGCAGGTTTTTGTTATTGCAGCAAAAACATGTAATGTCTCTTCTGCAAAAAAAATACACTTGCTTGTTCGCAGTGTCCCCTGGCATGTAAAATGAGCTGTGCATGCACAGCTCAGCTTACAGAGGCCAGGCTAATCCCCAGTGTGCTGGAATGATGGCCTCCTGCGCATGTGTCCAACGACCGGTGACAGAGAAGGACAGGACTGTTGGAGGAAAGTTGCCTCAATAGACCCCAAGGGCATCACAGCCCTAGCACAAAAAGTAGGCAACAGTTATATGTACAGAATTGTGAGGATTAATAGTCCACAATACACTGCTTAAAAAACACATCTTATACTTTTGGTAAAATTATAGAAGAATATATTTACTTTTGCAAAGTATGCACTGTATAACATTATTTTGCACTCTTTTTAATGCTTTTGTTGTAAGATCCTCATGCGAATGAAGCAGTACAATCATAACAACTATGCTTACATTTTTCGGGCATCCCTGCAATTTCTCAGAGATTTCTGCTTACTAAATCTTTCCTAACTCGCATTTATACAGTAAAACTAGGCAGTGAGTCACACAATGTAGTCATGGCAACACAGAAGCTTCATGAGACATTGCTTGCTGTGACGGTACAAGACTCTGTCACTACGAAATTGGTCCTTTAATAGACACAGAGTTTGCATGTGCAGGACTACAGAGCATTTGTTTTGAAAGGAGAAAACTGCTCTAGCAGCTTTTTCTTCGGATTTTGCTATTTCAGGATGGGGCTCAGTAATTTGGAGATTCCATAGTGTCTTGGGTGGGATGGAATCTCCAACCCTGTGTCTGGATTTCATGGAGGACCAGCAGCAGGGTGTGTGCTCAGCTGCACACAGCCCTTATAATGGTGGTACTGTATAGGAATACCTCAGGGCTCCCAGTTGGGGACAGCTACACCCAAGCGAGACAGGAGGTCTCCAGGAATCAGAGAGGCTGCAGTAGGGAGCCAGGGCAAGATTGTCTGCAAGAGACAGTAAACGGCCTGAGGACTAAGGCCTAATGAGCTGTGTGCGTTAGAGTGGACCCATCAGCATTGAAGAACCTGTGATTTGGGTGATCAGCATTAAGTGAAGAGGTACTGTGGATAAAGCTGAGTGAAAGCTTAGGAGCCAGGTGGGCTAGCATTTTTTAATTGATTTGTATTTACTGGGAAAAAATGGGACTAATGTTATGGACTTTTTCATTTGCTTTTTAAGAAAAGTGGGCTAGGAGGTCCTTAAAATATACAGTGGATATGACAAGTCTACAGGCCCCTGGTTAAAAGGTCAAGTTTCTGTGATGTAAAAAAATGACAAAGAGAAATAATTTCAGAACTTTTTCCACCTTTAATGTGACTCAGTTGAACAACAAATTGAAATCTTTCAGGTGGAGTGAAGCAAAAATTAAAAAAAACAAAATGAATATCGTTGCAATACTTTGTTGAAGCACCTTTTGATTTGATTTGATACATCACTCAGTCTTTTTGGGTATGAGTCTATCAGCATGGCACAACTTGACTTGACAATATTTGCCCATTTCGCTTTGCAAAAACACTCCAAATTTGTCAGATTGCAAGGACATCTCCTGTGCACAGCCCTCTTCAGATCGCCCCACAGATTTTCAATCAGATTTAGGTCTGGGCTCTGGCTGGGCATTTCAAAACTTCTTCTGGTGAAGCCATTCCTTTGTTGATTTGGATGTATGCTTTGGGTCATTGTCAAGCTGAAAGATGAAGTTCCTCTTCATTTTCAGCTTCCTGGCAGAAGCCTGAAAGTTTTGTGCCGATATTGACTGGTCATTGAAACTGTTCATAATTTCCTCTACCTTGACTAAGGCCCCTGTTTCAGCTGAGGAAAAACAGCCCCAAAGCATTGCGCTGCCACCACCATGCTTCAATGTGGGTATGGTGTTTTTTGGCAGAAGTGCAGTGTTGCTTTTGCACCAAACATATCTTTTGGCATTATGGCCAAAAAGTTCAACCTTGGTTTCATCAGCCCATAACACATTTTTCCACTTACTTTTGGGAGAACTTAAATGTGTTTTTGCAAAATTTAGCCAGGTTTGGATGTTTTTCTTCCATCTTGCTCTACCTCATAGCCCAGACATTTGAAGAATACAGGAGATTGTTGTCACATGTATCACACAGCCGGTACTTGCCAGATATTCCTGCAGCTCCTTTAATGTTGCTGTAGGCCTCTTGGCAGCTTCCCTGACCAGTTTTCTTCTCGGCTTTTCATCAATTTTGGAGGGACGTATATTGTTTGAAACACACGAGGCAGACAGTCCTCATACCATAGCTATTTGTAATGATTTTCATAGCAATACCACCGTAAAATGAGTATGGTTCCCATTTTCCCATCAGGGAGCTAAAGGGTATTTGTGTTTAAACTGCCCTGGGCTCCAGTAACCCAGGCTCACTCTATTAATATTTTAATGAAGTATGCCAGCTAATTTTTTTTAGCAAAAAGGGAGTAGGGGGAGACATTAGTGATGTGGCAGGAAGTGGAATTGTGGGAGGAAGTGAGGATATGGTTATATGATTGGAAGAAGAACAGAACTGTGGAAATTCTGAAGAGATGAGCAGCCATGGCTGTTTGCTCAGATGGAGAGAGTGCTCTCTCTCTCTGTCCCATTGAGAACAGCAATGATCAAACATAAGAAATTAATTAAGTCCCTGATTTAAAGCTAAGTAATAATTAACTGATATAATTACTCACAGACCCCAGAATGATTTTATGTCTGTACCAACATCCCCAAATTATATTAACTCTAAGAACACAGCATCAGTGGAACTATTTTTCTGTACATTAAAGTAATGAAACATGTTACCCTTTATTTACAATACATAGAACCATTAATGCTTAAAACAGCACATCTAGGCTCGTAGTTCAATTACATGTCCACACTATTTTCAAGAGTTTTTTTGGCAGCATATAACCACATTAATTTATCCTGGTCTGACTTAGCTTTTCTTAACATCTACATATTACATGTTGATTTTTTACTATTCACATGGACCATAGAATCTGGATTTCTCCTCAACTCTTTTCATGACCACTGTTCATTTATTCAGGAGAATATCATCAGTAGGTACGGATCTTTAACATACAAAAAACTGTAGGATATTCTGTCAGACTTATTTGTATATATAGTTACATAGTTAGTCTGGTTGAAAAAAACAAAAAACAAAAGTCCATCCAGTTGAATCCACAGAGAAAGAGGAAAATTACTTCCTGATCCCCCGGGAGGCAATCAGATATTCCCTGGATTAACTTTGCCTATATATATTAGTATCCAGTTAGATTTTGTGCATTTAGGATATAATCCTGGCGTTTTTTTACAACAATCTACTGAATTGCCCCCAGTGTGTTTAACCAACCTAGTAAGCCGGCTCTGTTTCTTTCAAGACCTTGTTGGCTAGTACAAATGTAGAAAATGCCAAGTATGCACTCTGAATGGGTGTAGGAATAGAAAAACGAATAGGTTTAGATCCACAAGTACTTGAGAAAATATAAAATTGAATTCTTTATCACTTGCTCTACCACCGGGGTTGTAAATTTATTACAATGTCCGTGTGGATTACAGTATGTGGGCAGGACTAAACGGGCCCTACAGGTTAGACTCAATGAACACATATAAAACATCAGAAAGGGTTTTAAGAACCATTCAGATTCCAAACATTAAGCTCTTGTTCATAATAGGGATCCCACAAACACTATCTTTTTAGGCATTGGATTTGCATTTTTTAGGCCACACTGGAGGGGAGGGTCTCTGGTGAGAGGGTTTTCATAACTAGAAATGAAGTGGATTTTTAAAATTAAATGTTTTTCTCCTTTAGGCCTTAACATTGATGTAGATGTTGATGCCTTTGTTGACAACTCCTAAATAGTTTGGATAACCTAGATCAGGGCTGTATAGGGGTGTCATATCATTTTGTCATTTGGGTTCTGAGGGGAACAATTCGTTTTTTGTTTTATCTTTGATTGTTTTGATGTTTTTTAAGAACTAATATATCTATATATATATATATATATATATATATATAATATATATATATTTTATTATTATAAATTATATATTATATATATATTTTATTTTACTCATGATTGTTGTTATTTGGAGTCTTTATAGTTGCTCATGATTGTTGTTATTTGGAGTCTTTATAGCTGTCTTATAGATATGTGAAGACGTCAGGTGATGAAACCGGTAGGGCGTGGCTTAGGACCCTGAGGCATTACCACATCGCATATTTACACTGCATCTAGCCTCCGAGTACAGAGTCACCGAGACCGAGGCAGTGGAGGATTATTATAAATGCAGATTTTTTGTGTCTGGCAGACACAGGCCCATGTGAGTGTAACTAATCTTATGGTTTAATAAACGAATGTTATACAAATTTACACTATGGTCAGCATTCCTTTCCATCTTTCTCTCTACGGATCATCCTGAGCCCTGATCCATCCTGGTGTGATTACAAGGAGAAAAGGTCTCTGGCTGTTTGCTGTTGGAGTTTATGCTTGCTTTATAATTTATAATTTTACCAGCAAAGCTTCTGGTAAGTTTGATACAGACAAACCATTATAGCACTATGGGTGAGAGGATCTTCACGTGTGAACACTGTGAACACTTTGTTTATGATCAAGCAGCACTTTGCACTTTATCACTGGAGGATTTTTAATGGATTTGTTTGATGGAATTTTTCACAATATTGATTAATTTGTCACTAGTATAACTTATATATATTTTTTATATTTTTTGATATATTTTCTCTGATTAATTACAGTCTTAAATATTTATTTGCACATGCACTGGCACTTTTTTAATTGCACTGGTCTGGCACTAGCATAATTTAAAATTGAAGATTCATCTAGGTATAATATTTTTGTTAAAGTTAGATAACACACATTTACACAACTGCTATTTAGACAGACATAAGCTGTTTTCACTTCAGTTAGACACATTTATTTGCATAGTTTGCACATGCACCAGCACTTTCAATTATTGTCTAATTAAATTTAATTTAAATTTTTAAACATATAAAATCAGCTACAATTAAATTATAAAATTGTAATTTTTTGCGAAGATTGAACAAAAAGTGGGACACAATCATGAAGTGGAACAAAATTTATTGGATATTTCAAACTTTGTTAACAAATAAAAAAGTGAAAAATTGGGCGTGCAAAATTATTCAGCCCCTTTACTTTCAGTGCAGCAAACTCTCTCCAGAAGTTCAGTGAGGATCTCTGAATGATCCAATGCTGACCTAAATGACTAATGATGATAAATAGAATCCACCTGTGTGTAATCAAGTCTCCGTATAAATGCACCAGCACTGTGATAGTCTCAGAGGTCCGTTTAAAGCTCAAGAGAGCATCATGAAGAACAAGGAACACACCAGGCAGGTCCAAGATACTATTTTGGAGACGTTTAAAGCCGGATTTGGATACAAAAAGATTTCCCAAGCTTTAAACATACCAAGGAGCATTGTGCAAGCAATAATATTGAAATGGAAGGAGTATCAGACCACTGAAAATCTACGAAGACCTAGCCGTCCCTCTAAACTTTCAGCTCATACAAGGAGAAGACTGATCCGAGATGCAGCCAAGAGGCCCATGATCACTCTGGATGAACTGCAGAGATCTACAGCTGAGGTGGGAGACTCTGTCCATAGGACAGCAATCAGTCGTATACTGCACAAAATCTGGCCTTTATGGAAGAGTGGCAAGAAGAAAGCCATTTCTTAAAGATATCCATAAAAAGTGTTGTTTAAAGTTTGCCACAAGCCACCTGGGAGACACACCAAACATGTGGAAGAAGGTGCTCTGGTCAGATGAAACCAAAATCAAACTTTTTGGCAACAATGCAAAACGTTATGTTTGGCGTAAAAGCAACACAGCTCATCACCCTTAACAAACCATCCCCACTGTCAAACATGGTGGTGGCAGCATCATGGTTTGGGCCTGCTTTTCTTCAGCAGGGACAGGGAAGATGGTTAAAATTGATGGGAAAATGGATGGAGCCAAATACAGGACCATTCTGGAAGAAAACCTGATGGAGTCTGCAAAAGACCTGAGACTGGGACGGAGATTTGTCTTCCAACAAGACAATGATCCAAAACATAAAGCAAAATCTACAATGGAATGGTTCACAAATAAACATATCCAGGTGTTAGAATGGCCAAGTCAAAGTCCAGACCTGAATCCAATCAAGAAATTGTGGAAAGAACTGAAAACTGTTGTTCACAAACTCTCTCCATCCAACCTCACTGAGCTCGAGCTGTTTTGCAAGGAGGAATGGGCAAAAATTCCAGTCTCTTGATGTGCAAAACTGATAGAGACATATCCCAAGTGACTTACAACTGTAAGAGCAGCAAAAGGTGGCGCTACAAAGTATTAACTTAAGGGGGCTGAATAATTTTGCACGCCCAATTTTTCCGTTTTTTATTTGTTAAAGTTTGAAATATCCAATAAATTTCGTTCCACTTCATGATTGTGTCCCACTTGTTGTTGATTCTTCACAAAAAATTACAGTTTTATATCTTTATGTTTGAAGCCTGAAATGTGGCAAAAGGTCGAAAAGTTCAAGGGGCCGAATATGCTATGGTTGATTGGCTGCATATCTGATAGGTTATCCTTAATTTTTGATCTCATTTGCTGCTCAGTGATTGCAGTATTCTAGTCTGCATCTCCCCAATGTAATACTTTAAATCTGGCCTGTTAGTGGGCCCCCAGGACCAGGGTTGAGGACCACTGATATATGGCGATGGTGCGGTGCATTGCCCATGCCCAGGGCGACGTAATTTATGACAAAACGCGTAGGGTAGACGATGCGCTGATGTCATCGCGCATTACGAGTCCCGGAAGTGCGGGTGATCGTTTTTTTGTGCCGTCCGGCAGAATATTTAATGCGCTTGTGATCTTATTCAATGTGAGTGTATTTTTTATTATTTTTAATAAATGTCATTTGGATTCACACTATGTGGAGCATCCTTTGTTTTTGAGCCTAAGTGTACGGATACTGCTGCTGGATGCCTGACTTCACTGTATAGCGAAAATTCTACAGGAATACCACTACAAGGCCCTGGTGGGGTAATCAGCCAAAAAGTGCTACTGGCATCCTGTGGCAAGAAGTCCAGTACTGCTGATAAGCAGGCATTTGTATTTCATATATGGTGGTGGTTCTACGGTGGTCAAATATACACTTGGTGGCAGAAGGTGATGTGTGATATTTCGAATAGAGAACAATTCAAGATCTAGCACCTTCAAGTTTAGATTTTATTAACTTGGAGCTCCTACACGGGACTTTTGTAGTTTATTGTATTTATTTCCCTTGCAATATCAGGGAATGTGTGATCACCGCAATCAGCGCAACTATGTAATTTTATCGTTGTTTACAGTCTGTGGTGATATCGCATTGTAGAGTCTGCTGCTTTATATAATATATGCTGTAGTATATGCTGTAGTTTGGTAAAAGATATTAACTTTAGCACGGTTATTCTTTTGATAATCTACTGAGCTGACCAGAACCACCTCGAGAGTCTATTCCACATTTTCACAGCTCTTACGGTGATGAAATCTTTCAATAAAAAAAATTTCTTCCTGATCCCCTAAGAGGCAATCGGATACTCCCTGGGTCATCTTTAATAACAAATATTAGTATCCAATTATATTTTTTACATTTTTTTTAGGAAAGAATCCCAGCCTTACTTAACCACTTACGGATTGCACACTGTGTATTTACGTCTCTAATTTGACATTAAATACCGAGTATTTTTTTAAACGGTGGGCTGTGTGCTTTAACATAAGGGTGGTCCCAGCAGCAGGTTCGCTGCAGGATCACCTTTATGGGCAGCAGGAAAGGTGCCCCTCCCCTCCTGCCGCTTCCAGGTAGTTTTCTACGCTTACTGGACCTGTCGGTAGCGAGGAAAAAGATCCGGTCCACTCTCCTCTCAGGCAGGAAGTCGAGTAAGAGCAAGATGGCCCCCACTCAACTCTATGGCCTTGGAGCACCGGAGTGACATCATACGTCGCTTCCTAGCAACCGCTTTAAAGAGCCCATTTTTTTTTCATTATGAAAAAAAAAATGACTTATTTTTTTTTTTTTTTAGTGTAGATGTGAGATCTGAGGACTTTTTCTCACATTAAAGAGGTCCTGTCATGCTTATTTCTATTACAAGGGATGTTTGCATTCCTTGTAATAGGAATAAAAATGATCAAAACATTTATTTTTAAAAGGACAGTGTAAAAATAAAAAAATAAAAGATAAAATAAATAGGAAAAAAAAATTAAAGCGCCCCATCCCCGTTAGCTTGCGCGCAGAAGCGAACGCATACGCATATGTAAACGGTGTTCAAACCACACATGTGAGGTATCGTCGTGATCGTTAGAGCGAGAGCAATCATTTGAGCCCTAGACCTTCTCCGTAACTCTAAATGGGTAACCTGTAGAAATCTTTAAAATGTCGCCTATGGGGATTTTTAACTACCAATGTTTGTCGCCATTCCATGAGCGTGTGCAATTTTGAAGCATGACATGCTGGGTATCTATTTACTCGGCATAACATTATCTTTCACATTATAGAAAAAAACTGAGCTAACTTTACTGACTTATTTTTAATTCAAAAAAGTGTATTTTAAAAAAAAAAAAAAATGTGTTTGTAAAACCGCTGCACAAATAGGGTGTGAAAAAAATATTGCATTTCCATTTTATTCTCTAGGGTCTCTGCTAAAAAAAAAATATATATATATATATATATATATATATATATATATATATATATAATATTTGGGGGTTCTAAGTAGTTTTCTAGCAAAAAAAAAAATTATTTTAACTTGTAAACAGCAAGTGTCAGAAATAGGCCCAGTTCTTAAGTGGTTAAAACAATATACTGTACTAAGCTGGCCAGAACCAGCTCTTGAGGGAGTCTATTCCACATTTTCACATTACTGTGAAGAAGCATTTCTGTATTTGGAGATTAAATCTCTTTCCTTCTAGACATAGAGCGCCCCCTTGTTCTCTGTAATGACCTAAAGTGAATAACTCTACACCAAGCTCACTATATGGACCACTTATGTATTTATACTTGTTACATAGTTAGTCAGGTTAAAGAAAGACACAACTCCATCTAGTTTAACCAAAAAAAACAAAAAAAAAAACAACCATACAATCCCATATACACAATCCTATAACCACAGTTTACCCAGAGGAAGGCGAAAAACCCTAGCAAAGCATGATCCAAATGCTCCAGCAGGGGAACAAAATTCCTTCCTGATCACCCTAGAGGCAATCAGATATTCCCTATAAATGTGAGTACCCAGTTATAATATGTTTATTTAGGAAAGAATCCAGGTATTTTTTAAAGCAATCTACTGAGCTGGCGAACCACCTCTGGAGGGAGTCTATTCCACATTTTCACAGCTCTTACGGTGAAGAAACCTTTCCGTATTTGGACATGAAATCTCTTTTCCTCTAGACGTAAAGAGTGCCCCCTTGTCCTCTGTGATGGCCTTAAAGTGAATAACTTAACACCAAGTTCACTATATGGACCCCTTATGTATTTATACATGTTGATCATATCCCCCCTTAATCTCCTCTTCTCAAGAGAGAATAAATTCAGTTCCTCTAATCTTTTCTCATAGCTGAGCTCCTCCATGCCTCTTATCAGTTTGGTTGCCCTTCTCCGCACTTTCTCCAGTTTCCTGATATCCTTTTTGTGAACTGATGCCCAAAACTGAACTGCATATTCCAAATAAGGTCTTACTAATGATTTGTACAGGGGCAAAATGATATCTCTTTCTCTGGAGTCCATGCCTCTGTTAATACAAGAAAGGGCTTTGCTTGCTTTGGAAACCGCAGCTTGGCATTGCATGCTATTACTAAGCTTAGGATCTACCAAAACCCAGATCCTAGCCCCCAAGTGCATAACTTTACATTTATCAACATTAAACCTCATTTGGCACATAGTCGCCTAATTAAACAGTGCATTGAGGTCAGCTTGTAAGTTGGAGACATCCTGTAAGGAAGTTATTCCACTGCAAAGCTTGGTGTCATCTGCAAAGACTGAAATGGTACTTTTAATCCCAGACCCTATATCATTTAAAAAGATATTAAAAAGTAAGGGTCCCAACACTGAACCTTGGGGTACACCACTGATAACCTTAGACCATTCAGAGTATGAATCATTAACCACTTCTGGACCGGAAGGATTTGTCCCCTTAATGACCAGACCGTTTTTTGCAATTCGGTACTGCGCTATTTTAACCGAAAGTCCTGCGACGCTGTACCGAAATAAAATTGGTGTTTTTTTTCCACAAATAGAGCTTTTTTTTGGTGGTATTTGATCACCTGTGCGATTTTTTATTTTTTTGTGCTATAAACAAAAAAAGAGCATTATTTCTGGAAAAAAAAAACAATATTTTTCACATTCCGCTATATAACATTCCCAAAAAAAATTTAAAAATCAGAAATTTTCAACCTTTTAGGCCAATTTGTATTCTGCTACATATTTTTGGTAAAAAAATTACAATAAGCGAATTTTGATTGGTTTGCGCAAACGTTATCGCGTCTACAAACTAGGGGAAAGATTTATGTCAATGTTATTTATTTATTTTTTTTACTAGTAATGGCAGCGATCTGCGTTTTTAAGCGGGACTGCGACATTGCAGTGGATAGATCGGACCCCTAACTGACATTTTTGACACTTTTCGGAGGACCAGTGACATTACTACAGTAATCAGTGCTATAAATATGAACTGTTACTGTAAAAATGACATTGGCAGGGAAGGGGTTAAACTAGGGGTGATCAAAGGGTTAAGTGTGAGCCTAGGGGAGTGTTTACTAACTGTATGGGGGAGGGGCTTGTGAAATGACCACAGAGACCTGTGATCCTATATAGAAGGATCACAAGCGCTCTGTGATCATTTCAGAGAGAAGAACGGTCAGCTGTGTTTACAGCAGCTGACCGTCCTTCTCTCTCAGTGGGGAGCGATCGCGGGGTGCCTGGCGGCAATCGCAGCCGCTGGCCCCGTGCATCGGCATCCCCACTGCCTAGTGGGGGCAGGAGTGCGCCGTCACCGGCGTGCACTCGCCCCCCAGCACCACGCCACCGACACAGGGCTACGTCAGTTCGCGAAAGAGAGGCTGCCTGCCGCAGTAAATGTGCGGCGTGCGGTCTTGATGCGGTTAACCACTACTCTCTGAATTCTGTCTTTTAGCTAGTTTTCTATCCATTTCCAAACTGATCTTTCCAAGCCTGTTGATCATATTCTCCTTATTCTTTTCTCAAGAGAGAATAAATTCAGTTCAGCTAATTTTTCCTCATAGCTGAGCTCCTCCATGCCTCTTATCAGTTTGGTTGCCCTTCTCAGCACTTTCTCCAGTTCCCTAATGGTCTTTTTGTGAACTGGTGCCCAAAATTGAACTGCATATTCTAGCTGAAGTCTTAATGACTTCTACAGGGGAAAAATTATCTCTCTCTCTCTGCAGTCCATACCTCTTAATACAAGAAAGGATTTTGCTTGCTTTGGAAACCACAACTCAGCTTGATATTGCATGCCAATATTAAACCAATGATCTACCAGAACACCGAAATTCTTCTCCACCATTCATTCCTCCAGTTGTACACCCTCTAGTATGTATGATGCATACATATTTTTAGCCCCCAAGTACATAACGTTATATTTGTCAAGATTGTCAAAGTTGATATAATACACACAGACTAAAAGGAAAGAGTAAAGAAAACCAAAAAAGAAAAAGTAGGGGTTTTAAAGGCCAATTGGGAGAAGGAGGACCAGGATACAGTTATATAAAATAAAAATAGTTTATTAATACATATTAAACAATGTGTGTAAATAAGGGACACAGAAGAACAGTCCCATATATATTTCACCAATAGGTTAAAAGACGCAGCACAGAAATATATTCCCTGTGTCGGGAGTTGGAGGATACTTCAAGCAGATGTTGACGCAATGTCTCTGATGACATTCGGTTTGAGGGTCCCAATAAGCCAACGTGTTTCGCATAAGGCTTCGTCAGGGCCAGAGAGACTGAACAAGACCGATATTTCTTGCTGCGTGCAAAAACAAATAATAGTGGCAGGGTAGGATATAAGTCCCCATATCGAGGTGCAAGGTTCAAATGGCGGCTTAAGTATCAGCAGTACTCTTTATTGTTCCTCAGTCGGATAGACGTAACACACATTCCAGCAATACCTTTGTTGCTTTTATGGCTTACATATATATATACATATATATGTCCTATTTTCAGCAAATCGGATAGCAACGGAGCTTATTGATTCTTTAATAGGCTATAATGGCCTTGAAAAACGCTCATCCAAACGTTGCTTGTTCATATTATGTATAATATAATAAATGCCACCGGTATGGAGATATATACTTAGTATTGTCCCATATAGTATTGAGGCAGGATAATCAATAACCCAGTCATAGACAGTACAAGTCCATGGCTGCAGCTCTCAAGAGGTAGACATACTGAGGACTACTACTGAGAAGGCTTTGTCTACCACTTGAGAGCTGCAGCCATGGACTTGTACTGTCTATGCACTCTATGCATGAAGGTAAAACCCTTCTGTGTGTAGCAGTCCCCCCCCCCCCCCAGCTTCTCTCCTAATACTTACTTGAGCCCCATCACCATTGGCTCCCACTACTGCTCAATCACAGCCAGTGAGCTAATGAGGAGAGAGAGGGGCAGGGGCAGGGCCAAGCTGCGGCTGTGTGTGTGAATGGTTACAGCTGTCCTAAGCCAAAGAGCATTGTTTGTCAAACATAAGAGCAAATGTACAGTTATAATCAACCAAACCCACCACTCTACTGTATATTTTAGTCAATGGGAAGAAGGTGTATGTTAGGAAGGTTATTCTGGCTGAGTTATGTCAGAAAATGACAGCATAGAGGAACTGGGACTCTGAGTTCCAGAAGAATATGTTAAAAAAGGGCAAGCTGTATTTTTTAACATATTGTCTATTTTCCTCAATAAATTTGTTTGTTCTTTAAATTTTTGAACTCTTTGTATCCAATATTGTATTTGTGCCTAAAAAGTCCCACCCCTAGGGGAAATTCCTTTTTGTAGTTCTTACTCGGGATGTGGCACAGTTGAGAGTGACCCAACATGAGCATACACTTTGCAGATATATACCATTTGGCATCTATCTAAGATCGCATGGGCCTCTATACCTTTAAGACTAGGTTCACATTCAAAAAATGTGTTTGTACAGGAAAAAATGTGCATTTATTTATTGTTTTTTACAGGAGCCTTGCATTTCCGAGTCAGGCATCTGCAGACACTTCCTCCAACTTTCTGCCCATACCTCTGTACAACACCTGTAGTCTATTGAGAACTACAAGTCCATCTGCCACAGTGGTGGGCAGAAGTCAGAAGTTTATTCATTCACAAATCTCTGTGATTGAATAATGTGGCTGTGCAGAAGTAGCCTTGCACAGCTGTGCCAAATTTAAATGTGACAGCAGCTGCAGGAGAGAGGAACCCTTCAATTATCTGTACCAGATGCATGGTGTCTCGTGTAAGACAGTAATTCTTTAACATGGAATCTTAATTGTGCATCAATCATTGGACTAGCCTTTTCTGTTAAACTCCCATTTCCAGATACAATATACAATAGGTCTCCTAGTAGGGTCACTTTTTTATGTGTTTTCTTAAGCACATAGAAAGTTGGCAGTCGTGGGTGCCAATATTTGCCATATTTCTTTGGTAATGATACCTTCGTAGTAAGTCCTATCAACAGTCACATAGTGTTAAATAATTCATTGAGTGTGTACATCAGCCTTTCAAAACCTTGTTAACATGAAATAACTTGCAGGTCTTAGGGAACCCCTGCTGATGACTATATTTACAGAATAAATAAAAGAATAAAGAATCACACAGTGAGAGCTTACATGCCTTGTGGTGTTTGATAAGGAGTAATATGCTCTCTGGTATCTGTATCGGTCTCTTTTGTGTCTTTCCTGTGCTATTGTTTATCAGTATTAGGGTCTTGATTGAGTAACTGATTTTACTTTGATCACTATAATTTTGTATTTTTATACCACTGTATCATTTCCATCATTTTCAGTATTTATGTTTGTTTTGTTTTTCATCTCTTTGCTGAATTGTTAGCCTTCACCCTCATTGAGTTTTGGTGGTGTGGCCTATTACCAACCAAATTCTCCTTCACTGATGTGTGCTGATGAGGCTGCACTGATGGGCATTGATAGGCTGCACTGATGGGGTGGCACTGTTGAGGGTGCACTAATAATTAGGGCACTGATGATCAGTGCCCTGATTATCTGCGTACATGTCTCCTTTCTCACTTGCAGGTTATCGGCTCTCCTTTCCTCAGGCTGTGACAGCGCATGAGGCAAATACTGCCAATAACGGATGTAGCCGGGTAGCACGGCTGGCATTGTTCAAACTGTTATTTGTTATTAAAGTTCTGCAAAGACAGGGACTTTGGAGTTATGGGAGATGTAGTCCGGGAAGAGCCAGGATCATAGACTGCTGTAAGAGAGATTTTTCTCCCAGGGAGCAATGGGACGCGAGGAGCTTGCTGGGAGTGCCTTTATAAAGGGGGGCGGAATCGATTCTCACTCTCTTGCCTCGAGGACAGCGCACTGGAAGGAAGGGGAAGAGCTGCTGTGGATCGCAGGAGAATAGGCTGAGGCCTAGTGGCGGACACTGGAGCTGAGGCGGGCGGTGTGAGTGTGTGGAGAAGTCTCAGTAGCGTGACTGAGTGGAAGGTTGCCGGCAGGCAGAAGGAGACGCTGAGCTGAGCGGGGCCTGGCTGCAAGTGGAGAGCGTAGTTCCCGGTTTGGGTGAGAGACATCCAGTATCTACATCTGCATTAAACACAGACCTAGGCTGAGTGAGAGCAGGATTAGCAAACTGTTTACTTCAACAAGGCCATACTGACATATAGTTAAACCGCTGGACACTGCAGTTATACATATAGTGCGAGGTGAGTAAACTAGGCCTAATTCAGCCTCCATTCAGTCCTAGGCTGTTAGTTGTTGAGATGCATCAGGATCTGTTTTACCTACATCTCTGTGGATTACAGTTATTGATTGCTTTGGAGAATACAGTTCATCATCATTACCTTTATTGGATTACAATTACTTTCCTTGGATTGTTGGGATTTCCTCGCCGGTGAAGACTAGTGAGGCCTCACTCTCCAGGAGGCTTTTGCAATTCAGCATAAAGGGGGCCCCCGTTGGTACACAGAGTGTACTCTGATAGCAATCTAGCATTGTTATATTGTTTATTCTACATTCAGTTACAAAGGGTAGTTATTCTAACCTGTGGTCACTCTCTAAGTACACTATTACAATTTAATGTGTTTTTACTGTTGCTGAACACAATCCTCTAGCATACATATGCATTTATTTGCATATGTATGTGCGGCTTGTGTTCCAGATCCTGAGTGCTGAACTAAACCTAAATTCTTGGTTGGGAATTCAGGATCTACTTTCTTGGCAACATTTGCATTATCTTTGATTCTGTTTGTATAGTCTTGTTTATTTCAATAGTTAAAAGCAGTAAACTGATTCTTCACTGCCATACTTGTGGTCTCAATTTTTCAGAATGACAGAACAAATAGTGTCAGTTGGGTTGGAACAGGCTCAGGGCCGAAGAAGTGAAGAGGATACCCATGCAACAAGCCACCCCCTTGGGGGCAGGGCTACACGGCAAGTCTGTTTATATTGTGATCAGCTGTGATTGGACACAGCTGATCACGTGGTAAAAGGACAGCTCTGATTAGCCCTTTACCACGATCACAGAGTATGCCAGATGCGTGCCCAAGGGGGGGGGGGGCGTGGTTCCGGTAGGACATCCATGGATGCCCTACCGGAACAACAGAGCTGATTTGTAGCCGTCTAGCAGCTATAGCGCGGGTCTGAAGTAGTTAAACACATCCCAAGTCTGCAGTTGGAGAACTCTGAAGAGGGCGTGACAGTATGCGAGGTGAGGTAGGGGATACTCTGTATATTTCACCTCGCATACGTTCTGTGGTGAGAGACTGAACCGGAATCCGGCCCGGGTTTTTCCAGCCTCTGTGACAGGCTAGGTTCCGGTCCACAGGTTGTGGTTCACTTGAGTCCATGCTCATGTGGACTCTAAATGAACAGGAAGAGAGCACAGAAATGCTCTGGCCTGAGACTCAGAAGGGAATCTGAGAAAGGAGCTCTGTTTGGACTTTAAAAGAAAAGGTTTGCTTTACCACATGTTTTGTGGGTGATGGGGACCAGCCTCACACCGTATAGTGAGGAAGTCACTATATAGTTTAGCGCCAGACAGCAGGGATTTACTTTACTGTATTGTTGTTTTTTTCATATTTGCAAACCTCTGCTAAATAAAGCTGGCAACCCACCAGACTTTAACCACTTAAGCCCCGGAAGATTTTACCCCCTTCCTGACCAGGCCCTATTTTGCGATTCGGCACTGCGTGATTTTAACGGACAATTTATATGAAATTCCCAAAAAAAAAATTAAAAATCAACATTTTTTAACATTTTAGGCCAATTTGTTTTTTGCTACATATGTTTGGTAAAAAAAAATCGCAATAAGCGTATTTTGATTGGTTTGCGCAAAAGTTTTTATTGTTTTTTTTTTATAACGAGTAATGGCGGCGATCTGCGATTTTTTTTTTTTGCGAGACTGCGACATTGCGGCAGGCAGATCGAACCCTTGACAAACATTTTTGACACTTTTGGGGGTACCAGTGACATTACTACAGTAATCAGTGCTATACATATGCACTGTTACTGTAAAAATGACACTGGAAAGGAAGGGGTTAACTTTATTGGTGATGCAGGGGTTAAGTGTGTCCCTAGGGGCGTGCTTCTAACTGTAAAGGGGCGTGGCTAGTAGTGTAACAACAGAGACATACGATCCTACATAGCAGGACCGTATGATCTCTGTTCTTACACAGGGGAGAATGACAGGCGGCTTTGTTTACATTAGCCACCTGCCTTTCTCCCTCTCCACCGGGAGATCGCGAGTGGCCGGCGGACATCGGGTCCGCCGGTCACACGCGCGGGGATGTGCAGGAGCGAGCGGGGACGGGAGTGTGCCTCCGGCGGCGCGCGCTCGCCCCCTAGAGCCTCACAGGCTAGCGACATAGTCCTACGTCACTTTGCCTGTGAGGGGCTGACCACCGCAGTAAATAGTCTTGCGACGGTCGGCAAGTGGTTAAAGAAATTACCTGCATGCTGGCCTTATTTTACTGAAAAAGGTGATCCCTGTGAGCTAATTTCCCACAAGGGTATACCTGAAACATGTTAGCATCTGGTTCTGCTTTGTGATATTGCTAGTCATACTTAGGCTGGCCATACACCATACAATTTTCTTATTCAATTTCCTTTAGATTTACCTTCAACTATGTAGTGCAAGGGCCTGCCTGATTGCATACAAATTGAAAGTGTTCAGGTTTGAACTTATATTATATGGTTTTGGTAAATCTAAAGGAAAGTTGAACAAGAAAGTTGTATAGGGTATGGCCAGCCTTAGTTTGTAGTTCGAGTCTCTTGTTGGGGTTTGTTTCACTTAATGTATCTAAGCCCAATATCCAACTGGGTTTGTGAGTGTGTTGCATTGTTTTTAAATAGTCAAATAAATGGTATCTCAGGTAATGCACAAAGCTGCTGCACTCTTTCATTCAGTTCCCAGGATCCACATATCCAAAGAGGACAGCAAGCCCTGAGATGCACCTGAATTTTCAAATATTGCTGAAGCTAGCAAGGAAACCTGCACCTTTTGTTTTTTTCCCTCTAAACTGACACGTAATACACTTGAATGCAGAAAAGTGGATTTTTTTTTTAAATGCTCAAAGAAGAAGTCTCACTTCAGTTTTTATTAATGGGTTCTGTTCCCCAGGGACAATATACATGTAGTCCTATCTTTCTATGTGCTGTCTAAGTCTAGCTCCGAGGTCAGATAAGGCACTCCTTCCTCCAGGGCAATCCAACAACACAACTAGCAATTTAAGGGTTGCTTTGACAGACCCCTTTTTCCATCTTTAGGCACTTGCTTGAGGTAAGTGTCTCACAAGAAACGGGGGGGGGGGGGAGTTGGTTGTCAGCTAAAATGCTCCAGGCAAGAGCCATTCATCAAAAGCAGCCATCTCCTTGCTAGGTGTGTTGTTGGATGCCATTGAGAGAGGAGGGGTGCCTTGTTCAACCTAAGGCTACATTCACACCAGTGATTTAGGCCGGTGTAAATTGTAGTGGCAGGAATGTTTTGATTCTTGCTGTGGCTGTGAGCAGCTAGGTGTGGGTGCCAGCCCTGTTTACTATAATGACAGGTTGCCAGTAGGGATGATCGAACGGTTCGGGTCGACCATCGGTTCGACCCGAACATTGACTGTTCGAGGTTCAGCCGAATTCCAAACTTTTTGCTGAAAAAGTTCGGAATTCGGCAACCAGAACCGACCAAAATGCAATGGGACAGGAACTGGGCTTTGAAAGCCCGTGATTGGACCAGAACCATCAGTAAAAGCCAAAAGGGTGTGTGTGATCCCTGCGCTGTCTGAGGTGATTAGAGACTCCCTGCTGCAGCGCCACTGGTACTGATACTGAACAGTTAAATATATATTGTTATGGGGGTAGTGGTGCGCTTCAGGGGTAAGCTAGTAAAAAATCTCTAATTAGATGGGTAAGTATATTGTGCAAAAATAGCGATCAAAAAGTGCTCAATGTGGTGAGTATGCTCATATGTGTTTTGGTTGAGAAGATAATAGGTGATTAAAGTGCAGGTGCGTGGTGTTAACCAAAGCAATGTGTATATCAATAAAAGGATAAAATATCAAAAGTCTTCTGTTTCACATAAACTGATAAATTATACCAACAATTAGTGAACACAATATAAAATTTCAATCCAGTTGATGAAGATAAAAAATAAATATATAAGTGCTCAAATAAAGTGCTGCATGCTTCTTCCAATCAAAATATAAAGTGTTACAAAGTGATTCTAATAAGTGAACCAATGAGTGAACAACCCTGTTGCAATACTTAAAATAAACGGTTTTTGCTGTAAAAAAAGTCCAAAAAAAAATGTATATATTGTTTTCCAAAAAAAATCTTGTGTGTAATTTCTCCTTTGTGACCGTGCTTCAATGGTTAAATAAAATGACTATATTCTCCTCCACCTTGTGTGTCACCTCCTATGTGCGCTAAACTCTCACCTTAAAGGCAAGACAGATATGCCTCTGGTGTATATCCAGACTTTTAAATGGATACTTTTCCTTTAAAGACTCTAATTGCTTAATTCCAGATCCTCAATCCTTTTTTTCTTTTTGAGAAGGATTTCCTGGATTCCTATAGATAACCACTTCGGTTCGCTGTCCTTGTCCTATCCTCCTTATTGTGCCTCAGAAACAAAGAGCTATCATGGTGCAGTATGTAAAACCTTTTATTTTCGTATATAGAAAGTTGCACTTGCAGTGTAGCGAAAATAAACCAGCATAGATCAAAACAACCGCCGCTGTGGAGATCGGGCTCCGTCGTAACGTCACTTCCGGGTATAGGGCTCCTCCTACGCGTTACGTCACAAGGTCACATGACTTCCTCAGGGAGACTCTCTGAGGAAGTCACGTGACCTCGTGACGTAACGCGTAGGAGGAGCCCTATACCCGGAAGTGACGTTACGACGGAGCCCGATCTCCGTCGTAACGTGGAGATAGGGAATTTCCACTGTTTCGGTCATCTGATATATTCTTAGCCTTTGCAAGCTCAGTGACACATGTAAAGAAATCAAAGTAAAATGAGATTAACTCAAAAGACATTTTGTTTAAGATAACCATTCTAAATGCCAGTCAAGGCATCCTGCATATCCAGCAAGGTATCTTGTAAAGGCCAATAAGGTATCCAGAAAATGTGAGATAGGTATGCCACGACATCTTCCCCCTCTTGAGAATTTATTGATCAGGTTAACTAACTACCTATTCCGCTTATCAGATTCCTCCAAGGGAGCAGCCCCTTAGGCTTGGAACACTGGCCCAGAGGGCAAACCTCAGTGGGGGGTGTCCGAGTCTTGGTAAGGTTCTGAGGCGGAGATTACTTCATACATGGGGGTTTGAGGTGACAGATTTCTCATTACAGCATACTCAGCATCATCAATCACTTCTTATTTCCGTATAGAGTTGAAATAGGTTGTCTCCTTGGCCTTGGTAACCTTATCAACCAAGCACATAATTATTTTAATTCAACAGATAACTAGAGATCATAATTATCATAAACATCAATATAAATACACCACTTTCATTATTTTAGGAGATAAGGCAAAACCTCCAAAAGACTGTGTTCATTAGGATGGGCGGACACCATTGGAAATAAAGAGGTTGTAGTACCTGTTACTGTGACACACTGAGGAAGTAAACTATGGGCCTTATTGACACAGACATAATAGATTCCCAACCCCGAATGTGACCACCCTGGGGTGAAAATGGGTATTAATAACTTTTCTGCATAATACCCCAGTCTCTGTCTGAACAACAGAAACCTGAGGGCTTCTCCTAGGTGAGAAATGTCCATATTGTCATTTAATATGGCTCATATTTTATGTTTTAACAGTTTCATTTCTGTAATGCATGCAAGTTTTATTTCATGGGCTGTTCACAGTCAGCTGTGGGCAGGATATGTTTATCAGTGCTTGTGAACAGTCCACCCTCCCCACATCAGTTTTTTTCCATAGAACTCTATACACACTGTAAGATTCTTGAAACCTGCGACTTTTGGGGGAATTAACATGTCCTTTCGTGCACTGGTAATGTTTCTATAGGATTTTTGAAAACTCTGTCTGATTTAGATCCTCTAATGCAAGTGGGTTTACTAGCACAGGTATAGTCTGGGACTCTGGGTGTAATTGTGGACATATCTAGCACCCTGAGTACCCTGACTTCCTGGCTACCTGGTTTATTTAAACTTAACAGTACATTGGGCCTTGGGTTGTCTGTCTCTTTTATTGTCCTGCCCCTTCATTATACCCAACATTCCCATACATATCAAAAATTTAAAGAAAATCATTGTACCACCTTTTTTCAATGACTGGCGTGAATCCATGTATCCCTTCTACCTTGAGGGATGTTGGTGTAACCAATTGCACTCTTAGTAGCCTTACTTTATGACTTTTAGTATCCTCATTTGGATCTGGTAGGAATGAAAACACACTATTATGCATTTTTTGTCAATTGCTTTTAACCACTTAAGCCCCGGAAGATTTTACCCCCATTCCGACCAGGGGGTATTTCGCGATTCGGCACTGCGTGACTTTAATGGACAATTGCGCGGTCGTGCGATGCTGTACCTAAACGAATTTGGCGTCCTTTTTTTTCCCACAAACAGAGCTTTCTTTTGGTGGTATTTGATCACCTGTGCGATTTTTTGATCACGCGCTATAAACAAAAAAAGAGCGTCAATTTTGCAAAAATAGCAATATTTTTCACATTTTTTTATATGAAATTCCCCCCCAAAAAAATGTAAAAATCAAACTTTTTTAACATTTTCGGCCAATTTGTTTTATGCTACCTATGTTTGGTAAAAAAAAAAAAATCGCAAAAAGCGTATTTTGATTGATTTGCGCAAAAGTTATCGCGTTTACTAACAAAGGGAAAGATTTTTGTCATTTTTGTTGTTTTTTTTTAACGCGTAATGGCGGCGATCTGCGATTTTTTTTTTGCGGTACTGCGACATTGCGGCGGACAGATCGGACCCTTGACTGACATTTGACACTTTTGGGGTTACCAGTGACATTTCTACAGTAATCAGTGCTATATATATGCACTGTTACTGTAAAAATACACTGGTAGTGAAGGGGTTAACTTTATTTGGGAGGGAGGGGTTGTGTGTGTCCCTAGGGGCGTGCTTTCTACTGTGATTGCCTGTGGCTTGAGCTGTTAGGACACTGATCAACGGATCTACATAGTAGATCCATGTGATCAGTGTCTTTACAGCGAGGAGAATGACAGGTGGCTTGTTTACACAAGCTGCCTGACATTCTCCCTCTCCCCCGCCGATCGCCGAGTGGCCGGCGGACATCGGGTCCGCTGGTCACACGCGCGGGGGGGCCCGTGACCACGCGGGAGCGCGCCTCCGGCGGCGCGCGCTCGCTCCCTAGACCCTCACAAGCAAGCAACGTAGCCCTACGTTAGTTTGCCTGTGAGGTGCTGACCGCCGACGTAGATAGTCGTGCGGCGGTCGGCAAGTGGTTAAAGCGCTGCAACACATCTAGTGAGATCTGAGTGTGTGGCTTGCAATTGCTGTGGTAAATAGAGACCTGCTTCAGGTACCCCTGACAAAGGAAAAAACGTAAAACAATCTACCTGTTTCTGCTATTTTACTCAACTTGTGTTTTTTTTTTTTTTTTTTTACCATACAACCTTTTATACCTTTCCGCTACTCTGTGAATGATATGGAGTGTGAAAGGCTTTCTCAATATTTAGTGTGGATAGGATCTCTTGTAGAACCCTTCCTGTAAAGTGAGTACCCCTGTCACTTTCCATAGTTTCTGGGATTCTATACCTGCACATTACCTGGGGCAAAAGCCTTTTTCCTGTGGTTTGTACTGTACCCCTAGAGACTGGCCAGGCCTTAGGCCATCCTGAAAAATGTCTATACAAACTAAAACATGTGCATCGGGACCAGACTGTGGGAAATCAATGTAATCTATTTGAACTCCTTGGAAAGGACAGTCTGACTTAGGCGGTGCTTTTATGGGATGCTTACAGCTCTACCAGCATTGTACCTAGCACAGGTAAGACAAGAAGCAGTATATTTTGCAGCTACTCCAGGAAAACCTGGTGCTAACCAGTGTTGCATTACCAAGGTGGTCATTAGAGTTTTTGAGATATGACACGATCCGTGAGCTGCGGCTGCCACCCTCGGGTATAGGGCCTGAGATCAGACATAAATGCTCCTCCATCCTCCAGCAACCAGTTACATCCTGTGTTGCACTGTTCTTCCGCCACTTCTCACGCTCCTGTGAGGGGGCTTTTTCTGCAATGATATCAAGATTGCCATACTTACAGGAGTTGGTTGCTTTCCTACGAGTGTCAGTACCCGGATAGGGACCTGTTCCAGTGCAGCCTTCTTCGCTGCTCTGTCGGCCCTTGCGTTTCCTGCAGCTTCTTCTGTGTCCTCTCTTGCATGTGCCTTGGTTTTTTTAATAAATGGCCACCTTGGTGGAACACTGGAAGACTAAGTCTCTATTATATCTGCATGCTTTATTGGCTTACCGAGAGAACTTGGGCTGAGGTCAAAAAGTTACAAGCTTTCAAAAAATATGACCAAAATCATGTCAATGTGAATGTTAACTCTTTAAAATTCACAGGCCTTTGCCAAAACCATCAGCTGCTTGTGCTTAGAACTTTAGATTTAATGCCTCTGCATTCCTTTTGTTTATTTATTGCTGTTACTACTGCATACCCAGTTATAGGCTTACCCTCCTCTGTTTTTAAACATGATCCATCTACATAAAGGGTCTCATCAGGGCTTTAGAGAGGAGCCTTTTATCACTGGGTCAAGCTGGCAAGAGACATATGCTACATACTGGATTAATGGGCACTTCATCTGAAACTGAACACTGAAATTTTAACTCAACACAAACATTTTTTTTTTAAAATGACCTCCCCTTTTCCTTTGAAGCCAGGCAGGAAACCACTCCCACCCCTGCTACTGTTATTCCTACTGTAAACCTCTCGGACGCTTCTGATGGGACATGCGAACACAGGTTAGCTGAATACCTTATTTCCTGTCTATCTTCTGGGGTAGAGGGGGTGGTTGCAATTCTTTGCTCTAATGTCCTGTCTTTACACTATTTGTAGTAGGTCACTTTTTATACACCTATAATGACAGGAAGTAATGTACTTTTATCTTTCAAACAAATATCCTCTAAAACTTTGTCCCGAATTTCAAAAAATCTTATCAGAGGTTCCCCTTTGGTTACGGAGGATGCCCCTGAAATACCACTTAATATACCATAATTATATAAAAAGTTATTCTATTTTAAAACTTTTGGCTCAGTGCCAATAGGGTTCAATGGTCATGTTAATTGCGGTAACCCTTAATGTCTAAACAAAGATTCCTGGTTTAAAGGGCAACCTATTATTTTTCATCTTAGTTTAATTTAATACAAAATAACCCCAAAAATATCATATGCCGTTCATTTATCATATAAAGAAACAATCTTTTTATCCGTGCTACAAACTCCCAGCTTACAAACTCAGAGGACTACTTCCTCTTTTTATATCAAAGACACAGAGCCTGTTTTTTTTCCTGTCTTAAAAGAAGCCACAACAGGCTTATGAATTAAAGGGCAACGATCATCCTTACTTTCTTCTTATGAATACAAGATTTGCTGTTTTTTCTCATGAAACAATTCAACACATTATTGTTTATACTTGTTTCAACTCATTTATCATAATATCAATACTCATTCAACTTCATACTCTCCTGCTTCCATATTTCTGCAACTGATTTTAAGTTTGTTCTTGCCAAATCTGTTTCATACACTTTACAAAAATCTGCCATATCCTATCTTATCTTATCCTACAACTAGGATTATTAGCTGTCCAACTACAGAACACTTTAATTGGCTGTGTAGCCCAAAAACTATGCTCCCAGAGGATTTAATCTTCGAATGCAAACTCCCTGGTCTGCCCCATTTATCTGGTAACCCTGTTACCCATACACTCTAAGGCCATGGTCTTAATGACCTTTCTCATCGACCCCTGGTCGGTATCTATGGAAACCCAGTTTCCCATTTCACTGTTATCCAAAAAAATAGAATAACTACCTATAACTCCCAAGTACCCTGACCTGGACTTCGGCCCTTGCACAGCCGATACACAATGTCAGGCTAACTCCCAAGTACCCTGACCTGGACTTCGGCCCTTGCACAGCCGATACACAATGTCAGGCTAACTCCCAAGTACCCTGACCTGGACTTAAAAACAGCCTATTACCATATGCATATGTTTACATATATACTATAACATAGAGATAGAAACCTTTACATGTATATGAAATGTCAGGCAAAAACAGTCATATACATTCAATGCTTGCTACGTCTCAAATGGACACTCCGAAATGAGACCGCTTTACCAGAACACAACTGGGGGTCACGTTCCTGCGTGTCCAAGACACCCACAATGGTGAGGGTTGACCCAACCTCACTTTTCGCAACAAATGTTAGTAGCATATATACACCGACTAAGGGTTTAGGTTCTTTAAGAGGGTATTACGTCAAAAATAAAACCGAGTTACCTGGACGTCATTGGATGGACTGAAAAACATTGTAAGCAGACAATGGGCTTACCTGGCCAGATATTTTCAGTGTATCCAATGCAGTCCAGATGTCTCACTCTGTCCGCAGATGACGTCACCTCTCCTGGGCTCAAGCTCGCCAAATTGTTGTGGAATTTTTCTCAGGTACAAAATACCTGTTACCTGTTAGTCGGTGATACCAAATCAGACAATATATAGCTATATATATAATGAGATCAGACAAGACTCAAGATGGCTGAATCATAGTGACCTGATTTATTACAGCGTTTCTGGAGTTTATATATACTCAAAAATGGGTTTGTCATTACAATCTGACGTACAAGAAATGGGTTGTTATTAACATCTTTTATCCAATCAAAGTTAACAACTAATTATAGTAAGCATTATGTCAATCTAGATCGTGATTCTCTGTCATAAGGGAAATTTCTTGGTGATGCTCAATAAAAGTTCCAAAGGGGTTTTTAGAAGATATTATTGGCTTTGTGGTCAGCTGTCCAGACAGAGTTGATATTCTGGCAGATAGGGAATTTCCACTGTTTCGGTCATCTGATATATTCTTAGCCTTTGCAAGCTCAGTGACACATGTAAAGAAATCAAAGTAAAATGAGATTAACTCAAAAGACATTTTGTTTAAGATAACCATTCTAAATGCCAGTCAAGGCATCCTGCATATCCAGCAAGGTATCTTGTAAAGGCCAATAAGGTATCCAGAAAATGCGAGATATGTATGCCACGACATATACATACATGTGTGTGTGTGTGTATATACACCTACACAGAAGTTCTGATGTTATGCCTGCCTCCAAAGACCCCCCAAAAATGCCCCAAAAAACGCCTGCTACAAAATCGGCAAGGTGTGAAAATAGCGGAGCCACTATCCTGTTCTATTGCAATTCTAATACAAACAAACTTTTTTTTTTTCTGGTTCTGGACATGCTACAGAGCTGAAACTTCACAGGTACACTTTTTAGACCCCCAGACACTAAATCCAAAGAAATCTAATTTTTTTTCAATTTTTTTAATAATTGGCTCTCTATCAAAAATGACAATTTTTAAGAACTTTTTTTTGTGTGATTAATAGTCCCTGGGGCATGACCCGGAACCCTAGGCACTTTTTAGGGGCATTTATTGGGTTTTAGGGCTTCAAAATGGTGTTTTTTGATTACCGAAGTTCGGGTCCCATTGATTTCAATGGGATTCTGAAATCCAGGCCGAACTTGAAGTTCGGGTGTTCAGGTCAAACTGAACTTTTGAAAAGTTCGATCATCCCTAGTTGCCAGCAGCTACAGATATTTGCTGCTCTCTGCGCAGCCAGGGATTACCTGCAGGATCACTGCTGGATGCACTGTGTGTGTGTCCAGCAGGTAATCGCTGGCTCTGTGGGCAACTGCGAATACCTGCCGCCACTGGTGACCTTGTCATAGTGAATGGGGCCAGCGGCCGCACCTAGCTGCTCAGAGCCACAGCAAAAAGATGGACACATTTAGGGGTCTTTATTTCTAGGTTACAGATTTTTTTTTCTTTTGTGTAAAATGAGTAGGTGTATGTACTCTATACTCATACACGTGGGAGAGGGTGGTATCAATACAGGGGGCTTCCAGATACTGATACCGCCCACTCACAAACAGTGGCCATGGCTGCGGTGATGAGGCCCTTTTCCTCATCAACATTCAGACAGGCTTTTTTTGTTTTGCCAGGGGGATTCCCCCCTGACAAGGCACCCTCACTTCTTGAGGTCATGGTTTAGGAGAGGGGGCACATGTTTGCCTCCCCCTTTACTAGGCAGCCAGGCTGCATGCTAAGATAAAGTGTCTGATATGGATTTTTGGAGGGACCTCAATACCTCTGGTATTTATTTTTTGGGGAATTTCTACACAATTTTTTTATTTAATTCTTGCTTAAGGATGTGCTGCTCCACAAATAACATTTAAAAAGAAAAACAATGATATAAAAAAAAAAAAAAACAGCACACAAACCCCTCCAAAAAGGTCCCCCAAAATACATAGCATACCCATGGAGGGGTCTGTTTGCTGTTTTTTTTTTTTTTTTTTTTTAACAAAGAGGCTGTGAAGAACATTTCATTTTCTGGCGATTTTTAAAACTTTTTTCCCTTGTATAGATCAGTGCAGGAATCAGACAGACAATTTAAATGTATTTAAAATGAATTTTAAATTAAACATTTAAAATTATTTTTTCATGAATTTAAAATCACTTTTCTTCACCACCATTTTTGTAGTATGATGCAAAAAAAAGAATAAACAAAATAAATACCAATAAAACAATTTTTTTTTTTTTAATAGTCTGATACTTGCATATTATAGTAAAAGTACCTCCTAGACTATCTTTGACTTTGATAATGTAACTAGAAGTCAATTCTAAAAAAAAAAACACTAGCTCGCAGTAATTTATCTTAACTTCAGGGCTGCTTTAAAATGTGCATAAAGCAAGAGTAAAAAAAAAAAAAACACACACACACGCAATGTCGTGTGGGCACCTGCTCAGCAAGCTGTCAGTTTTCCAGGAGTTGGCCGCATAGGCTCCAAATATTTGGACTAGGCCATTCTGAGTAGCTAATATTGGCCACATCTTATGATCAAGACTTCTGTCTCAATTGGTTTATCATGCTGATTACCAATCTTGCTTAATAGTAAACCCCTAGGAGGTTGGTGGGCAATTCAAGAAAAATAGGTAGGGGACTGAATATCAGAACACCACTAAATGTGACCTGATAACTCTGTCCTGTAAATATGAAAGCAAGAAGGACATATACATATCCTGGTTTGAAAGTACATAAGCAGTCTTTAGCTTCAGCTAGACTGAATTGAACAAAGTTTTTAGACAAAGAGAAAAATTGCCAGTAAAACTAATAAAATAAATATACGGTATATTTAAAAAAAATATATAAAAATCCTTATCCTAAAAGTAAATGTTTTAAAAAATAAGCTGATTTCATTAAAAAAGCACAAAGTCAAACCTTTACCCCTTAAATAAAAGAAAAATTAAAATATACTTGCAAAGAAAGTAAGCAGTTTCCAGGGCTGCTTTTATCATAAATGATATAGCATTCTTGGAAACAAAACTTGAGTAACACACTTTAAAAGACTGAAAGTTTTACAAACATACTTTGAGAAATTAGGCATACCTGGAGTAAACATAGTAAAGCAATCTATCTATCTTTCTCCATATGATCCAGATAGATTTTCAATCTGTTGCCTCAAAAAATGTACTTTTATATTGCATTTCCTGACCCTTTTCTTTCTGTATCTGCCTAGCAAAAATGTGCCAGTTTTACAACAGGCAAGGTTAGGGATAGTGTGAAATTTCTTAAAGGAGTGTTTTAGCAGGCAACAGGCAGTGTGTGTAGGACAGGAGTGCAGAGGATAGGACATTAGCAGTATGTGCTGGAAACAGAGGCGTACCTAGGGTCTCCAACGCCCTTGGCGAGGAACTGTATCGCCAACCCCCCCCCCCCCCAGGGAGAGAGAGTTTGACAGAGAGAGACGGGGGGGGGGTTTACAGAGAGAGGGGGTGACAGAGAGAAGGGATGACAGAGAGAGAGCGAGAGAGGGTGGGTGAAAGAGAGAGAGAGAGGGCAGGTGACAGGGAGAGAGAGGGCAGGTGACAGGGGGAGAGAGAGAGAGGGGGGGGCAGGTGACAGGGAGAGAGAGAGAGAGAGGGGGCAGGTGACAGGGAGAGAGAGAGAAAGAGGGCAGGTGACAGGGAGAGAGAGAGATAGGGGGGGCAGGTGACAGGGAGAGAGAGAGATAGGGGAAGCAGGTGACAGGGAGAGAGAGAGAGGGCAGGTGACAGGGAGAGAGAGAGAGGGCAGGTGACAGGGAGAGAGAGAGAGGGCAGGTGACAGGGAGAGAGAGAGGGGGGTGACAGGGAGAGAGAGAGAGAGGGGGTTTGACAGGGAGAGAGAAAGAGGGGGTGACAGGGAGAGAGAGAGAGAGAGAGAGGGTGACAGGGAGAGAGAGAGAGGGTGACAGGGAGAGAGAGAGAGAGAGAGGGGGGGGGGTGACAGAGAGTGAGGGTGGGTGACAGGGAGTGAGAGGGGGTGACAGGGAGTGAGGGGGGGGGTGACAGGGAGTGAGGGGGGGGTGACAGGGAGTGAGAAGGGTGACAGGGAGTGAGGGGGGTGACAGGGAGAGAGAGGGGGTTGACAGGGGGTGACAGAGAGTGAGGGGGTGACAGGGAGTGAGAGGGGGTAACAGGGAGTGAGGGGGGGGTGACAGGGAATGAGGGGGGGTTGACAGGGAGTGAGATGGGGGTGACAGGGAGTGAGAGGGGGTGACAGGGAGTGAGGGGGGGTGACAGGGAGTGAGGGGGGGTGACAGGGAGTGAGGGGGGGTGACAGGGAGTGAGGGGGGATGACAGGGAGTGAGGCGGGTGACAGGGAGAGAGAGGGGGTTGATAGGGGGGGACAGGGAGTGAGAGGGGGGTGACAGGGTGTGACATGGAGTGAGGAAGGGGGTGACAGGGAGTGAGGAGGGGGTGACAGGGAGTGAGGAGGGGGTGAAAGGGAGTGAGGAGGGGGTAGACAGGGAGTGAGAGGGGGGTGACAGTGAGTGAGGAGGGGGTGACAGGGAGTGAACGGGGAGTGACAGGGAATGAGGGGGGGTGACATTGTGTGCAGTGCACCGGATGGAGTCCTCCCAGACACACAATGAGCAGAGGACCTCCTCCCCAGAAATCACACATACCGGTCTGCACACTCTCCATCCTACCGCACAGCATCCCGGCCTGTCTGCCCGCAGACACACACTCTCCCCCCGTGAACTTGTCACTGGGCGCGCTCCCCCTCACCTCCGATCAGCACAGCTGCAGCATCTCCGCTCATCTCAGCAGCCGACGGGCGGGGACAGCCAACTTTGAGTACAAACACAGCAGGGGGCGGGGCCGGATTACATCTAAAGCTGTAAATATGATGGGCGGAAGGCAAGGCGAAGAAAAGGGGGGCGCCGGTCAACGGGGGGGGCGCAGGCTGCACGGAGGAGAGGTAATTCACTGAATTCACTGCTTCACTGCTACACTGCCAATATCTTTGCGCCCCCCCCCCTCGGCCTGCACCCCTGGCAGGTGTCGTTCTGGCCAACCCCACGGTACGCCCCTGGCTGGAAATAACGTGGATGGTATAAAATGGAGCAGTAAGTGCAGGAGAGGGGTGTGGAGGCTTTAACAACAGAGAATATTTAAAAACAAAAAAAAAGACTGCATACAATCATGTCTCCACCCAAGACCAACTCTGATGCGTTTCACCACTTTTAAGCATAAGGGACCTCCCCTATCCTTGTGAGCAAGCCAGCAGTGATGAGACACATCAAGGTTGGTTTCAGGTGGAGACATGATTGTATGCAGTCTTTTTTGACAATCATTAAAGCGGAGTTCCACCCAAAAGTGGAACTTCTGCCGATCTGCTTTCTCCTGCCCTCCATTGCCACATTTGGCACCTTTCAGGGGGGGGGGGGGGTAAAGGGTACCTGTTTTTGACAGGTACCCTTCCCCACTAACAGGAGACAGCCCCGCAGTGCCATCCCTCTCAAGTTCGGCCCCCCTCCTCCTTCCCCCATCGCCGAGCCAATTAGAAAGTTCAGCATGCTTTGCGCATTAGGGAACTGGCTGTGAGGCCGAAAGGCTTCGCTGCCAGTTTCCCTCACAAGGAATGGCAGCAGCAGCATCCGGCAGCCAATTCGCAAATCGGCTGGGGTGCCGACATTGCGGGCTCCCTGGACAGGTAAGTGTCCATATATTAAAAGTCAGCAGCTACAGTATTTGAAGCTGCTGACTTTTAATTTTTTTTTCCCCAGTTGGAACACCGCTTTAAATACAAATAAGAAGAGCTAGGTTTTGGAGTGGGGCTTATATTTTCTATATTTCTGACAAACAGTCGCGATGGGCTGTTATAGCCAGCCCCCAGATTGTCTGGGAGTAATGAAAGGAGAAAGTCTTAAGCGGAGCATGGGTTTGGGTATGTTCTGGTTAGTGGCGATAATGTGCAAGAGAGGAGTGTGGAGGGTGTAACAGTGGAAGTATGTGTGGGAGAGAAGTGTGCACTAAATGACAGTGGCAGTTTGTACAGGAGAGAAGTTTAGAGTGTAGGATAGTGAAAGTATGTGCTGGAGAATTATTTATTATTATTTTTTTTTTTTTTGCTGACAGGTGCACTTTATGGAGACCTATAATGACTATTACTATTAGAGAGTCACTGATCAGTATCTGAGCAGTGGACTGGCACTGAGCACTTCCAAGTTTTCTGATCAAATTGGAGAACAGGGAATAGCAGTTTACTGATTTTCTCCAACTCAGCATCCTGATCGACTGCAGGATAGCTGTGAAATTGACAGCTAATGTGCAGGGATGAACTGGTACTCCGACAACCATCCTGCAGTGGAAGCCACTATCATAGCTTTCTCTGGAGTGTGTTGCGGGGGGGCAAAGGGCATTGTCCCCTGGAACTGCAGGAGCTGGCTTTATGAATGCTGGGGAGCTCAACAGTGGGGTGGCGTAGTAGGGCTGGCAGATACCACCGGGATGGAGCTCCATTCATCAGCTTCTTCACCGCTAATTTCAGAACTGGAGAAGTAAAAGGGAAAGGAGAACAGACACTTATGAAAGTAGAGGATAGGAGAGGGGTAACTTTTTAAGGATTCCCAAGGAGGGGAAAGACCTTTTTATTAAACAGAAATATTATAGAGACACTCTCAGGTCTCTAAATGTTTTCAGCCACTTGGGCTGCAGTCTTGGAAAGTCTCCTTGGCATTCAACACTGCCAGATACCTGTGTCCCCTTTAAAGTCAACTACAAATCCACAGAATATTTGGGTATCAAGGTTATAAATAATTACATGATTTTAATACTAGTGTAGCAGGTTTTCCAGGCATTGGATCTGATGTGGGTCTGCCATTGTTACCGCTTACCTCTCCAGCCCATGTGAACTGCGACCCTGGGTGTGAGAACTGAGACATTGACAACTCCGGCATCTTTGTTTGGATGTTTTATTGTATTTTTAGGGGATGAGAGAAGGGAATGAGTGGGATACTCCTTTGGCTCCACTATGTACAATTGTGGGACTTTTATAGGAAAAATACCCGTTAGCGCTGTCTTGACGCCAGCCGACACTAGCCAGCACTTGCTGGCGCTTTGAACACACTGTATCTGAAAGCTGTGCTGGAACTCAGACTTAAGTCCAGAAGATCCAGGACTGTAGAATATTGAACTTCTAACAATACTTGCACTCAAAAGTCACTGACTACTCCCTCCTGCCTTGCACTGGCTTGAGGTAGCTTGTTGTGAATTCCTGTATGGCTGCAACTCTCAACAGATGCACTACACACCGTGCACTGACTCTTTAGGGCCCAAACTGCAGGCGCCCCCTTTAACTCTTCAGGGTCCCCTGACTAGGTACCCCCTCTGTCACTTCAGGGTCCTCTACCTAGGCACCCTCTTTATAGCTAGCTGACACTTGGATCATTGAGCCTTCTCCGGAGTGGTCCCCACTGACTATAGGCAGACCCCCAGGGGAAATCCTCAGTACCCACGACCTGTGTAGGCTTTCCTGGGACTGGACCCCTCTTTCTCTCCGCTGGTTCTCGGCACAAACCGGATCCCCGCAGCACAACTCAGCATCCTCTGGATTCTCAGACAGCACCCCGAGGCATCCACTTCCTCAAGCAGGAGGAGACAGCCGTTCTCTCCCTCCTGAGACTCTGCTCCGCCAAAGACGCTGAGTCATGCACTCCCTTCAGACTTATACCCACTCCCAGAATCCTTTGCAGCAGAATCTGCCTTCTGGGGTAGTTACAGTGCCTTGCGAAAGTATTCGGCCCCCTTGAACTTTGCGACCTTTTGCCACATTTCAGGCTTCAAACAAAGATATAAAACTGTAATTTTTTGTGAAGAATCAACAAGTGGGACACAATCATGAAGTGGAACGAAATTTATTGGATATTTCAAACTTTAACAAATAAAAAAACTGAAAAATTGGGCGTGCAAAATTATTCAGCCCCTTTGCTTTCAGTGCAGCAAACTCTCTCCAGAAGTTCAGTGAGGATCTCTGAATGATCCAATGTTGACCTAAATGACTAATGATGATAAATAGAATCCACCTGTGTGTAATCAAGTCTCCGTATAAATGCACCTGCACTGTGATAGTCTCAGAGGTCCGTTTAAAGCGCAGAGAGCATCATAAAGAACAAGGAACACACCAGGCAGGTCCGAGATACTGTTGTGGAGAAGTTTAAAGCCGGATTTGGATACAAAAAGATTTCCCAAGCTTTAAACATCCCAAGGAGCACTGTGCAAGCAATAATATTGAAATGGAAGGAGTATCAGACCACTGCAAATCTACGAAGACCTGGCCGTTCCTCTAAACTTTCAGCTCATACAAGAAGACTGATCAGAGATGCAGCCAAGAGGCCCATGATCACTCTGGATGAACTGCAGAGATCTACAGCTGAGGTGGGAGACTCTGTCCATAGGACAACAGTCATATACTGCACAAATCTGGCCTTTATGGAAGAGTGGCAAGAAGAAAATCATTTCTTAAACATATCCATAAAAAGTGTAGTTTGAAGTTTGCCACAAGGCACCTGGGAGACACACCAAACATGTGGAAGAAGGTGCTCTGGTCATATGAAACCAAAATCGAACTTTTTGGCAACAATGCAAAACTTTATGTTTGGCGTAAAAGCAACACAGCTCATCACCCTGAACACACCATCCCCACTGTCAAACATAGTGGTGACAGCATCATGGTTTGGGCCTGTTTTTCTTCAGCAGGGACAGGGAAGATGGTTAAAATTGATGGGAAGATGGATGGAGCCAAATACAGGACCATTCTGGAAGAAAACCTGATGGAGTCTGCAAAAGACCTGAGACTGGGACAGAGATTTGTCTTCCGACAAGACAATGATCCAAAACATGAGAGAAAAATATTGGCGCAGAAGGACAATAATAAATCGAAAAGCAGCTGCACTCCTCAGGTCAAAATACAATTCCTGTGTAAATAATATGTGGTACAATAGGCAGCGCTAAAAAACACTAATAACAACATAAATTCATTAGGGAGAAAATCAGAGTCCATGCACAAAGCCCGTGATGAGAAGTGAACACACTTTCTGGCAGGATCAACAGGTGCTCTAAGTGTTAGAATCCACCACCGAGTGAAATGGCCTCTCACCTTAGGCTTATTGGATATAAGCATATGACTCAAAAACTCTTATAGCGATCTCCCCTTGGTGGATGGGATGTACTCCTTCTTGTACTTCACCTCCAAGAGACCTCACACTGAACAGAAGCAACACCTCAAAGTTCCCAAAGCGGACTATGTTCTGCTCACAGATAGGCTTCAACCAGCAACTCCCCTGGATTATGGGGTGCCTGGGCCCTGATTGGTTCCTAGTCCCGACCATCCCTCATCCAATCAGAATGCAGCTGGATTATGGGGTGTCTTGACCCTGATTGGTCTCTAGTCCTGCCCCTCCCTCATCCAATCAGAATATGGCTGTTCAATATAATCTGAGACAAATAGGCCCCCTGCTGCAGCCTCTCACCTTGTGACCTGGATCTCTTCTGAAGGAATCGTGGATTGGTGGCAGCTGATTGGACGGATCTGAGCTCATTATCATCACCTGATTGGTGATTATAATGAGCTCAGATCCGTCCAATCAGCTGATTGGTGATGATAATGAGCTCAGATCCGTCCAATCAGCTGCCACCAATCCACGATTCCTTCAGAAGAGATCCAGGTCACAAGGTGAGAGGCTGCAGCAGGGGGCCTATTTGTCTCAGATTATATTGAACAGCCATATTCTGATTGGATGAGGGAGGGGCAGGACTAGAGACCAATCAGGGTCAAGACACCCCATAATCCAGCTGCATTCTGATTGGATGAGGGATGGTCGGGACTAGGAACCAATCAGGGCCCAGGCACCCCTTAATGCAGTTCCAGGCACCCCATAATCCAGGGGAGTTGCTGGTTGAAGCCTATCTGTGAGCAGAACATAGTCCGCTTTGGGAACTTTGAGGTGTTGCTTCTGTTCAGTGTGAGGTCTCTTGGAGGTGAAGTACAAGAAGGAGTACATCCCATCCACCAAGGGGAGATCGCTATAAGAGTTTTTGAGTCATATGCTTATATCCAATAAGCCTAAGGTGAGAGGCCATTTCACTCGGTGGTGGATTCTAACACTTAGAGCACCTGTTGATCCTGCCAGAAAGTGTGTTCACTTCTCATCACGGGCTTTGTGCATGGACAATGATCCAAAACATAAAGCAAAATCTACAATGTAATGGTTCACAAATAAACATATCCATGTGTTAGAATGGCCAAGTCAAAGTCCAGACCTGAATTCAATTGAGAATCTGTGGAAAGAACTGAAAACTGCTGTTCACAAACGCTCTCCGTCCAACCTCACTGAGCTCGAGCTGTTTTGCAAGGAGTAATGGGCAAAAATTTCAGTCTCTCGATGTGCAAAACTGATATACCCCAAGCGACTTACAGCTGTAATCGCAGCAAAAGGTGGCGCTACAAAGTATTAACTTAAGGGGGCTGAATAATTTTGCACGCCCAATTTTTCAGTTTTTTATTTGTTAAAAAAGTTTGAAATATCCAATAAATTTCGTTCCACTTCATGATTGTGTCCCACTTGTTGTTGATTCTTCAAAAAAATTAGTTTAATATCTTTATGTTTGAAGCCTGAAATGTGGCAAAAGGTCGCAAAGTTCAAGGGGGCTGAATACTTTCGAAAGGCACTGTACAAGCCTGAATGTGTCCCTGATTGGGTTTCCTCCAATGCCCTATGAGAAGCCTCTTACAGAGCCAGTGGGGAGACTCCCCTCTCAGCAGACACACCTGGAGGCCATGACAAACCTAACCAAAAAGCAATCCTGGCCCTGCTGTTAGGCAGACAAGACAAAAAATAAAATCTGTTCACCCCACCCTCCTAGTTTATGCATAAAATAATGCTCATTTTGCCTAAGATGGTCTAAGATAGAGGAATACTTAGAGCCAAAGATGGTGTAATTCCTTCTTGCACCCACGGGTTGCAGGAAAGAAAATAGCTTGATTCCCCAATCAATGAGTGTTGATGGGGGAATCCCTCCCGCAACTGTATTGTGTTTTCTCAGCGGGGAGCCTTCTCTGCCAGTAGAATATAAATATCTAAATAGAATATATATATCATATAAAAAGATAAAGTGCAACGTGAAGCAGATAAAGGTCAGTGAATGGTGACTGACTTGAAAAAAAGGGAATAAATTGGTGCGAGGTAATCTAGAAAAAAATAGAAAAATTAACCACTACGCTCCAACTGGTAAGTGAGCATAAATTAGTTGTTAAAAGTGCCACCAGGTGGATAAGTCTTATATATAGAGACACTATGAGGTAGTGGCTGTGATAATAAATTACAATAATAACAACATTAAGTAGGTGATCAATCCAATATATATAACCTAAACAATGTGAATATAAATAAATCAAGTGGACCAAGCATATATAAATGATGATTTAGGTGATTAAAGTGATGGGTGAAAAGTCCATATAATTTTGTGGATGGTAATCTCAAGTAACTGAATTGCTCCTAGGTGATCCGTTTCTGGGGGTGCATGTGAGGAATACAAAGTGCACCCTTCCAGAGCCAGCCCACACTCACCAGAAATTCCTTACCCCCTAAGTTGTACCCTCTTAGGGGGAACCTCTTTCCAACAGGACCATCAATGTAGGATATCCTAGGACAGGGACACCTCTCCACAAATGGTATAGCTCAATTGGATCCAGGGGACATCGATAAAGGATCAGGGAAAATAAGGAAGTGCCGGACCATATGAAGGAAAAAGACCTAAAACCGCACACCGATCAAACCGCATCAGGACACTTCCCTGAGCACGGCTCAGCGGCACCGCCCACCTGGAGGAGGGACAGCACGACTCACCAATCAGGAAGCAGTGCCAAACCATCAGGAGTTTCTGGTGAGTGCGGGCTGGATCGTGAGGGGAGCACTTTGTATTCCTCACATGCACCCCCAGAAACGGATCACCTAGGAGCAATTTAGTTGCTGGAGATTACCATCCACAATATTATATGGACTTTTCACCCATAACTTTAATCACCTAAATCATCATTTATATATGCTTGGTCCACTTGATTTATTCATATTCACATTTTTTGTTATATATATTGGATAGATCACCTACTTAATGTTGTTTTTATTGCCATTTATTATCACAGCCACTACCTCATAGTGTCTCTATATATGAGACTTATCCACCTGGTGGCACTTTTAACAACTAATTTATGTTCACTTTGCACTTACCAGTTGGAGAGTAGTGGTTAATTTTTCTATTTTTTTCTAGATTACCTCGCACCAATTTATTCCCTTTTTTTCAAGTCAGTCACCATTCACTGACCTTTATCTGCTTCACGTTGCACTTTATCTTTTTATTTACATCAATTGTTTCTGCACTTTTTGCACATTTGTTTGCACTTTTGCACATATTTGTGAATTTATATTATTACGTTATCTCATATTGCATTAATTTATACTATTGAATTTTATCTGTCTACAGTATATCATATAGTGCGCATTTGCACTTTATTGCACTATTTGTCTTTGTGCAATTCTATACTTATTATACCATTACTATCTGCCATTTTCTGTCCAATACCTATCATTAATTTACTTACCCCCGCCAGCGCCATCTACTTCACTTTTTTCACTTTCATTTGGTATTTCTCATCTGAGTCATACTTTGAGGTGGGCAGCAGCCTTGATCACTTTTTATCCTAAGCGCAGATTTTCATTCCCATACATACTACAGGAGATGCAGTGCTGCGGGAATGGTAAGGGTGTACCATGCCCGCAGCACTGCATCCCTTGTAGTATGTCCGCAGCCCCGCATAATGGCAGGTAGTGCGGCTCTGTTTCACTTACCTGTTCTAGAAGCGCTTAAAATGTAAAAATGGTGCCGCCCGGGAATACCCGAACGTTTACGGCCTGTCCCGAGTGGCGGCGGCGCATGCGCAGTAACACTTTGGTTGCCGGGCGGCGCCATTTTTATATGTAAAGCACGTCGGGCTGGCCGGGACATTTTTTTTTTGTTGACTCCAGTATAAGCCGAGGGGGACGTTTTCAGCACAAAAAAATGTGCTGAAAAACTCGGCTTATACTCGAGTATATACGGTAAGTATAAGTTGCGAAAGACCTAACAGTGTTGGTTCTACTGGTGTACATTAAGAACCATTGGAGTGGATAGCAGTCGGACTAGTAAAGTAGCAAGCAAAGGGCAGTGGGGAGGACTAATTATTTGATTAAGAAGTGCAATTCAATTTAGGAGAGGTGTGGAATGTCAATTGGAGGATCATTGGCTAGGAGTAGATACCATTGAGCATATTGAAAACATTGTATTATAGATTGAGTTTCTTTGGGTAAGGTTTCAATGAAAGATTCCCAAATAGTAAAAAAATTTCACGTGATGGCAGAAGTTGGCAGTGCCACTGGATGATGTAGCCAGGCGACCCTGCCCCTTGGCTATTCAAGAAATGTCAAGGCATATGGCGGGAGGCCTTCCAGAAGGCAGAGTGTTTTTGATTTTTTAAATGGGGGGGACTGAGGGGGACCCCACAACGATTTTTTTTTTCAATAGCCGGGTGCCGGCAATTGTAACCGCGGGTCATTTTAAATGGGATTTGACTCATTTTTTTTCTTTAGAAATTGGGGTTCGCCGTTCGGGTTCAAACATTTCCCCTCTTTGGGAGTTCTGCTGCGAACCGAACAAGGGGTGTACAGCCCATCCCTAGTAGGGAGTTTTAGGTAGACCCACTTATGTAAAATAGATTTCCGTGTCCACAAGAGATATGATAGTAAGGAGTTGCTTGCAGCTACTTAAGATTTTAATGCCTGGGAAACCGATTAGGCCAAAATGAGCCCATTCGGGAGTTAGAGGTAGGTCGTTTACTATGTGGTAGCATAATGCACTATGAACTTCCAGAAGCGTTTAATCCTGGGGCACGACCAAAAAGCATGGAACAGGTCCCCATCTAGTCCACATTTCAGGCCGGCTTAACCATAATCCAGTCTTGCAACACATGGCACTCCGTTCTTCTCTCTTACCCCAGAATATGGGTGGTCACTATTATGCAGGACCAGCGGAGGCTGGCAAGGAGGCATATTGCAGGATTAAGGTAAATAAACCTCTGTATTGATGTCATGTGCCTGTGTGAGTTTGAACTTGGACACTTCTGCTTCTGTGCTTCAGCTCAGTCCACTCTGCCACTGGTGAATCTGAGTCTCATCAGCACGTCTTGATTTGTGCTTCTGCTCCTGGGACTCTCAAGCTCCACCTGACTTCCAACGGCAGTCAAGCCACAATCAGCTCACCTTGTAAATTGTGACTTCCTGTGCTCAGTGCCCGTTTATTGGATCTGTTTCCCTGGGTGTGTGCTATACTAATGAACTACAGTACTTCTGGACTTTGAACTTTGCCTGATTTCTTGACTACTCTCTTTGTACCTTGCTGTCAAGACTTGTTGCTTACCCGGCCTGCCTGACTACACTAATGCCTCAACCCCCAGCCAAAGCTCCAAAGCTCCACTCTAGACTAAACCTTTAAAAATAGCAGCTTAAAGGAGAAAGCCTTGGCATGGGTCTCTCTTTACCTGGAGCACAGGGATCCTTTGCTGCAGGATGTGGATACGTTTCTTTCTTTGCTTTAGGCCACCCTGGCATCACTATCACCTCTAAAGACTCATTCACAACTTTCATGCCACTCTTCCCACAAAGCTCCACTGGGTCCCTGTTGGGGGAAGGGGGCCTGTCAGGTGCCTGTAAAGGTTTTAACTTAGATCCTTCTGCTTCTGTGCTGCAGCTCTGTCCACTGTGCCACTGGGTGATCTGGGTCTCTTTAGCAATTTCTACCTAGCGCTTCTGATCCTGGGACTCTCAAGCTCCACTTGCCTTCGAGCTGCAGTCAAGCGGCCATTAGCTCAGCTTGTAAATTGTGTGACTCTCTGTGCTCATTTGTTGGATCTGTTTCTGTGCTATACTATTGAATTACAGAACTTCTGGACTTCAAACTTTGCCTGATTTCTGAACTATTCTCTTTGCCTTACAATTTTGCTTTACTCTGCCTGCCTGTCCCCGACCATGCTTCTGGATTATGACTTTGTACTTTGCTGTCCAGACTTGTTGCTGACCTGGCCTGCCGGACTACGCTAACGCCTCAATCCCCCAAAGCTCTACTCTGAACTAAACCTTTCAACAGGTACCTTACAATTAAATCCCCCTGGACAAAATAAGCACTATATTCTGCATGCTGGGTGGAATACACTTATGTTTTAGGCCAGCCTGCTGCTTTACTTTAACCTCAAGCCTATTCTGAAACAGACAGAGGAATTATTTAACAATTGGAAAAGATTATATTTAACTTGGTTAGGGTTAATTTCTCTGATTAAAATGGTAACCTAGCTACAGGTGCCTTACTAAGGAGCCTTAAAAGTTCCATATATTTTTTTTCTTTTTTAGCTTTTGTTTAAAATTCATATTGAATAGTAAAAGAAGAATGTTGTACCGTGCATCAGTTAGGCTATGTTCACATGTTAGCATAGAGGACCGCGAGCAGAATCACCGTGGTTCTGCCCGCGATCCAGAAATCATTGCAAATCGCGGGACGCCTGTGCGTTGCCGTTGATTTGCAATGGCACCCCAAACGCTGTGTGATGTTCCGTGATCTCCGCCTGCCGAATCGCGGTAACATCACGCAAACAAAATCGCGGGTCGCATGACGCCCGAAAAAGGTACAAGAGCTTCTTTGGGGCGTCATGAGGCTAATATTTATCTTTGATAGAGTTACACAACATACTTTGGTTTAGCAAAGAAGATAAAAATGTCTCTATAGCAAATCGCCTGATTCTGGAAACATTACTGATATATGGAAACTAAATGAGGAATGTGCTTTAATCTTTTTTCTTTCTATGAAACATTAATTAGTTAACTCCAAAATGTATTTTCACTGGACACTAGACTATGCTGCATCCCAATTAGCACAGCCTAGAGGTAAAAGTTCTCACTGAGCTTTTGAGACAAATATGTGTATTCTAATCTTCAAAAGTCTAAAGAACTCATAACTCCCATCCTGTACAGTGCACAGTCATAAAACTTTCTGCAAAAGCCTAACTGCACAAAGAGAAGACAGACTGAATAGCACAATAGCAGCTGAAACAATTACTCTCATTTTTGGATCTATAATTCATAACCCAGCACGATAATGAGTTTTTGAAGAATCTGTTCACCCAAATACTCCCTGTGCTAATTAGGTAAGATACAGCGGCCAACTTCTTTTAACTAACTGGATAGGTGGCGAAGGGAACTCATTTCAATGGCTCAGTTCACACTGCTGCTACATGGAATCCAACTTGTGAGACCCCAAGTCGTATTACATGTCTTATTCAATGTTTCCCTATAAGAGCCGTCTTCACTGATATTACACAAATTGCTCTGACTTTAGAAAAAGTTCCTGCATTACTTTGATCCAACTTGGGTGCGATTTCAGCCCTAGTACAGGATCAATAGCATCCAAGTCAGAAGGGCAAAGTCGTATAAATTTGCCATCGCAGCACTGTGAACTGAGCCTAAAGGATAAGGCTGAGATCCGTAATCAAATCTGAGGGGGTATCATCTATGTTGGGAGTATTGTCTTTGTCTTTCATCTAAACCCCAGGATCAGGACGGATACTTTTTCTGTAAATCTTATGCCTTTCATCTTCAATACGATTTGCTTTTGGATCTCTCACTTTCGTCTTCTGTAAACTTTTTGTAGCTGCCTAGGGATACAAAATATCAAATTATTAAGCCGTTTTGTGATTGCCATAAAAAAATTCAAAACTTTTAAAGAGTTTTGTATTGTATTATCAAATACTTGTATTCTCAGTTGTAAACTCATTGCATTTCTCTCCGAGATTGCATTGTGTGGCTGTGCCCTCGTGATCTCTGCAATCGGAGCAGGGGTCTGAAAGAAAACAAAATGGCCAATCTGATTGAATGCAGATTAGTGTGCCCACGTTATTATATATATATATGACATCAGCAGGGCAGATCTTAGTGCCAGAAACTGGAATATGTGCATTTGGGCAGTGGAAAAGGTTTTCACCCAAATATTTTAGTTCACAAAATAGTTTGGGGATTCTCAGAAACATGTGGAAATCAGCTGTTACACGACCCTTAGAGACCACTAGATTGTATGAAAGATTTTGTATCTGCCTGGATGACCAGCCAGCTAGAATTTGGTAAAGTCTCCCTCTAGTGGTGGTAAGAGACCATAAGTGAGTGATTGTGTTAATTTTAGCCAACTCCAGTCCAGGCCAATTCTGACATTTCTCATACATGTAATAATTTGTATTTTTTGCTAGAAAATTACTTAGCACCCACACACTTTGAAGCAGAGACCCTAGAGATTAAAATGGTTGATGCTGCACAATATCAGTTTGATCAGGTGCTATATAATAAGCCAGGTAACGGCTTGTAAATAAACAAATGGAAAGTGACATAATGTTTGTCGCTTCCGCTTTCTGGCCTTATGGAAGGGGAGGTGTGACAAACGCTGTGTCAGACCACTGCCCTTTCCACAAACTTGTGATAAATTACTGGCCCACCTCACCCAACAATGTCACGGATATGAAACAATGACACTCTGCCTTAGTCTGCACAAAGATTCTCCAGCTTGTGGGACCACAACCTTGGTGCCAGCAGCCTGAGAGAGATTTTCACTGGGTTAAGTTAAGTTAACTAAGCACTTAACCCTTTAAACTGTCAGCACCAACTTTTACTGAAAAGTTAGAAACTTTCACAAAATTAGCAATAATAATTCGGATTTTAAAATAAAAGTCTGTACACACACTGTCACCACAGGCAAGTATGTTCAGAGATTTATCATGTAGTAGCAAAAGTATCAAGAGAGAGATTCTTTGAGTATGTGTTAGCGCATTTAGAGACAGATTTTACAATCTCCAAAATACGTTTAACAACGAAAAGGTAAAAAATGGTGCAGAATAAAATATTTGCAGAAAAAGGGTGTTACAAGGAAACAATAATGCAACAGAAAAATAACAAGAAAAACACTTACAAGTCTTGGTTTCAGCAAACTTCAGTCAATGAGCAAGGTGAAATATTGACTCTCAATACAACTTGACAGATGTTCCTTGGCTTGATGGTACACGAGAGCTGTGCAAATGTGTTTGCAGTCCACTTTTCTTTGGTATCAAGGGGGTGTTGACAGAGAGTATCTGACCAATTAAGCAGCTGGGATGTCAGTGTTTAATTTTTAACAACATTCAATTACGATATGATTTGTGTCGCAATTGTATAAGATATATTGACTTTTCTTTATTGGCTGATTTTTTCCCTACGAAAGTGGAGTTACCCTTTAACTTCTTCCAGCCCAGCCTATTTAAAATGACGGATGGGCGTGAGCCCATAGGATGTTCTCCCAGGATTGGATCTTGGTCCGTCGTGATCTGTCACCCACTGTGTCCACTAGACATGGCCGATGACAGATCACTGTACAGGGCCTGTTGCTGGTACCATATGATCGCTGTGGCCAATCACAGCAGATCACATGACAGTTATACACAATAAAAGGCTTTGTTACATGCCTTTCATTGTGTACTACTGTGATGGGCTCTGTGATTGGTCACAGTCATCACATGGTACAGAAAGGGCCAATCACAGCCCATCTTTACCATGTGATTAGACTGGGCCAATCACAATAGTAGCTTTCATCCAGAAAAAGTGGTTGCTTATGAACAAATGCAGTTATAAGCCATCATAGAGTGAAAAATAAAATCCTGATCACCTCCCCAGAGTAGTACATTATTTTTGTTTTATTTTTTTTTTTTTAGATCAACCACCACACTGGTCACATAATGATGTTGGTGAATGTTAACATAAAAAGAATTTTGTTTAACCCCATTCCGACCAGGGGGTATTTTGCGATTCGGCACTGCGTGACTTTAACGGACAATTGCGCGGTCGTGCGACGCTGTACCTAAACGAATTTGGCGTCCTTTTTTTCCCACAAACAGAGCTTTCTTTTGGTGGTATTTGATCACCTGTGCGATTTTTTGATCACGCGCTATAAACAAAAAAAGAGCGTCAATTTTGCAAAAATAACAATATTTTTCCCATTTTTTTATATGAAATTCCCCAAAAAAAAAATTTAAAAATCAAAATTTTTTTACTTTTTCGGCCAATTTGTTTTATGCTACCTATGTTTGGTAAAAAAAAAATCGCAAAAAGCGTATTTTGATTGGTTTGCGCAAAAGTTATCGCGTTTACTAACAAAGGGAAAGATTTTTGTCATTTTTGTTGTTTTTTTTTTTTAATGGCGGCGATCTGCGATTTTTTTTGCGGTACTGCGACATTGGGGCGGACAGATCGGACCCTTGACTGACATTTTTGACACTTTTGGGGTTACCAGTGACATTTCTACAGTAATCAGTGCTATATATATGCACTGTTACTGTAAAAATACACTGGTAGTGAAGGGGTTAACTTTATTTGGGAGGGAGGGGCTGTGTGTATCCCTAGGGGCGTGCTTTCTACTGTGATTGGCTGGGGCTTGAGCTGTATGGACACTGATCAACGGATCTACATACTAGATCCGAGTGATCAGTATCCTAACAGCAAGGAGAATGACAGGTGGCTTGTTTACACAAGCTGCCTGACATTCTCCCTCTCCCCCGCCGATCGCCGAGTGACCGGCGGACATCGGGTCCGCCGGTCACACGCGCGGGGGGGTCCGTGACCACGCGGGAGCGGGAGTGCGCCTCCGGGGCGCGCGCTCGCTCCCTAGACCCTCACAAGCTAGTGACGTAGCCCTACGTCACTTTGCCTGTGAGGGGCTGACTGCCGACGTAGATCGGCGTTAGGCAGTCGGCAAGTGGTTAAAAAAAAAATGTTTTTTTTTTTATTTCTTCATTTTCCAAAAAAGTGTGGTAAAAACGTACTAAATACCTTGAACTGTTTGATTTCCAAAAAGGGGTCTTTGGGGATATTTGTACTTTCCTGACAGACTCCATGGCAGCATACGTTTGGGTAGTCCCGCCTCCACTCCTACCCTATAGGACCCCACTCCCATAAATCCTTGCTCCCTTTCAGCATCCGTGTTCTTTTTTTGTCCTCCTCCTGCACCTGTTTGGTGCTGAATTCCTACATTTTTGCTACTTGATGATCGTTTGAAAAGACGCAGGGTTACTGGAGTCGGCAGGATTGAGTCCCCGATAAGCCCTTGCTGCTGCGGGGTATGGGGAGGGCAAACCGAAGAGGAGCCTTTGATGCCTGACTAAGCAGGCCGTATGGCATGGCCAATTAGCCCTGCTGCTGCGGGTGGCCGTCTTGTTTTGCCCCAACAATGGAGTATGTGTGTCCCGGTGGCTGACTCTGATGTTTTCCCTGGTGTCTAGTGGTAAGCGTTCTGGAGGGGGTAAGTACCTTTGCCTTATTTTATCCCCTTCTTACCTGGTGGCTCTTAGTGGTCTTTTCAGTTCCCTGGTGGTTTAGTGTGCGGCTAAATCTCCTCTCGGTATGCTTCCTGGAGGCTCTATGGCGCCGTGGAACGCTCTGCGTTCCATCTCCGGTGATTCTCGGCCGCTCTGCGCATGCGCGCCGGCCGGCCGGGAACGAGGCTTGGTTCGCGCATGCGCAGTAGCGGCAAATGCCGCTATTCGCGCATGCGCAGTTGACGCGGCCGTGACGTCACGGCCGGCGCCAAATTTAAAGAGCTGTCAGTCCCACATTCGGTGGGACTGACTGTAGATCGGCGTTCCCACATTTTTTCACTGTTATTAACAGGTATGTGGATCTACATTAAGGGGAGCTTACTATGTGTGGATATAATAGTATTATGCCAGTTGTTAGCATGCTTTGCATCATCTCTTCCAGTGTATCTGCTGATTTCCAAATGGATACTGCACCGCTCCCCTGTGACCAGCCCTCTCTTAGGTAAGCACAGGGCTGGAATGGGGGGAGCAGGACATTTGGTCAGTCTTATTCTGTATTCCCTATGTTTCTCTTTGCAGCTCCTCCTCTAGGTCCGAACAACCTCAGGGCACGCGGGAAGATCGCCATGCTAAAACGCAGCCTCATCGCTCTTCCTCCAGACATGGCTCATCCAAGTCCAGATACCGTAGTAAAGACCGGTCACCTCCTAGGTCTTCACGCCAATCCAGCGAGACAAAGTGCTGGGGCTGTGGTATCCGATTACTGGACGGAAAATCGCTATGCGACTCCTGTTATTCCCGGGCAGCGGGTGAAAGAGGAGGTTCTGACCAGCATCTTGAATCTATGGTCAAACGCATAGTCAAAGACTCCCTGGCTGATCTTAATAAGCGGCAGTCTCCAACGCCAGATCCATCCGCTTCCCCTGTTAGAGAGTCCATTGGCGGACGGGCCCTGGAATCGTCTGAGCCTAGCCATCCCTCCGTATTTGAGTCTGACAGCGATTCGGATGAAGACGAGCCTAGCTTAGGATTTTCGTTCAATCTGGTTCCACCGTTAGTAAAGGCCGTCAGAGAAACCTTAAATTGGGAAGACCCAGCGGTCTCCGCCCCAAAGCAGAGAAAATACTTTAAGCAGCTGAGCAAGGAGCGGCTGAATTTTCCATTTATTCCCGAATTGGGGGAAATCATAACGGAAGAATGGAGCAAGGTGGAGAGAAAGAACTCCATGGTCTCAAAATTGGCTAAACTTTATCCGTTCAAGGAAGAGGAAGTCAGACACCTGGAATCTCCTCCGCTTGTGGATGCGGCTGTTATGAGGCTTGTGAAACATGTCACTTTGCCTCTTGAGGATACGGTTTCCTTTAAGGATCCTCTTGACAGGAAAATTGACACGGATCTGAAGCGTGTCTATCTTTCAGTGGGTGCTGCTTGCAAGCCGGCCCTAGCCTTGGCATCCCTGTCCAAAGCCATGGAAGTATGGGTGGACAATGTCGATGACTCCCTCAGAAGTTTCTCTGAAGATGCAGCCAAGAGCTCTCCTATCCAGGAGTTGAAATTAGCATCAGCCTTCCTGGGGGAGGCGTCTATTGATATGATCCGCCTGTTAGCTCGAGGGATGCTATCATCAGTTACGGCAAAGCGTGCACTTTGGCTACGCCCTTGGTTGGCTGATCCTGCTTCTAAGCAGGTATGGTGCCGCATTCCCTTTGAGGGTTCTTCCCTCTTTGGGAATAAGTTGGATAGCGCCATCTCTAAGGCTACTGGTGGTAAGTCGGGCTTCCTTCCCCAGGATAGGCGTCTTCTTGGTCAGAAGAGACTTCCTCCTAGAAAACCAAGTACTGACCGTGCCAGGGAGGCACGTAGTTATAGGCCAGGAAGGGAGTTTGGAAGAAATTGGAAGTCCAGGCAGTCTTCCTTTCGGAAAGGCCCCAAGAGCAATCCATCTGGGGATAGAGACACCTCAAAGTCCTTTTGAGATTGGGCCCGCTCAGGCCGGTCAGGTGGGGGGTCGTCTCTTTCACTTTCGGCAGGTCTGGGCGGCCTCAATCCGGGATGCTTGGGTCGTCAACACAGTCTCTGCAGGTCATTCTTGGATCTTCATCAGTATTCCCGGAGACAGATTTGTTCCTACCTCCCTTCCGCGGTCAGGAGACAAGAGAGAGATTCTCTTATCCTACGTAGACTCGCTAGTCACTCAAGGAGCAGTGGTTCCAGTGCCAGAATCAGAAAGAAGACTCGGAGTGTACTCCCCTCTTTTCATGGTGCGCAAAAAGAGCGGCGCCTGGAGACCAGTGATAGATCTGACGCACTTGAATCGCTTCATCAAAGGAGAAAAATTCAAGATGGAGACTCTATTCTCCATTCAGCAAGCCGTTCAACCGGGAGATTGGATGGTCTCAGTAGACCTGAAGGATGCATACTTCCACGTGCCAGTGGCAACAGAGTTTCAGCAATATCTGAGGTTCTCGGTCGGCCAACGTCATCTGCAATTTGTATGTCTCCCCTTCGGGCTTTCCACGTCGCCTCGTACCTTTTCGAAGGTCTTGTTAGCGGTGGTAGCCTTAATAAGACTGAGAGAGGTCCGTCTTTATCACTACCTGGACGACCTCCTTCTTCTGGCCCAAGACAAGTCTGTCATCCTGGAACATCTAGCTCTGGTTATCTCGTCTCTGGAGAAGTTCGGCTGGATCCTGAACAGAGAAAAGAGCCATCTGATTCCCACTCAGTCCCTGGTCTTTTTGGGCGCGCTGTTCAACACCAAGAACAGTACCATCTCTCTGCCAGAGGAGAAGATTCCAATAATCAGGGACAGAGTGTCTATGGCTTTGTCGGCATCCCGTCTCACAGCAAAACAATGCCTAAGAGTAATTGGCACCATGGTGTCAACAGCCCCCATGGTGAAGTGGGCTCTCTGGAAGATGAGGCCTTTTCAGAGGGGTTTTCTTCAGCAATGGAACGGAGTCAGCAATTCTCAGAGAATAGTAATAACAGCAACCATGAAGAGCTGGCTTCCTTGGTGGCTACAGCTGAAGAATTTGCACAATTGTCACTCCATAGCCCCCATATCTTGGGTGATAGTGACATCAGACGCCAGCAACACCGGCTGGGGCGGTCATTGCGGAACAGAGATGGCCCAAGGGAAATGGGACTTTTTGTCTCGCCAGACTGTGTCCAACATCTTAGAACTACGAGCGGCCTTTCAAGTGTTACTAGCCTTCAGCCACCTCATTCGGGGCACCTCAGTCATGCTGAGGTTAGACAACACGACTGCAGTAGCCTATGTGAGGAGACAAGGTGGAACTCGCAGTGCATCCCTGCTTCGGGAAGTAGAGCCAATAATGACCTGGGCTCAGAAAAACCTGGTCAATCTGTCTGCAGTTTACATACCAGGGGCTCAGAACACACAGGCGGATTTCCTCTCGAGAACACAACTCAACAACAACGAGTGGTCTCTCCACGAGGATGTGTTCAACTGGATCCTGTCCTTGGAGTTCATCCCAGAGGTGGATCTATTTGCCTCCTTCAACAACAGGAAGTTGCAGAAGTTTTACTCGAGGAACAGAGATCCCAGAGCATTCGGGGTGGATGCCCTGACAGATTGCTGGAAGTTTCACAAGGCTTATGCCTTTCCCCCAGTGCCAGTCATCTTTCAATTTCTGCGGAGAGTCCAGATGGAGTCAGTCAAAGTGGTTGCAGTAATCCCGTTCTGGCCCAACAGACCGTGGTTTCCCCTATTATTCCAGCTGAGCTACCGCGATCCAGTCCCTCTTCCTCTCAGGGCAGATCTGCTGTCCCAGGGCTCCATCCTTCACCCATGCCCAGCCCGTCTGCACCTTCGGGTCTGGTTTTTGAAAGGGGAAGGCTGGAAGCGTTAGGATGTCCGGAAGTAGCCATACCAACTCTTTTGAGTGCTAGAAGACAAAGCACGAATAAAACCTATGAAAGGATTTGGGCTAGGTTTACTTCTTTCCTAGAGTCCAAAGGAAAGTCCTGGTCATCTCCTTCCGTGCAGAATATTCTATCTTTTCTCCAGTCAGGTTTGGAATTACCTCTTTCAGTGAGCGCCTTACGAGTCCAAGTCTCAGCCATATCCGCTTTCACAGGCATTTCCTGGGCTACACATCCTTTGATCAGGCAATTCTTCAAAGGGGCAGTAAGGCTAAGGCCACAGAAAAAGTTGAGATTCCCCAAGTGGGACATGCCTTTGGTCCTGGATTTCTTATCCTCAGTTGGCTCAAGTCTTCAAGATCTTATATCTATAAAACATCTCACCCTCAAGACGGTCTTTCTGGTGGCCATCACATCTGCAAAAAGGGTGTCAGAGATCCAAAGTCTGGGAAGTAAGGAACCCTTTCTGACTTTTTTCCCGGACAGAGTTGTCCTCATTCCAATGCTGGGAGCAAGGCCTAAAGTCACGTCGGTTTTCCATGAGAACCAAGAAATTGTTCTCCCTACTTTCAATTCATCGGCCGAACCTCCGGAAGTCCATCCTCTGGATGTGGGCAACACGCTCAGACAGTACTTGGAAGCTACAGCCTCTTTCCGGAAGACAGATTATCTCTTTATCCTATTGTCTGGGAAGAACAAAGGTATGCGTGCCTCTTCAAGATCAGTTGCCTCCTGGATAGTAGAGGCGATTCAGTGGGCTTATAGAGAGAAGGGCTTGGTTCCTCCAAAAGCGGTGACTGCACATTCTACGCGTGGTGTCGCTACTTCATGGGCAGCTTCAAGACACGTCGCTCCGGATGTGGTCTGCAGAGCAGCGTCTTGGTCGTCCATTCATACATTTATGTCACATTATTGTGTTGAGCCGGCGGCTCTTTCTTCTGTTGGTTTTGGTGCTCAAGTGTTATCTGTTGCAGGTGTTAATTAAAATTTGTCAGCATCTGCCCACCCAATTGTGTTTTGGCGAGTTATTTCCCAAACGTATGCTGCCATGGAGTCTGTCAGGAAAACGGAAAATTTATATCAAATACTTACCGTAATTTTCCTTTCCTGATGGACTCCATGGCAGCAGGAGTCCCCTCCCAGTTCCTGAGTAGGCTAGTTACAGAACACGGATGCTGAAAGGGAGCAAGGATTTATGGGAGTGGGGTCCTATAGGGTAGGAGTGGAGGCGGGACTACCCAAACGTATGCTGCCATGGAGTCCATCAGGAAAGGAAAATTACGGTAAGTATTTGATATAAATTTTCCGTTGTTCTATCATTTTCAGGCCTCAAGAAATGAGATGGGTTGTCAGTACATCAGGATTGATCAATTTTCAGATATATACCATAGTTTGTGGACTCTAACTTTTCTACAGAATAAATAATATATACGATTTGGGTTATTTTCACCAAAGAAACTTTTTTTTAATACTCTGCCTTTTTTCATTAGTTTTGCATAAAATAAAATAAAAAAACCCCAGCTGTGATTAATGATCACCAAAATTTCATACGGGTACATATGCATGACCACACAATTGTCATTCAAAGTGTGTCAGCGCTGAAAGCTGAAAATTGGGCTGGGCAGGGCAGGAAGTGGGTAAAAGAGTCCGGTATAATATCCGTTAAAGTGAAGTGACTAACCTCAGCTGATACAAACAAATGAAAAAAATCCTCCATAAGTTGTACCTGTTTATTTGCAGTCTTCTCTACAGTTGTTCAAAGTGAAGAATTTATACCGCTTGTCTGAGCAGGGGAAGTGGGGAGCTGAAGATACAACCCTTCACATAGCACACAGGAACAGAGCTGAGGCTGTCAATCACAGGCTGTGTGATGGAGCCTTCTCTCCTTTTTATCTCTTGGTGTCAGAAAAAACTTGTCAGAAAGGAACTTATGTAGGTAGCAGAGGAAAGAGGCATCAGGCAGAAATGACTTATAAGACTCTGGACTGAGATAAGTACACACTCTAGAAATATATGTTTTGTTCATATTTCATGGTAAAAGCTTACATTCACTTTTAATAACTAGCAGCTGAGGCAAGCTGCATGAAGACCATGAATTCCGTTTTCTTGTCATAATATTTTACCTGTATACCTGCATACCACTTGAACCTGCAACTCCCTGAACCCGCTACCCATTCTGGTTCCAGGTTCTTAACCCGCTGGCAACCTGTGACCTTGCCCTGATCCCACGCTAGCTAGTCACCCTGATCCTCTTTCCTAGTTGTACAGAATTCTTTTTTTCAATTGTCACAGTTACTGTAAAGGTTTTATTTAAGCTTATCTATAAATAAAAACATTTTTGAGTTTGGTCTCCTTTGTAGAAGTCTGTTAAGGTTATGATTCAGTTGGTAGTAGGAAGTCGCATTCAACTGGACTTGCTTTGTAATGTTGAAGGTTTTGCGTAGCCTATCCAAGCTACTTCTTCACATCTAATGAGGAACATACCCCAACATTTTTTTTACACAGGTAGCACAGTTCCCCCGAATTCAATTGATATGGATGACGTAAAGGCAGAGGTTGATTGTCCAAGAACAGGATGGGAAGTGTGAAACCTGGGGAACCACCATGTTCGAATTACATAGTTCCATCCTTTGGTGTCAGGAAGTTTGCTGTGAAAGAGGCAAACTATGTCAAACTGGAACAACCAATCCTGAAACCAATCAGTATTCCACATATAATGTTTTAACATTTCCACCCTAGGGATTTGACGACTCACACCTTCAGTCATGTAAATATATGATTAACACCAATACAGACTCCCGGAAACAAAAGGAATAGGATTATACAACTAGCATAGGGTGGCTGCACAAATTCCACACCTCCCATCCTGTTCTTAGCCAATCCATACCTGCCCTGACACATCCCATGGTGATTTGATTACAGTATCTGTGCCACCCATGTGATCTAAAATGCTGGGATATGCTCCTGACACTCATCAGAACTGAATTGGCTTGGACAAGCTAAAAAACAGAGCAAGTCCAGTGGAATGTGAATAATTACAAGTTTCCTCTGTGTAGTTTTTACATATCCGATGACATTGGCGCTGTTTTGTCATGGGAGATATTGCTTTATTTTGCCCACAGCAACCATAAAGATATATAACTACAACCACTCTGAAGAGTCTCTTAACTCAAGTGTTAATGATGGTGGGCGATGCAGGACAGATCATTGTTAGTAGTAAAGACAATGTACTTTTGTTGTACTTTTTATTTTTAGACTTCTTTTACAGTAAGGTTCACCTAGGATCCACCTAGATTAATTACAAAAATCAAAAGGAAACAGGGGCACAACATTCCCAAACCCATTGGTGTACTATTTGGCTAATTAACTGCAGCACATGTGGGAGGGTATGCTTAAACTAGGGCCGGCTGTTCAAACTAGATCAGCTTCACTCTCGGAAGGTTTATAATCACAATGGTTTGCTAAATCCTATCATCTCTTCCCCACATCTACAGGGAGTGCAGAATTATTAGGCAAATTAGTATTTTGACCACATCATCCTCTTTATGCATGTTGTCTTACTCCAAGCTGTATAGGCTCGAAAGCCTACTACCAATTAAGCATAATAGGTGATGTGCATCTCTGTAATGAGAAGGGGGTGTGGTCTAATGACATCAACACCCTATATCAGGTGTGCATAATTATTAGGCAACTTCCTTTCCTTGGGCAAAATGGGTCAAAAGAAAGACTTGACAGGCTCAGAAAAGTCAAAAATAGCGAGATATCTTGCAGAGGGATGCAGCACTCTTAAAATTGCAAAGCTTCTGAAGCGTGATCATCGAACAATAAAGCATTTCATTCAAAATAGTCAACAGGGTCGCAAGAAGCGTGTGGAAAAACCAAGGCGCAAAATAACAGCCCATGAACTGAGAAAAGTCAAGCGTGCAGCTGCCAAGATGCCACTTGCCACCAGTTTGGCCATATTTCAGAGCTGCAACATCACTGGAGTGCCCAAAAGCACAAGGTGTGCAATACTCAGAGATATGGCCAAGGTAAGAAAGGCTGAAAGACGACCACCACTGAACAAGACACACAAGCTGAAACGTCAAGACTGGGCCAAGAAATATCTCAAGACTGATTTTTCAAAGGTTTTATGGACTGATGAAATGAGAGGGAGTCTTGATGGGCCAGATGGATGGGCCCGTGGCTGGATTGGTAAAGGGCAGAGAGCTCCAGTCCGACTCAGACGCCAGCAAGGTGGAGGTGGAGTACTGGTTTGGGCTGGTATCATCAAAGATGAGCTTGTGGGGCCTTTTCGGGTTGAGGATGGAGTCAAGCTCAGCTCCCAGTCCTACTGCCAGTTTCTGGAAGACACCTTCTTCAATCAGTGGTACAGGAAGAAGTCTGCATCCTTCAAGAAAAACACGATTTTCATGCAGGACAATGCTCCATCACACGCGTCCAAGTACTCCACAGCGTGGCTGGCAAGAAAGGGTATAAAAGAAGAAAAGCTAATGACATGGCCTCCTTGTTCACCTGATCTGAACCCCATTGAGAACCTGTGGTCCATCATCAAATGTGAGATTTACAAGGAGGGAAAACAGTACACCTCTCTGAACAGTGTCTCGGAGGCTGTGGTTGCTGCTGCACGCTATGTTGATGGTGAACAGATCAAAACACTGACAGAATCCATGGATGGCAGGCTTTTGAGTGTCCTTGCAAAGAAAGGTGGCTATATTGGTCACTGATTTGTTTTTGAATGTCAGAAATGTATATTTGTGAATGTTGAGATGTTATATTGGTTTCACTGGTAAAAATAAATAATTGAAATGGGTATACTGTATCTTTGATTTTTGTTAAGTTGCCTAATAATTATGCACAGTAATAGTCACCTGCACACACAGATATCCCCCTAAAATAGCTAAAACTAAAAACAAACTAAAAACTACTTCCAAAAATAGTCAGCTTTGATATTAATGAGTTTTTTGGGTTCATTGAGAACATGATTGTTGTTCAATAATAAAATTAATCCTCAAAAATACTCATTTGCCTAATAATTCTACACTCCCTGTAGGTTAATGCATAAAATCTGGGGTAAGGTCAATCAGCTGCAAGGGGTAACTGGGTTTACAAAATTTAGCCCTATTTGGAATAATATGTGGTGCTTATGGTATTACACACATGAACCATATCTTTAGAGCTGGAAAATTGCTATCCTTTCCTATGTTGCAGACTTAGCACAATCTACCACAATCCATATATTTTTACTATTTGCAGCTATCCCATACAGTGCAGGCACAAAATCTGCCCTCTGGCTTTTCTCTTTCCCCAACACCTATTTTTGAGCTATTGCAGCACAGCAAAATACAGAAGGGCCTTATTTGTAATGGTTATGCATCCCTACTGAATATCTATTTGGAGGCCGAACCATGTAAGGCAGTGGATCTTTGAAAGTCCGATGTAGGAGACTTGTCCAGTGAACAGTGGGAAAATGTGCTGGAAGCAGTGCAAGCTAGTTCTCTTAATAATTATCAGCATTTATCGCAATTGTACCTTTTTATTGCAAATTGATTCTACCCCGATGAAATTGTTTAAATGGGGCTTTTGTCAGAACCAGTTTGTCTAAAATGTAGCAGAGATCATGGGGATCTCATCCACATGCTGTGGAGATGCCCCCAGTTACACAGATACTGGACATCTGTTCTTGCAACGGTCAATAGAATATTCTAAACAGACATCCTTTCTGAACCCTGGCGCTGTCTGCTTGGGGTTTTTGATGATATTCTACTAGATGCCTTTACTAATGGAGCTGTTACCAGAGCCTTGCTTCAGGCATGTAAAATGATTCTCCTCCACTGGAAAAGCACTTTCCTTCCATCATTTAAGGAATGGCTAGACCATATCAGTACTACTTTAATACATGAAAAGATTTACTAGCAGCATGAGTGCCCTTCTAAATTTGAAAGGCTTCAGGGAGGTTGGAATGATGCACCAGGCTTGGGCCCAGTAGACCTGATTACAGATTGGATATTGGGGTAGAATGATGTTGGTTACTCAGTGCTGGGTATTACTAATCTGTTTTTGGAGTGTGCGATATTAATGCTCTATTGGCACTGTCATTTCTATTTTCAGCCACTAGGCGGGGCAGTATATTCTCTAGGGCTGCGCATCTTCACTTACTTCACGATTCGATGCGATTACGATTATTAGGGTCGCGATTCGATACGATTCGATTCCGCGATGCATCACGATTACTATGGGGACCATTTTCTAAAGGGGGATCTATGGGGACCCTTCTCTAAAGGGGGAACTATGGGGACCCTTCTCTAAAGGGGGATCTATGGGGACCCTGCTCTAAAGGAGATCTATGGGGAGCCTGGGCCTGCCCTAAAGTGGATCCAGGGGAACTGAGCTCTAAAGGGGGATCTATGGGGACTCTGCTCTAAAGGGGGATCTATGGAATAGATCCCCTTTAGTGCATGGTCACCATGGATCCCCTTTAGAGCAGGCCAGCATCCCCAGAGATCCCCTTTTAGTAGAGCAGGTCCCCCCATAGATCCCCCTTTAGTAGAGCAGGTCCCCTCATAGATCCCCCTTTAGAGCAGGCCACATCAGGTTAGAAGAGTTACCTGATGCTAGTTGTAGTACCGTAGGCCCTGGTAAGGAGAAATGCTGGGCTCTGTAGTCCCCCTAGTTGTAGTATAGCAGGCTCTGGTAAGGAGGAATGCTGGGCTCTGTAGTCCCCCTAGTTGTAGTATAACAGGCTCTGGTAAGGAGGAATGCTGGGCTCTGTACAGAGCTACAGAGCCCAGCATTCCTCCTTACCAGGGCCTACTGTACTACAACTAGGGGGACTACAGAGCACAGCATTCCTCCTTACCAGGGCCCAGGGTCCACACAATCCACCCTTGAGCCCAGGGACTGTAATTCTGATTTGAATTGATGCATGCAGGACATCATGTCCGCGTGCATGGAGGATTTTAGGGTATATAGCATGTCCTTGATGAGAGACACAGAGACAGGCTGATCCCCTGATGGAAATGCTGCAAAGGGATCCATTACACCCTGGGAGGCAGGCATCATGGCAGGGGGGGGGGGCTGAGAAGCAATCATACCTGGGAACTGTGGAGGTCTGTGCGGGGAGGCCGTCCTGGGCCTGTTCTTTGCCAGACTCCGAGAAGAGGGTGACAGAGGAGGCGATGTCCTGCTGTCAGGGTTCGCCACCACTCTCACAGAATTAGTGTCAGTGGACGCATTAAAGACCCCCCAGCATTAGTGTCAGAGGCTGCATTAATAACCCCCAGCACAGGTGTATTATTAACCCCCTCTCCCACATTGGTGGTCAGTGGCATTGAAAATTAACCCCTTCCATGACCCCCTAATGTGGGGGGAGGGAGTAATAATACTACATTACCACAAATGCAGAAGGGGGGAAGGTGGGTTAAAATGTCACTGCGGAGTCGGACAGTGCAAGGTGGGGGATGCGGGGAACTGACACTGACTCCCCCATCTGCATCAGGGAACACACTGGCAATAAGGGAAAAGCTGAGCTTACCTCGCAGGCTCACACACATCACATGCTCCTGGTCGGCTGCTCTCTCCGAGTGCCGGCGGGTGGCCGGGCAGACAGGTGGGTGGCCGGGCAGGCAGACAGGCGGATGGCCGGATGGGCAGACAGGCAGGCGAGTGGCCAGATAGGCGGTGCGTGAGCGGGCAGCAGGGGGTTCAGGCGGGTGATATCTCAAAAGCTGGCCGCATCCCCGGCCCACCCACACAACGAGTAGCATATAAGATCCTCTTCCTCAGTGTGCTTCCCCTATCCGCCCCCTCACCTGGCTCTGCCGCTCTCCCGGTTCTTGTCATCTTCCGCCGTCACATCTCCGGCTTGGAAGGCCACGACCGTCCCAAACCTTCCTGGGGCCAGAGCACTGATAGCTCCGCTCTGCTCTCCCGCGAGGCCCGGCCGCCGCCGCCACTATCATCATGCGCCAGCGCCGCCATGACAATCTGTACTGACCCCGCCCCCGGAAATGACGTCATTAAGTAATCGATTTTGCAGTCACCCCGAATCGATGCAGAATCGCGAAGGGTCGCATCGCGATGCATCGATTCGGCGATTATATTCAGCAGCCCTAATATTCTCTTTAGTGAGCTTTATGAAGCTGGAAGCTGTAATTGCCTATTTGTTTTCTACTGTTTTGTACATTACAGCTTTGCATTTTTTTTGTGAATGTTTATGGACATGCAGGGCCGTCTTTAAGGCAGGGCAAAAGGGGTACCTGCCCAGGGCCCAGTGTTTGTTGGGGGAACCCTTGAGCCTGCAAAAAGTTCAGCCACCTCTGGTGCTGGTCACATGCTGGCTGCTCGCTGCTTCTGTATTTACAGGTGACAGCTCTCCCATCGCGGCGGCCGCTCTGATCCCTCTCGAGTGCACACTGATCTATGAGAGGCTTGAGAGCAGAGGAGGAAGGGGGCAGGGAAGCTGCGTCTGGAACAGGAAGGCTGCACGGACATTAGACAACATGCTGTGAGTTATGCCCCGTACACACGTGCAGATTATCTGAAGACTTTTGTCTTCAGATTTACCTTTTCTATGTAGTGCAAGGGCCTGCCGGATTGCATATAAATTGAAAGTGTTTAGGTTTGACCTCCATATTATATGGTTTTGGTAAGTCTGCAGACAAAAGTCTTCAGATAATCTGCACGTGTGTACGGGGCATAACATTTGGGAGAGAGGAAAAGTCTGTACTGGAATTAGGAGGGGGGGGGGTAGCGGAGAGCCTTGTACTTGGGGGGAGTGGAGCTCTGTACTGGAACCAGTGGTAGAAAGAGAGCCCTGCACTCTGCTCCTACCTCACCCCTGTACCTACCTCGCCCCTGCACTCTAAACCTACCTCACCCATGCACCTATCTTAACCCTGCACTCTAAACCTACCTCACCCCTGCACTTTGCACCTACCTCCCCCCCACTTCACCCTTGCATTTTTCCCCTTGCTTACCTCTGCGCTGTGCACATAGCGCATCACTGCACTGTGCAAATAGCACACCCCTGCATCTAGCATACCTCTGCGATCTGCACACAGAGCATCCCTGCATGTAGCACACCCCTGAACCCTGCACTCTGTACCTAGCGCACCCCTGAACCCTGCACCTAGCGCACCCCTCAATCATGCACTCTGCACCTAGCGCACCCCTCAATCCTGCACTCTGCACATAGCGCATTCCTTAACTTTGCAATCTGCACGAAGCGCAACCCCCAACCCTGCACTCTGTACATAGCACACCCCTGCACTCTGTACCTAGCGTACCCCTGAACCCTGCATATAGTGCACCCTTCCACTCTGTATGTAGCACACCTTTCAACTATGCACTCTATGTAGTGCACCCCTCAACTCTGCACCCTGTACATAGTATACCCCTCAGTGCTAGTGCAGTTTGGCCACACCCGCAATTTGATGCAGAGTTTATGATGTGCAGTAACCTCCATCAACCAATCAGTGAGCAATAATGATTTGCAGTAACCTCTAGAAACAAATTAGTGAGCAGTAATGATGGTCTATAACCTCTTGAAACCAGTCCGTTAGTGGTAATGCTGTGCAATAACCTCTAGCAACTAATCAGTGAGTGGTAATGATGTGCTGTAACCTCCGGCAGCCAATCACAATCACTGCCTGATCTTCTGCAGTAAAAACGAATTTTTAGTCTAGCGGGGGGGCCCCAGGAAAATTTTTGCCCAGGGTCCAATCAATAATAAAAGAAGGCCCTGTGGACATGTATGCTTGAATGTGTTCAAATAAACTTTCTTCTGATTGAAAAAAAAAAAAAAACCCCACAAACACCAAAAGAAAGCACCATTTGTGTAAAAAAAAAAAAAATAGATATCAAATTTCACTTGCATACAGTGTTGCGTTGCCGTGCAATTGCCAGTTAAAGTAGCGCAGTGCTGAATAGCAAAAAATGGCCTGGACATGAAGGGGGTAAAACTTTCTGGAGCTCCAGTGGTTAAATACAGTATGAACGCAGTACAAACACAGATGCAAGAAATATGAATGTATTTCACTGTGCCTAGTTCCACAATTGCAGTGCATTCATGCGCATAACAATAAAAAAAAAAAAAAACATCATGCTGATTTTTTTTTTTCTCTGCACCAGAACACACTGCAAAACAATCTCAAATGTATTAAATAAATAGATAAATCGAGAGAACACATATGCAGAAACGCACAGTGAATGCAGGGATTGTGGTGTAAAAGAGACAATGAATTGAATTTGTGCGAAAAGCTCTAGCCCCACTTGTAGAACTCATTTTTAAATTTATACTTTGGTTTACTAAAAAGTCATATACTTTATTGGTTTATTTATGCTTCTCCATACATGCACTTGTTTTTTAAAGTATAAACTTATTTTAAAATACAAATAGGAAAACTTTTTTTTTTCTTTGTAGTAATACATCAAATAGATGTGGCATATGGCCCAAATGTAAAAACAGTTTTTTTTTATTATTATAACCCTCTTCTCTTTACATATGGAAGATTACAAACTGTTAGGGGACAAAGAGTAACATAGTACACATTGAACAGAGAACATATAAATATGAAGTAAAAATGCACCATTCCATGCCTTAAAATGTGGGAAAGACACAAATAAATGTTTTCATCATATAAAAAATAGAGATATGAAATGAAATAAATAAAAATAACTTAAAGCATCCAAAACCATAAATAGTGTGTTTCAATAGCCATCTCATAAAATTACAATAAAGGAGAGCCACAACATGAGAAAAAATATACTGCACTGTGGTCAGACCATAATCTGCAAAATGCAACCATAAACATGTACAATAAAAAAAAAAAAAAAAAAAGCAATCCTTCCAGTAACATCTCTATAAAACAGTTAATGCAACAAGGTTCGGTAAAGGCAAAAAAAAAAAAAAAAAAGCCAGTATAGGATAGGGAGTAGGCAGTGACACAGTGAACCTGGGGATTTTGCAAGTTATATATAGCCGAATGCCGTGGACTTACCTATGTATTGGTAATAGCTTGCAAGAAACTTGGGCTGACCACAGTGTAATACAAGTTTCCATATTGTGGCTTTCATTTATTGTCATTTTATGAGATGCCTGTTGTAATATGGCATTATTGGTTTTAGATGCTTTTATGGATTAGAGATTTTAAGGTTGGTTTTTTCATATATGTTTGATAAGCTAATATTTGCGTGGGTTTGCCATTTCTGTGGTCTCTTTTCAGTTTAGGGTTGTACATTTATACCACAGAAACTTTTTATACTCCACAAGGAATACAGTGATACCTCAGTTCACGAACGTTTCTGTTCACGAACAACTCGGTTCACGAAAAGAAAAGTTCATAAAAATATGCTCCGGTTCACGAACTCCGCTTTGGTTCACGAACAGGAGCCGCAGCCATTTTAATGCTATTTCTAGGCTGTCACATGGTTGTGACTTCCTGTAGGAAGATCGTGGAGAGAAGAAGAGACACAGAAAGAAGTACTGTGAGTACTGTGAAGACACTTTTTACTTTTTGGTGTGCTTTTTAGCACATACAGTACTGTACTACTGTACTGTACAATACTGTACAGTACTTCTGTACAATACTGTTCTTATTGTATTACACAGCCTCCCACCTGCCTTCCTCCATGCCAGAAGTCATCTCAAGCAAGGTTAATGTTCTCTCTTTATACATTACTATACTGTACTAATGTGTATTGTAATTTGTTTCATATTTTTGTGCTTCAAAAACAAAAAAAAAAAAAGGTCAGAACGGATTGACCGGATTTACATTGAACCCTATGGGAAAATGTGCCACGGTTCGTGACCAGAGTCACTTCACGAATTAAGTTCGTGAACCGAGGTATCACTGTACTTGCATTTCTGAACTTAAAAGAATTCCATACATCCAATACCTGTATGTAAAAGGTTTAGCAAACACTGAAATCTTAATGACTCTACACAACAGACTGAATGTAACGGATATATCACTTCACGTTGGCTGATACTTTATAGAGGAGCACCCACATACAACATTGTTGCCAATACAATGGACAGTACAAGTTGAATTACCAACAGCTAAAAAGGGACATTACAGTAGAATAGCTACACAGTTTAGCATCAACGCAGTTTTTAAGTTTCAGCAGGATCACCAAAGAGGTCTCTAAACAAGTAGCATATTAAAGGGTTAGTTTACCTTTACCAAACTGTGCAGCTTTGACCAAAGATAAATAATAACATTGCTAAAGGGGTTTACACATCTGCCGAAGCCTGGCCACAAAAACTCTCAGAGATGCCATTCCTGTGTTCTGCCTTGTTGCTAGGATGTTGCCAAGACACTCCCAGCTGGTTCAAACCCCCTCGCAAACACTCTCTCCCGTTTCAGTGGATTTGCATTGCTGCAATATAGGAAATAATGGACCCCACACACATGCAGGGGTTTGACAGCTCGCTACTGTAACGGTGGGGGTGAGCAATAATGGTTGGGATGCCATCATTTTTCGGTCAGGCTTCGGGAGGTATGTAAATGGCCTACACCTATAACATGGGCATTTTAAAAGTTTGAAAGCTGCATAGTTTTTTTTTTTTTTATCTATAGGCACCACTTACCTGCATAGGCAGTTTTTGGTAAAGGTGAGCTAACCCATTAAGTCCTCCTAAAACTACTGCGGTGTGTTATGTATACAAGGCACTGTACATGGAGATGCGTTTATGTTGCCGCTCCTGTAGAATCTATTGGGATGCCATTTAAAATGATTGGCACTGCAATGTGCTTCCTAAATGGGTGTATATAAGCCCTAAGGATTTTTTGTTGTGTTCATTTGCTAACTCCTCTGCACAGCACTATAAATTTGGCCTTGCCTAGGTGGCACATATACCCTGCCCCACATTATTTCTCACATCATCTGGGGCCTTCTATCATAACAATTAAAGCAATTGTGTTCCATAAAAGAAAAGGCTTTCCCTGCAAAGAAAAAAATAATATGTTTATCAGAGTGGAGTTCCAGACATGGACAATGAAAGAACTATTTTCCTTGTACCTCAAATTAAAGCGTAATGAAACCCCAAAATAAAAAAGTATTACATTGCAGCTTACCAATCTATAGATTTGGTGGCTGCATTGTCTTTTTTCCCCCCTTTATTTTTACTTGGCGATTTAGCCAGTAACTCACCTCCTGTCTTAGGACACACTCACTGCACTGCATCTGTAGAGGAGCAGCGTAGTCACATTTGGGCAGCAGCATTCTCAAATTGTGGAGAGGGTAGTGTTACATGGACATACAGATTATCTAGATTTTTTACATAAGTGACTAACAAAAGAAATACTAAAATACTGTCTTTGTACCAAATTACTCAAAATTTTTTTTTTTTTACTTCCACTGCTGCCAAACTCCAGGTGAGAGATTGCCACTTCCCCAAACTCCTGTGTAGGGAAGTGTGGGAGCCGATTGCGTCACCCTTTAGCGGAGACAGCACAGGCTTGAGTTGCACAGTCAAAAATTTGCTGGGGGGGGGGGGTAGATGCTGGATATCCTATGAATGCAACTTTGAGACAAAGGAGAGGTGCATAGAGTGCCTGCAGGACTGCAAGCCAAAAAAGGGGTCTCTTATGGAGTACTGTAGGGGCAAGCTGGACCAAATTTAACTAAACAATAAAATCAATACCTAGAATTGGCCTTAACTTGCCAAAGAATATTCATACATCACAAGACTGATTGCACTGGTGTCGAGATACTTTGGTTGATAAACTAAGCTAGCAATTTAATTTCTGTTTGGAAAAAACAATGGCTCCTGTGTTATCAAGTATCAGAAAGACCTACCTGTGATGGCCAAGAGCAGAAGGATGAAGGTGGGATTCAGGAGCTTGGCAACAGTAGCTGGCAGACAATGCAAGAAGAAAAGATTGTAAGCTCTAATGAGCAGGGCCCTCGGATTCCTTTTGTTCCAAATTGTAGTGTAACTGTAATGTCTGCCCTCATTTTGTTAAGCGCTGCGCAAACTGTTGGCGCTATATAAATCCTGTATAATAATAATAATAAGAAAAGATAACAAAAATATCTGCCCTGTCATTATAGGTGTTCACACTGGGCTATGGAGAGAGGGAGAGGCGATTGTAGCCGTATTAGTGCACTTGTGACAAACAATTGAGTGCTGTCTGTGATATTTTTATTTGCACGAACATACAATTTTCAAGACCGTACCCCCTTCATCAAGGTCCAAGCAGTACTAATGCAAACAGTTTTAGCAAAGTGTCAATAGGACAATCTCTAAGTAAAAAAAAAACAAAAACCAACATACACAGCAAAGGTAATTAAGCTTGGATTGTTGGTAAAATAAGGCAGGGAGAGGGCTATGGAATTGGAAAAGAGGGCGGGGGAGGGGGTTTGGGAGTCAGAGGTTAGAGTAGTCATAAAAATGGTAAATAGTGATTTAGAAAGCAGAGGTCTACATTTAGAACATTATCTGTGGTGTCAAATAGAATTATCATTCTTCGTTCAAAAGTTTTCCTTTCCAGAGTATTCCCTTTCCTGAGTAAGTTCCCTTGAAGAATCAAAACATTCAGGTCTTCCATATCGTGGACTAGTTGTGAGAAATTATGTCCCACAGGTGTGCAGAAATCATCTTTCCTATGCTCTTTAATGGTGTGTATGTGCAGAATAATTTGTGCTTGTAATTTCTGTTTTGTTTCACGAACGCAAGATCCTTGGCTACATTTTTTGTATTGGGTGAGATGCACAATATTACTAGAGGTGTGGCTGTACAATCCTGCGATACTGAAGGTCCCTTTTGTGCGTAACTCTTTTTGATGGACTGATTTGGCTGCACAGTTTGCAGCGTTTTTTTGTTGCAAGGACTAGAATGAGTCTGCTAGCATTCTGAGATGTTTATTTCTGTCTCCTGGGTCTGAGAATACACAGTGGTTGTGATGATGGCTCGTTTAGTGTGCTAGGGGTGTAAGCTGGGTATGTGGACATGCAAATTTCATCTGTCGGTAGGTTTCCTGTATGTTGAGGTGTGCAGCTTGTAATCTCTGACGTGTGGTGTCTAGGAAATTTGACGCATTTGTGAAGAGTCCATTTTTAGTTTGATGTGTGAAACGTGTTCAAAGTAAAATTTTGTTATATTCACTCCACATTATAAAAATGTAATCAATATAGTTATTGTTGTATGCCGTTAAAGAATCTGTCCTCCAGGTCAGCCATAAATAAGTCTCTCATAGTAGTACCCATACATTGAAGATAGATGTCATTACTGAAAGTGAAGTACTTGGGTGTGTTGAATGAATTCCAAGAGCTGTGCAACATCCTGAGTGCTGTATGTGTGGTTTGGGGAGGATAAAAATCTGTACCATGCAGAAATTCCATCCATGTGAGGGATGTCACTGTACAAAGATTCTACATCCATGATGACTAGAAGTGTATTTGGTGGTAGTTATTGTATATTGTTGATCTTGTTCAGAAAATCAGTTGCATGTTGCAGAAAACTAGCAATATTTATGACTAATGGTTTTAACTTTTTTTTTTTCTACAAGGCCATTTGTAGAGTGTGTTCTTAACATTTGTTAAGTGTGTTCATACCCATTATGACGGGTCTTCCTGGTTTGTGGATCATGGGCAGCATGCAGAAGTCCCAATTTCTGGAATATCCTGAACTTTTTTTTTTATTATTATTTAAATTTTTATTTTATTTGCATATAAAATTTACAAACATCTTACATATAATTCCAAAGGGAATTTGCATAAAAACGTAAATTTCTCGAGTATATAGAAAATATTCAATACACAGTAAACTTATAATACTTTTCATCCCTTTACAACCCCTCCCAGCCCTCATATTCTCCCCATATCTCTTCCTTTCTCTTCCTATATAGCCTTCTTCCTCTTATTTCCCCTGCCACAGAAATGCTTAAACATTAATTTCAATATACTTAGTTAATTTTTTAAAGTCTATCCATTTTCCCCATTTTTCTTTCATGTTCATTGAAGTCTCCTCTTGAGAGTTACAAATGTATTCCATATTGAAGGTATTGTTTATCTTATTACACCAATCCTTGGTATTTATCCCTTTGCTGCGTTTAATAATGTTGGGACCAGTGTTGATTTGTATTTTTTTAATGGTATTGTTGTTTTAAGGAATAGGCAAACCCATGGGTCGTTTGGGATAGTTATTCCTGTGATTTCACCTGTGAGTTGTCGAACCTTTGTCCAAAATTCTCTGATTTTAGGGCAATCCCAGAACATGTGGAACATTGTTCCGGTATTGCCACATTCCCGCCAACATTTATCTATCTTATCTGTTTGAAATGTATTTATTAAGTCTGGTGTAATATACCATCTTAGCAAACATTTGTAGTTTAATTCTATTGTACTTACATCTATGGCTACGGATCCTACTGCTTCAGTACTACATCAAATTCCTGTTTTACGGTTGTGTCCCTATTTCTTTCTCCCATTTTACCATGAATGGGGGTTTCTCCAAACTATGCCACTCTGTCAACATTTTATTTAATAAAGGTATAAAATTAGCTTGATATAGTTTTCCAATTTGTGATGTTATATATATCCCTAGATATTTTAATTTAGCTTTTGCCCAAGTATATGGGAAATATGATTTTAATATTTGTTCTTCTTGCTAATTTAAACTAATGTTAAGAATTTCTGATTTTATTGGATTTTAAAATTTGATAGCTTTCCATACTCTTAATTCTTTTTGGATATTTGGGAGTGTGATCCTGGGATTCCTAATGAAAAATAATAAATCGTCTGCATATGCTGCAGTTTTATGTTCGTCCTGATTCACCCTTTTTAGGTCTTTATTTTGTCTAATTTTTGCTAGTAATGGTTCTAAAGTTAATATGAACAGTAGGGGAGACAGGGGGGCACCCCTGTCTCATCCCATTGCCCATCTCAAATCCCTCTGACAGGCCTCCATTTATTTTAATGTTTGCCGTCGGCTTTTTATACGATGCCTCTATCCATTGCCTCATTTTTAATCCAATTCCTAGTTCTTTTATTGTCTCCTTCATGAAGTCCCAGTCCACCCTATCGAAGGCCTTCTCGGCATCAAACAATAGGAGGGAGGGGACTTCATGTTTTTTGTAAGAGTAGCAAAGTTCGGATTACATTATCATTCCCTTCTCTGCCTGGCACAAATCCGGTTTGGTCTGGGTGGATCCATAGTTCCAGTAGGCTTTTTAGTCTTGTTGCTAGAATTTTTGCGAATATCTTTGTATCTGCATTTAACAGAGCAATCGGCCTGTAACTGGAGCACAGGGTTTGATCTTTCCCTTCTTTCGGTATTACCGTGATATGGGATAAAAGGTGTCTGAAGCTAAAAGCAAGGCTAAAAGTCCCCAACCACCCGCCCGGCGCTTGTGGATAAATAAAACAGTGTTTGTTGAATAAAATCACAATATTAAAATATTTCCCCACTGAATATAAAAACTTATAAAATTCGGTGGATATAAAATCATATAAAAATTATGTGCATCCTTTTCATACACTAGCTGCCGCTGTGAAAGAAGTCTATACAAAACAACGTATAAATATAGCCCAATCCGTGTGTCTCAGTCCAATATATTATACATTCAGCAGCGCTTCTACACACACCCTTAGTATGTGCAAGTATGGGTAATCAGCCTCTGCAGCAGTTCAACACCCGCAGAGACTGTTAAGTCCACTTATATATAGGAACCATTAACAGTCTGTCAAATCTTCCTCAGATGTCAGGCACCAGTATTTCCACAACCAGGACACAAAAGCCTCCACCACACTGACTGTGCTCCCCTATGCAATGGACACTCACCAAATAGCTATTTAGAAAAAGCCTTTATGCATTAGCTGCATGAGCCCTTGCTTCAAATCGGTAAGCCTTCTCCAGAGTTTTATCCATGCACCAGGGATCGTCACCAGGCTTTGTATCTCCCCAGTTGGATTTGTAAGCAAACAAACAGGAAGCAGGACGTAGCGTAATATTGTCACAACTTTATTGAAAATACCGTGTTTCCCTCACCCTTCAATCAGTATGCTTACATTAAAATTACCCTTTGCACGCATGTAATATAGCCAATAATAGAGACTGGAAGGTATCGTTGCTCGCCGTCCGCGAGCCCTGGCGTCTCCCTGCTGCGGGATGCATCGCTCCTGCTGCTAGCCGGCGAGTTCCGGAACTTTGGCGAGCACCTCCCTCCGTCCGTGCGTTCTGACGCGTTTTGTCACGTGGGACTTCAACCGAGGACCTACGTGCGTTGCTATGTCGGAGTTAATGTATGCAGCCGGATGCCCTCCCCTTCACTCTGATAGGTCAATGCCACAGCCGGACCCATCGCACGCCCGAGCGGAGTCCAGGCATAGCTAAAGCTCAGTAAAGGCTATCTTAAATCTATATATAATCGGGGATAGAGCAAATCCAATCTATTGCCAGGTATTACACATGGGTATGCTCCATTACACCAAATTCCGGTATGAACCTATACTTTTCTTGGAACCGCTACCCCAAAACCTGGTCTTATAACTTATTCAATCTGATCAGCCATCGCTTATCGATCTGATTGTGTATGGTCAGGCTATAAACAAAATCTCTATATACATATAATTTGAGGGTGGAACCCAAACTATCACTCTTGTTTATGCCATGCCTTATCCTGTCCGGATGCATACATATTATTGGTACCATTATACTTGAACTTGCACTACTTACGCAGTGAATTTGCCATTACATTCACAGACCACATAATGGTCAAAAAAATTATTATATCACATATAACTCTTAAAATGTATTCTGATGCAAACATAAACCTTGGATATCATGATTAACATCAATATCCTAATAAATAAAATTATTGCACCAATAGTACCATTAAAATATGGATTAAAATGAGGAGTTAACCTGTCAAATTTAAAATATCAATATTAAGATAATAATAAATCCAGTAATTGGGAATACAATTATGATAATAATAAATCCAGTTAATAGGAATAAAATGTTGTCAGTAGAGGCCAAAAAATCTTCCTCAAGGGTGCAATTCCTCCGGATCCTCAACAGTTGGCCCTTAGGGATGTTTCTTAGCCAACATGGGTGGTGGCCACTGTGTATAGGGAGGTACCCATTTCTATCTGTGGGCTTAAAATAAGCCTTAGTGATAATTTGTTTATTCTCAATCCTCACAGACACGTCTAAGTAGTTGATTTCCTTTCTGCTCCATGCACATTCCAGTTTTATATTTTGTACTTTTGCGTTCAGATGCTCTGTAAATTCCACAAGCGATGACTCAGTACCTGCCCAAATAAAAAATAGATCATCGATATATCTTTTATAAAAGACCAACTGGTCTTTTCTATGGGCGTAAATGCTCTTGTCTTCCCATTCCCCCATGAACAGGTTAGCAAGGCTGGGCGCATACTTTGCGCCCATAGCAACCCCTTTCTGCTGTGTAAAGAATTGCCCTCCATACCAGAAATAGTTATGGGTTAAACAGAAATCCATAACTATTCCTAGGAACTTTTTTTTTGGGTATGGGGTATGTCATCTCTTTTGCTCAATGCCCAGTTCAGGGCCAAAAGTGCATCCTCGTGCTGTATAATAGTATAGAGCGATGCAACATCTGCCGTTACTAGATATATTTCAGGAGCATCAGGTAAAATTATATTATCCAACAAGGTTAAAAACTCTTTCGTGTCTTTCAGGTATGCTTTCAATTCAACTACACTTTTTTGAAGAAAGACATCCAGATATTCCCCGATTCTTGAAGTCACAGATCCAATGCTGTTTACGATCGGTCTTGCTGGTGGGCAAGACTGGTTTTTATGGACCTTCGGGAGCGTATATATAGTGGGCACACGGTTAAAACTAGGAAATAAATACTTTCTCTTTTATAGTTAAAATCCGTTCATTAAAACCCATCTCCACCAAATCCCTTCTATACATCAATGTGGGGTCCTTAGGTAAACTTTTATAGGTAGTGGTATCATTCAGCATATCCATTAGTTGCCCATGATAGAATTCTCTCTTTAAAATGACCACTCCGCCCCCTTTGTCCACTGGACGGATAACTACCTCCTTTCTATTTTCCAGGGACTCAATGCCCTCTTGGATATGTTTGGGATTGGCATTTCTTATTGGTTTGATTCTTTCCAAATCAGTTATTAGCTGCTTGAAAACCTCAATATTGTGGTTTGACGTAATATAATACTTTATTGTATACCCGTCTGGACCCGGACTTTTCCAGTTTTGAATTGTTTTTAACACATCTCTTATCTCGTTTTCAGCAATCAGAGATTCTAGGGATTCTAATTTATCTTCTGATATTTTAGGTAAATTTGCCTCTTTAATATATTTTAGAATTATATTTTTGAATGTTTATTAATCTTTCCTGTCTTGTTTGTTGGGTTTCTCTCTTTGAAACGTTATATAAAGCATTATAAAAAGCATGGAAAGCTTTAGCTATTTCTGGGGTTGAGTTAAAGTGGAGTTCCACCCATTTTCGCAACTTTAGATCTATGTAATCCCCTTTAAAACGACTTTTACCAATGGAAACTTGGTAAAATTTTTTTGCTAGTAAATACCTTAATTTCTGCTTTATTCCTCCTCTCCTCACTTCCGGGTCCGATCGGCGATGCCGTCATTCGGCGATTCGCAGTGTGTGCTGGGATGTATTCCATTCCAGAAATCTCGCAGTATCACCCAGGAGCTGAGCTGTACTGTGTGTATTCAGGCCGTGACCTGCCCCGCCTCATCTCAGTGAGTTGTACTGTATGCATTGTATTCAGGACGTGCTCTGCCCCGCCTCCTCTCAGTGAGCTCAGTGAGGATATAATGCTTTCACGTCCTCGCTCACTGAGAGTAGGCGGGGCAGAGCACATCCTGAATACAATGCATACAGCACAACTCACTGAGAGGAGGCGGGGCAGGTCACGGCCTGAATACACACAGTACAGCTCAGCTCCTGGGTAATACTGCGAGATTTCTGGCATGGAATACATCCCAGCACACACTGCGAATCGTCGAATGGACCCGGAAGTGAGGAGAGGAGGAATAAAGCAGAAATGAAGGTATTTACTAGCAAAAAAAAAGTTTCCATTGGAAAGTCGTTTTAAAAAGGGGATTACATACATCTATGTAATCCAACCTATTAAAAATGGGTGGAACTCCGCTTTAACTATTTTGTTTCTACTGTTTTTGACTTTTTCTATGTAGTTTTTTGATTTTTTTCTTCATTAATAATCTTGCTAAGGATCTTCCTGGTTTATTCCCAAATTTATATCTGTATCTTGCTAATTTATTAAAATGGCATCTGGTTTCTTCTTCTAATAAATCTTTTAATTTATCCCTTTTCGATATGAGATCTTTTTCAGTTTCTTTTGTTGTTAGGTCTTTTTTGTGCTTTTGTTCTATTTCATATATTTCCGTTATTTTACTTATTTGGTTGGTCCTCTTTTTTTTGAGGCTGTAGATATTAATATTCCTCTAATGTAGGCTTTATGTGCCTCCCAGACTGTCATAGATGATGTTTCTGGAGTTTCATTCTCTTGGAAGTATAATTCTAATTCTTTTTCTATTCTATTTCTTCATCTTGAATTAGATCTTCATTTAACCTCCATATTCCTACATTTTTTTGATAAGCAGGTATTTTAATTATTAAGGTCAGAGGGGCATGGTCTGATAAAGTAATCGCACCTATCGCTATCCCTTCCATATACTCCAGTAATCGGTGATCTATGAAGAAATAGTCAGGAATATCCTGAACTGCACCGATAAGCTCCGCTTGTAGGGAAACCTAATTGTTGAGTGAAATTGAGGTTCAGGTTCAGGTGTTTTGAGTGCAGGGAGGGGGAGATGGCGGAGGGATTGTGCAGAGGACAAGGCTGGTGGTCTTGGCGGGCAGTATGGAGAAGTGGAAACCGTTCAGGGAGCCCAGTGACTTGCAGAACAATAATATCATTGGTTTTGCTGCACCAAAGAATACAAAGTTAACAGGTAAATACTGCCACGATAAAGATGATAAATATGGTACAGTGGAGCTGGCAGCCACATCTCTTCTAAATAAGCTGATCCATAAATCTTTGGTGGACTCCTCTCAAAATGTGGAGGCCTTGCAGAGAGATCCCACCTTGCCTTTATATTCAGTGAAATCTTTTGAGAAACTTCATCTAAAGCCTGAACTTCTTAAAGGAGTGTATGCAATGGGATTCAACAGGCCATCGAAGATACAAGAAACTGCTTTGCCTATGATGCTTGCATATTCCCCACAGAATCTGATTGCCCAGAGCCAGTCGGGCACTGGAAAGACTGCTGCTTTTGTCCTCACCATGCTCAGCAGAGTAGATCCCCTGAAAAAATACCCACAGTGCATCTGTCTCAGCCCTACCTTTGCAGACAGGAGAAGTGTTCGAACGGATGGGGATATTTTGTCATATTCAAATAGTCTATGCCCTACGTGGAAACACATGGCTAAAGGCACAGATTATCGTCGGATTATTGGTAGTTAAAGCTGAAGCTTGTGACTCCAGAGAATATGTGTCTTTGTCCTGGATGAAGCCGATGTGATGATTGGAGTTCAGGGCTATTCTGATCATAGCCTGCGTGTGAAGAGAGTACACAGACGTGTCAAATGCTCCTGTTTTCTGCTACCTTTGAGGAGACTGTGTGGTGTTTTGCTGAGAGGCTTGTGCCTAGTCCCAACATCATAAAGCTTAAGAAAGAAATGACCTTGGACAACATTCTGCAATTGTATGATGCCTGTGAGTGCAACGAAGAAAAATAGAATGCATTGAGAAACATTTATGGTGTAATCACCATTGCTCAAGCGATAGTGTTTTGCAGGACCCGCAAGACAGCTAAATGGCTTGCCTGTGAAATGGTGAAGGATGGGCACAAGGTAGAGTTGCTGAGTGGAAAACTTACAGTGACAGAGCGACCCTTTGCTATACAGCACTTCCGTGATGGCAAAGTGAAGGTCTTGCTCACCACAAATGTCTGCGCTCAAGGAATAGATGTGGAACAGGTGTCAATCGTCAAATTTCCACCTGCCAGTTAACATGGAGGGTAAGGTTGATTTTGAGACATACCTGCACTGCATTGGTTGCACTGGAAGATTTGGAAAGGAAGGCATTGCTATTACACTAGTTGAGAAGTGTTCCTTTTACATTCTGCATGAAATAGAAGAATATTTTGATACACCGATCAAGAGGCTGGACACTGGGGATATCATTGAGCTTGAAAAGCTTTTGCCATCTGGAATCAGAGATCAGAAGAACAAAGTATTCAAATTGAAAAACGTTTGCACTTAAGTTTGTACATAAAGGATATTAGTTTGATACAAATGTATTGGTAAGAAGAATTATCTATACTTCTGCACCGCCAGCCATGAAGACACTCAGTCCTACACTACGATAGATGAATCGGGTGTTGCTGAGACAAGAGAATTTTTGCTGGGTTTTGCCATTATAAGCATAGTTTTTGATGTTTACAGTCTGGTTTACTTTGTGAGTTAATGTTTGTGCACACTTTGTTACTCTGACCTCACTATAGGTTTTTTTTTTTTACGACACAAACTTAAAATGCAAATGTCTAAGAAATTGCAACTGCACAAGTGCTGTTTAAAGGAGCACTATATTAACACTGTAGAAATCAGCACTATATTAACTGTAAAAATTTATCAATTTGTTTATAAATTGCACTTTATCTTTTTACTGTTTGCACTATTTACAGAATACAAAATCAGAAATATTCAGATTGACTTAATTTCAGCAAAATGGTATGCTGCTTGGGGTGTTAAAACTTGGAAAGAATTTCACAGGTTTCTGAACAAACAAGTTTTTTTTTTTTTTTTTTTTTTTAAGACATGGGACACCTTTTCCATGTTCTGGGAAGGGCTCTACCCCCAAATACTCGATCAGCGATCCCTTACTACTCTTCTGCACCCTGCATTAGATTGAGAGGTACTGGTGTCTTGGGGAGCAGTGACCTCGTTTGGGTGCCAATGTTCAGGCCTAGAAGTGGGCATAGACCTGAAGATTGTCTCAAGGTCACATGCTTTTCCACAGCCACAAGTGTCAGGCATTGGCACAACTGTGGAGTAGGGAAGAATTGTTGGTATGCGGAGTATAAAGGGTTCGCCCTTCCCTGAGACACTATAAAAACCTTGCCTAGTCTGAACAATGTGACAGGGTCTCTTTGGAGAATTTAGTTGTTCTGGTAATTATGAATGAAGTTACCAGTTGCCAAAACTGGTAGATTAGAGTATGAATACTTTAAGTGCTATTGATACTGCAGTGACTCAATTGAGCTGAATTTTTTTTTTTTAGAAGGAACACGGTTCATTGTTTGAACATTCTCAAATCCTTTAGTAAAATCAGCTTAGTTTTGCTGACCAGGGGGTAGCCTGAAATAGTCCTACAGGTGGGTCAAGGCTGTACATTTCAAACCAATGAAGTAAATGTTGGAAGGAAGAAAAAAGAAAAATTGTGGGTCAGATCATAATCCAGGTGTTTATAGTGGGTGGCATTTGCCAGTTGTCTCTGGCTGTCTTGTATGTATTTATATATCTTTCACAATAACTGCGGCCCCTTTGTCTGCTGGTTTGATGGCCCGATTGTTGCCTAAATGGTGTGGAGCTTTTTGCTCCACTGGTGACAGATTGTATAAAATGTTCTTTTGTTGGGTTGATATCAGGGATGTAACTCGCAGTCTGAAGCTGTTAATATAGGTGTCCAGTTTAGGGTTATGTCCTTGTAGGTGGCTTGGTAGCATAAAATGGAACCCCAAAATGCAAACCTATTTATGGCTGACCTGGAGGACAGATTCTTTAAAAGCACACAAAATGCCATATCGATACTATTTCTCTATTGATGACATTTTCATCATATGCACAGAAGATTAAGAAAATCTAAAAATTGTACTCACCGATTAACACATTTCACCCATCAATGAAACTAAAAATTGACTTTTTAAAAAACGTCAAGTTCCTAAACACCACAGTACACATCAGGGATGACAAGCTGCACACCTCAATATACGGGAAACCCATTGTCAGATGCAATTATCTCAACAATTCCAGCTTTCACCCCCAGCACACACAGCCAGACCATCGGATACCACCGTATATGCTCAGACCCAGAAGACAGAAATAAACATCTCGGAACACTAGCGGACTCCTTCCATAAGAAAGGGTACAAAGACAAAACCATCAATACCAGCATAAACACAGCCCTGAAAACCCAAAGAGAAAAGTCCTCCAATACAAAGAGAAAAAAATAAAATAAAATAAAATAACCATGTACTTCTAGTTATGACATACTAGTTACTGCACTAGAAGGGATAAGAAAGAAAATTAAGGATTTACAGCCCATCATAAACAGATGAAGCTACGAAAAAAAATATATAAAAAAAAAAAAAACACCACAATACTGGTTATCAGGCAACCCCCAACCTCAGACAGGAACTAATCAGCAGGAAACTTCATTTTGACTACAAAGTCACAAATAAAGGAACTAGGCCCTGCAACGAAAAACGCTGCAAACTGTGCAGCCATCAATCCATCATAAATGTTACACACAAGAGGGACCTTCAATATCACAGGGCCATACAGCTGCACCTCCAGTAGGGTTGTGTATCTCATCCATCCAATGCAAAAAAATGTAGCCAAGGATCTTTCATTACTGGAAAAGGACAAAAATTACAAGCACAAATACATTTGCACAGACACACCATTAAAGAGCATAAGGAAGAGGATTTCTGCACACCTTTGGGACATTTCAAATAACCAGACCACAGTATGGGAGTCTAAATATTTTGGTTCTCAAAAGGGAACTTGAATACTACTCAGGAAAGTAAACATTTACCCAAGAATGACAATTCTATTTGACACAAAAGATAATGGTCTAATTGTAGATTTTGGCTTCCTAAATCACTATTTACCATTTTTATGACCACTAACATCCTCCCTCCAATTCCAAAGCTCTCTCCCTGCCTTATTTCACCGGCTTTCCGGGCTTAATTACCTTTGCTGTGTACCTTTTTTAGTTGAGAGTGCGAGAGAGGGGGAAAAGGAGGAGAGAAAGAGAGAGAGGCGAGAGGAGAGATCCTACACTGTTTTTCTATTTAGAAACCCGATAATGCCCTGTAACATCAGTGTATAAGTGATCCAGTATTAAATATTTGTAAAATAAATATTTTAATAAATAGAAGTAAAAAAAAAGACAAAAACATCAGTTTATAAAACTTATAAACGTAAAATTAAATAAAACAGACCAAAACCATTATAGTTTCTGTCAAAGAAAATATGCTACTATTAACAATAGAAAATGCTTTAGAATGGGAGTTGTAATTGAAGTTCTTCCATTCCCCCCACTACCACCGAAAAAAAGGTATAATGTTATACCCGCTATGCATTTTTTTCAAAATGGGTTTAAATAAAAAACGTGCCTTTGTTACCAGCACGCCTGTAACTAAAGCTAGGAAAAAAAAAAAAAAAAAAGAAGAAGAAGATGGATTTACTATTCTAGAAGATCTATAAATACACTTGCTTTTATCTAACATTTAAAAGAAGACTAATATTGCTAAAACAGCATATCCAAGAACCAAGAAAAGTACTTTCAGTAAACGATCATATTTATCCTCAAGTTCTTTCACCAAAATTTCAAAAAAGGTAACAAAGAGGAAAGTCCCCCCTGCAATGCCTTGTAAGAGAGCTGAAGTTATACTGCTTGCCATGTTCTGTGCACTCTCAATGGCCAATCCAATTGAAATACCTATAGGAATCATTATACTCACTAAAAAAGCCATCTTAACAGCATCCCTCATTGAAGTTTTTGCTTTTGCCATGTTCACCCCCATTGCCACAGCAATTAATGTTTCATGAATTATAACACCTATAAAGAGGTTTAGCACCTTATCCCCCTGTTCCTGCAAACCAAGTGCCAAACCTTCAAAAACTGAATGGGCAGAGAGTGCAAACACTAAGCTGACAAGTCGAAGGGGACCGGACCTGGAGAGTTCTCTGATATTTAGGCTATGAGTGTGGTGGCTGTGGCCCCTTTCATGTTGGTTGTTGTCCTGGTTGGATATAAATGGACTTTCATATTCAGAGTCACTACCAGCGTCGGATCCCACGTTAAAGGTTTCCAAATCATAGAATGAACGTTTCTCTTTCCGGAATGTCAAGATTACTTGTTCCACAAAGACTGTGAGGAAAAATCCAACCAGCATAACAGTCTCTGCCAGTGGATAGTCTGTGTTGACATTGCCCATTTTTAGAACTTCCACAAACTGAAAAACAAAAAAAAAAATGAAACTTTATAAAAAACACACACACTTTTTCACCCCTTTGCACAACAAAATAAGACCCAATGCCAAATACTAAATTGTATGGATAAAGTTAGGAAGGATATTGAGTATTTAGCATTATATTTGGCTCAGATATTTACAAGAATTCTGCTACACTAAAACTGAACTTTACAGAGAAACAAAAAATTTGAGAACAGCTAGGCTTGCAGAACACACATACTGGGGTTGATTAACTACAACTGGAGAGTGCAAAATCTGGTGCAGCTTCAGTTTCCAGGGGTTTTTTTTTTTTTTTTTTTACAAAGCTTAAACCCTTCGTACCTAAGGGCAAAACAAATGTTGATGCCCAAGCAAAATTTTGCAACTTTGATATGTATTAGTAAAACCGTACATATCACCACAACTACTTTGTGCATCCAGGTGGATTATACAGATTTTTTTTTTTCAGGACAAATTGGGCTTTCATTTGGTGATAAATAGTAATGTATATCCTCTGATTTTTGGCCAAAAATAGTAAAATAAAAAAAAAAAAAATTATATATATTTTTTTTAAATTTAGCTGTATAATTCTTGCTACCATAACCTTTCACCAAAGAACAGCCCAAAAATATTCTCCTGCTCCTGACGATCACAGTGTATGGGCCCAAAAACATACTGACCCTGACCTTTGACCCAATCAATAACCCTGGCACTGACCTAAATCAAACCTTGATCTAGGCATTTATTATTTTAGAGTTTTTTTTTCCTCTCTTTGCAAAGAGGGAGGGAGATATACGATGCATCTCTCTCCTCTATTCAGAGAGAGAAAACACGGGGCAGGCTTCACAATGACTGATCGCTATGATAGCCAATCAGAGGCTATCACAGCAATCAGGTGACCCAGAATTGAGAGCTCCGGGTCAATTGTTAGTGTACGGGGCCTGGGGCTCTCAGTGAGCCCCTGGTCTCTGTGCTGGGGATGCGCACCCAGCACAAAGACAGATACCCAAATATGCAGCCCCTCGGAGAAAAGCCCAAAAAAGCCCTAAAAGATCCCAAAAACAGATGTCCGTGTTGGCAAGGGACTGAGAGGAGGAAATAATAGTTCTGCTTTACCTCTTAGCCACTCTCTCTAAACTTCCTTTGAGTCCTATTGTTTGTTTTTCGCAACGTCTCAGTTCATAATGTTCGTTTTTTGGTGTTTGCAGTCAACCCCAACGTATTATATATATTTTTTTAGGATTTACATTTGGTAGCAAATTTAGATATATATATTTTTTTCCAATAGTAAAAATTTCGAAATAAATAACTTCCTATAATTCTGTCCAATGTTTACATTATTTGTGCACCCTCATATTTACCACTAGATAGAACTATCAAAGCTTGTTTATTAAATTTATATCTAATAATGAACTTTTATGTAACATAGAAGAATGGTAAATCTCAAAGGGAATGCATACATTTTACTTTAAGGATGCTTTATTACCTTTTGACGATACATTGCAACGCACAATAAAAAAAAAAGTTTTTGCAGATTGTTAGCATAACATTAAGATGACGGTAAAAGCGGAGCGTCACCAAACCCATTTGGTCGGGTTGGTGAGAACATAAATTAGCATGATGGTAACTTTTTTACAATTGCTAAAAATCTGAATGACATTGCGTTCACTTTTATCAGCATTTGATTTCGGTGCAGTGAAGGCTTGTCATCTGACTTAATTGTAAGGACCCAGGGAGGTAATATTTTTTATTTTATGACATATAAAATGAATTGTGTATCTTCTTTTTTTTTTTTTTTTTACACGTGGAAACTGGATCTGGTCAGCGGAGACTATATCCAGACCCGCTCAGGTAGCTGTGTAGCAACAGATCACCACTTCTAATAGTTGAAATCAGCTAGCAATAGAACATTATTTCACTGATCTACTGCTGCAGGGAGAGGCTTGGACAGGGATTAGAACCACACTGTCCCAGGGGCTTCAAAGCGAATGCGAGTGGCCTGATGTTGCTGTTACAGCGTGCTCCTATGGAACGATTTGTAAAAGCATTGCATTCCAATTAGCCGGTTTGCATTACTGCATCTAAGAATTAGCAATCTCTATTAAATAAGGCCAAAAGAAATCCAAACTATTGTTTTAAATAGTTTTAGGGTTCATTCACACTGCCTGCATACTGAACCAAAGTAGTTTAGTGTGTGTACAACGGTCTGTTTTGATTGCGGTTAACTGGTTGTAGGGGGTGGTGCGAGGGCATCATCCCATTTTCTTTGACAACTTTATTTGAAGTGTACAAAGTGACCCTTTATGCATGTCAGCGAAGTGACACATGAGGCCTTCCTGTGCACTGTGATAAAATGCAGCATGTTTGCATTTAATTGAAGCTCACTGCACTGCACCTCCAGGTGTTGCAGTGTGAACTGGGCAAATAGAAAACAACTGTTTCTATGTGCCCTAGTGGTGACTGGTATTCTTCTAGTGTAGAATAATGCCTGTCACCGCATTATGTCTAAACAGGCACTGAGACGGGGGTACAACCTTTGTCATTTTTATCCCTGTTTAGTACATTTTTCTTCACTTTCTCTAACACCTTAAAAAGGTAGCCATTTTTTTAAATTTTGGACAGAGAAAACAAGAATTACATTTGTCAGCTTTTATTTCGGTCAGTCAACACATAGGGCTTTCCTCCCAGTGATGCATGTGGTACAGGTCATTACTTGGACTTGAAGGCATGAACAGCAATAAAAAGAAAAAAAATCTAACCCTTTCACACTCTATTACAAATGTGTTTTTTGTTGGAGAGATTTCCTGACAAAAAGCGAGAAGAAATAACCCCAATAGTGATAACAAATAGTTTAGCAAAGCAAAAGGAGACCCTCCACAAGTCCTCAGGTGTCAGACAGAAAGAGAGAATATATTTCTCTGCGTCTGGGACAGGGACCACAACAAAATACAGTTTCTAGTAGAATGGATAAATGTTAGAACCTCTGTCAATATTTTATTGCAGATATATATATATATATATATATATATATATATATATATATATATATATATATATATACATATACATATACACACACACACAAACACACACACACACCTGGAATAGGAGGCTAAAAAAGTCAGAATAGAAGTTCCGGAGAGCTTTGTGCAGCCCAGGGTTACCAGCTGATTTTTACTCACCAACAGTAACACATCCTAATGAAATGTTATATGTAAAAAATAAAAACAAAAGCATGTTTATACCTTTTCTCTCACTGCAGGAAGCAGAGCATTAAAGCATGTAGCCAAGAATACTCCTCCAGCAAATGAGTTACACAAGGAAAGGATCCTTTGTGAATGGGAAGCTCTCTCGATATCTGGCACAATTAGCTTGACAGGTAGAAGCGAACCCAGCATCATCAGCACAAATACTGCTAGAAGGCACAGCAGCTTTGCCACTACAAGATTCATTGTGATGACCAACTTTCTTGGAGATAACACAGAATGATGTCACGGTCAGCCTAAGGCAGTAGCAGCAGATTCAAATAAAGAAAAGAACAATTAGTTTATTAGCAAGCTTTTCAGGTAACTGCACAGAAAATAAATAAGTCATTCATTTATGGATATGTAGAGGAGGGATGTAAGTTGTTTGTTCGTGGCAAAACAGTCACACATTTCTAAGAACAGCTTTACCATAGTAAGAACTAGTCCGATGTGATTTTCCTAAACTGTACCCTTATCTGAGAATAAGATGACCCAGGAATTTGGGCAATGAATAACATCTAATGAGAAAAAAGCCCTGTTCATCCCCCCCACAGCTTTCAAAATTCTACCAGCTCTCCTAGTGTGACTCCCATGTATGAACACCTCAATTTTATTTGGAAGAATCACTCACTGCTTATTCAGTGTATGTGGCAGTTCTGCAATGCTGAGTGAAATGAACGGTAGAAATCTTTATTCTTCTCAAGCCCATCAGTACATTGGGTTCATTTACTGATGTGAAGTCCTGCCTCCCCATGTAAAATCTCTGGATCAAGTTAACAAGTAGAAGCAAAACTTATACAATATTAAAAATTAGAAAGTCTTCACCCTAACATTTTAAGAGATACTTCCAATGCGCTCAGCAGTGCTACCATCTTGATAGATCTGCCAAGCTATGGTGCAAATCAGAGGGAAAAGTTGAATGGTGCATGCATAGCCCACACAACAAATTGGGTGTAAGCTAAATATTTACTGTATTATTAAGTCATGGAGTATAGAGGTAAAGAGATTGTCACCTTGCCCAAACAGAGCGAAGTGACAGGTTCTCTTGAGGTGACAGATTACTGAGCGCAGTTCTTTAGTCATTTTTTCTAGTTTTAGGTGGAATACCTGGTAAGGTTTCCATTTCGGCTGACAAAACATAATTATGAATTATTGAAGCCCCACGCCACGCAAATAAAAAAACAAAAAACAATCCCTTGCAGTAAGGGCTGTGCCCACTATGCAAGGGTTAACTGCTCAATATTCAGAACTCCCGATGTCAAAAAGTAAAACAAAAATCCTAAATCAAATCAGTAGTGCTCAAAAAATTAGGCGGACGTCACCATGCATGCGTGCTGGACGTTGACCATCTTTGATGTTGGATTACCAGAGATTGCAACATTAACAGCACTGTTTTTAATGTCCATATGGAATAAGTGCAATTCTGTTAATAAAGGCTTTTAATCATAAGGTTTGCTTTGTTCCCTGTGTGTTGTACATTGTTGGTGGTGACCAAGGAAGCCAGAAATAACGCGGATGTCCAAGTGATTCCTTGCTGCATGGTGCAGAGGTTGGAGGAGGCATTTGCCGATGTGAATTTACACATAAAAACACTATTGACCACTCTTGATATGAAGGTTGTTATCTGGTAAGCCTCCCTGAAGCACAGTGTATGGTGAATTACTGGAATTCTGGCCTATTACCCATCTAACAAGTCTTTGTAGGATCTCACTCATTCCACAAATTGAGTGAATTGAGCACAAATTGATTTAAAACCTTTGTTTTACTTTTTCACACGAGAGTTTCTGGATATTGAGCACTATTTGTACATTGAATTATACATGCATTATGCGATTTATACGTATTCGGTTTTCTTTTAATATATGTATATCTGGTCTCTGGATATTTTGCTTGCAGCTACAAAGGAATTTTGATTGTTTGGAGAATATGGCACAGATTTTGTTATATTAAGGGGCTAACTGCTAGTCTTCTGTCGGGGGGAGATCTATTTACCTGATCCTCCGCACAGCTAGACTGGCCCCTGCAGCTTCTGTGTGCCCATGCTCTATGGTTCTGCCATCAAAACCACAGCAGGGTCCATAGCCCTGTTCTAAATGTGAAAAAGCTGGAGGGACTGTCCACCGCTGGATTGTAGGAGTACCTGCCAGGGAAGTGGAGAGTCAGGCAAGTAAAACTTGTTCTTCTCCGCTAGACAAAATGAGCTATTAACCATTGCAGTATAGGCGCATCCCCACTGCAAGAGAATTTATTTGTGCGGAGTTAAATCTTAATGTTCTTTGGGAAAAAAGGGACATCATGCAAAAGATATAGTAAAAAGAAATATCAAATCTGCTCTCTAGGTAAAGCTAAAATGGCACTTGCAATAGCTTCTGGCAGGAACTGCATCACTCTCCACTCCAGCAAGAACGAAAGGCTTGTTTACTCTAGGAGTGTTAGAATAAGAAGTAATAACTACCTTTTATAAACACTTGCCCAGCAGCCAGTGCTCTTCTTTGCTTTTCGGGGATGTGGGTTGGTCTTCGTCATTCTCATGTACGATGCAGGAGCGGTGGTCACACATTGTATCTGAGAATGCCAAAGAGCTTTGACCAGTTAAGCAACAAAGGAGCAGCTTCAGGGGATGGGGTATACTGAGAGGGGGAAGCTGTGAAATGTAAAGCTATGCACCTAGGTTGTGGTTAAAGCACTGTCTGCAAACATTAAATGACTCATTTTGGAAAAAAATGTGGTAGGGAGAGACTTGGGAACAAAGTAACAGCTGTAAGAGCAAATTAAATGTATATAAATCATTTCTAAAGGTAGCCTATTCAATGTAGGGTGCATTATATATAAAAAAAATATTTAAATGATCTGACAAGGGAAAAGGGTTCCAAGATAGATCGAAGATCTTGTTTACAATAAAAAGGTTACAGTGCCTTCAAAAAATAAAATAAATAAGTATTCATAGCCCTTGATATTTTCAACATTTTGTCATGTTACAACCAAAACGTAAATGTACTTTATTGGAATTTTATGTGATAGATCAACACAAAGTGGCATACAATTGTGAAGTGGAAGGAAAAATGATAAATGGTTTTCAAAACTTTACAGCTTAAGATCTGAAAAGTGTGACATGCATTTGCATTCAGCCCCCCTTTAATCAGATACCCCTAACTAATATCTAGTGGAACCAACTGCCTTCAGAAGTCACCTACTTAGTAAATGGAGTCCAACTGTGTGTAATTTAGTTTAAAATACAGCTGTTCTCTGAAGCCCTCAGAGGTTTGTTAGAGAACCTTAGTGAACAAACGGCATCATGAAGGCCAAGGAACACACCAGACAGGTAAGGGATAAAGTTGTGGGGAAGTTTAAAGCAGGTTTGGTTTTAAAAAAATATTCCAAGCTTTGAACATCTCACAGAGCACTGTTCTTTCCATTTTCGGATGATGGATTGAATATGGCACAACTGCCAACCTACCAAGACATGGCCGTCCACCTAAACTGACAGGCCGGGTAAGGAGAACTTTAAATCAGAGAAGTAGCCAAGGGGCCCATGGAAACTATCGAGGAGCTGCAGAGATCCACAGTTCAGGTGGGAGAATCTGTCCAAAGGACAACTACTAGTCTTGCACTCCACAGATCTGGCCTTAATGGAAGAGTGGCAGGAAGAAAGCCATTGTTGAAAAAAAGCCATAAGAAGTCCCATTTGCAGTTCGCGAGAAGCCATGTGGGGGCACAGCAAACATATGAATAAAAGGTGCTCTGGTCAGATGAGATCAAAATTGAACTTTTTGGCCTAAAAGCAAAAAACAGTGTGTGGTGGAAAACACTGCACCTCACCCTGAACACATCATCCTGACCGTGAAACATGGTGGTGGCAGCATCATGCGGGGATGCTTTTATTCAGCAGGGACAGGGAAGCTGGTCAGGGTTGCTGGGAAGATGGATGGAGCCAAATACAAGGCAATCTTAGAAGAAAACCTGTTAAGAGTCTGCAAGACTTGACACTGGGGCAGAGATTCACCTTCCAGCAGGACAACAAACCTAAACATACAGCCAGAGCTACAATGGAATGGTTTAGATCAAAGCATATTCATGTGTTAGAATGGCCCATTCAAAAGTTCAGACTTAAATCCAACTGAGAATCTGTGGCAAGACTTGGAAATTATTGTTAACAGACGCTCTCCATCCAATCTGACAAGAGCTTGAGCTATTTTGCAAAGAAGAATGGGCAAAAATGTCACTCTAGATGTGCAAAGCTGGTAGAGACATAGCCAAAAAGATGTGCAGCTGTAATTGCAGTGAAAGAGGATTTTACAAAGCATTGACTCAGGAGGGGCGGAATACAAATGCACGTAACTTTTCAGATGTTTGTAATCTTTTTTGCTTTATCACATAAAATCCCAATAAAATACATTTATGTTTTTGGTTGTAACATGACAAAATGTGGAAAATGTCAAGGGGTATGAATCCTTTTTAAAAAGGTACTGTATAGCAAACTAGGCTTGCTTGGTTTGGGGGGGGGGGGGGGGGGGAGGAAAAAAAAAGAGAGAAAAAAAAAAAAAGTCTGTTGGGAAAGGTCTTAACTAGCTTTGCACATCTAGAATTTGCAATATTTTCTCACCTCTTCTTTACAGTTCAGTTAGATTTGATGGTGACCGTTTGTGGACTGCAGTCTTCAAGTCATTCCACAGATTTTCAATGGGATTTAAGTCTGGGCTCTGACTAACCCATGCAAGGACATTCACCTTTTTCGCCTTCAACCACTGTGTGGTCATTTTTGCTGTGTGCTTTGGGTTATTTTCATGTTGGAAGGTAAACCTTCTTCCCATTGACAACTTTCTGGCAGAGGGCAGAATATTTTCCTCAAGAATGAGCTAGTATTTTGCCCCATCCATTTTTCCTTTTATCCTGACCAGTGCTCCAGTCCCTGTTGCAGAGAAGCACCCCTATAACAGGATATTACCACCTCCATGCTTTACTGTAGAAATGGTGTTTTTTGGATGGTGAGCTGTATTGGATTTCCGCTAGACATATCGTTTGGTGTTAAGGCCAAATAATTCAATTTTAGTCTCATGTGGCCTCGGAATCATGAAGGTGCGTTTTGTCAAAGCTCAGTCATGACCGCTTGTGGCCTTTGAGGAGTGGCTTTCCTTGGAAGCCTCCAATACTAGCCACATAAGTGGCAAATTTGTGATATTGTTGTCACATGCACACAATGACCACACTTTGTCATAAATTCCTGCAACTGCTTCAGAGTTGCTGTAGGCCTCTTGGTAGCCTCTGACCGGTTTCACCTGGCTCTTTCACAGTTTGGAGTGATCCAGGGAGGGTCCGAGTTGTACCAAATACCTTCCACTTCACTGTCCTTCTCAGCTTCCACTTCACTGTGCAGCATTGATAAAGCCTTTGACTTGTTTTGTATCCATCTCCTGACTTGTACCTGTCCACAACTTTATCTCAGAGATCTTTTGACAGTGTCTTGCAACCCATAGTTAAATTGTCTGTTTCAATTGCACTGCCAGGGACTGGAATGTTCCAGGAAAGCGGTTTTCATGCTAAGCTAATAAGAAAGGACCACAGCTGATCACAGTTGAACGTAAAATGCCTGTGTGTGCGCCATTGAGAAGAGGATTAGCTACACCTTATTGAGTTTACAAGTCATTTTTAGGAGGGTGATCCTTTTTCCAACTGAGTGATTCTGTTTATGAATTATTTTTCTTTCTTTCTGACATGTTGGTGTTATATCTTTCACTTGGATGTAAGTTGCATTGAGTAAATATAGCTGGATAAACCAGCAGTTTGAAAAAAATTGAAAATTAATTTGGGTACAATGTTGCATGGTATAGCAATAGTCAAAGTGTGATGGCACTGAAAGCTGAAAAATGGCCTGGACTGGAAGGGGGTGAAAGTGTCCAGTCTTGTGGTGGTTAAGCTCTAGCTTTTTAGTCAAAACAAGTCACAATGTATTTATACTCAGAAGACAGAACAGGTGAGGATAAACAATGACAAATGGAAAATGCAATCCCAGTGAATAGCACTACTGTAAATGTAAAGCCTAACTGAAAGAGGTTTTGTTTGCACAGACATTACACAGTAGATGTGCTTTACTAATTTATGCTGGCACAGCATCTTTTCTTCACTGCAAGAGTGTGTGGCAGTGTGACAACGCAGGAGAACACGGGGAACATGAAAAGGTTTTTGTCACTCTAACAGGAAGTGCATAAACAAGGACTGTTACGAGATCATCATCAGGAGAGCTGCACATTTAAAAATTGCTAATGAAATTGCATTGGGCCTGGTTCACACTGGTGCAACTGTATTATTAGTTGTATTTGCAACCAATTTCCAACGCGATTATGTAGTGCAACCGCAATGCGATTTGGGGCATTCTTTTTACGTGATTTTCATACTGCTGCGATTCCCATTTTGACCAATGGTGCACACATCTGTTGCGACAAACCCTACCGTGCAAAAGTTTACGCAGGCATGAAAAAAAAAAAAAAAAAAGCTGTAAACTAAGAATGCTTTCAGAGATAGGATTAGTAGTTTATTTTTATCAGTTAACAAAATGGAAAGTAAAACTCAAATCATGTTGCTTGTACAAGCAATTTTTATATAAAAAAAAAGAATAGAAAATTAAAAAGAAGAGGGAAGAAAACTGTACTTAAGCCAGTGCGGCAAATCACCATAGGTTTGTATTTCCAGTTTTGACACATTGCTGGGATTACTCTCCAGCCAACTAGAGCATCTGAACACATCCTTCTGAAATAGCCTTCAGCTTGTTGAAAGATTAATATTCACATTAAAAAAGAAGTATGGCCAAAGCTTTTTTCTATGGATCCCAGGAGTGCAGTTCGTTATGCACTCCTGTGACTAGTTTTCAGCTGACAGCAGGCTAAAATTTACTGTCTGCTGACGTCACTCAGCCGGTCCAGGCTCAAGAAAGATCCTGATCATATGGTCACGATCCACTCAGGTGCCTGGACCAGCACCTGGTTCAGCCTCTCAGCGATCCGCTGAGAGCCTAAGCCAGCCCTTCCTATCCCCTCCACAGCCCAGCACTCCAGTAAGCATTGAAGGGGAGAGCAGAGAGTTGCTGATTGACCAACACGGTTCTCTGCTCAGAGCAGAGGGGGAGAACTGAGCAGCAATCAGCGCTGTTTGATCGCTTAGTCCTCAGTGCAGTGCCGGCGGGGGACAGATGCAGCATCTGATCGATGTTGGTAAAGCTGTAGGGCCAGATGAGGGAGAAAGGGTAATTAAGGAATGAATGCACTCCTGCACAGCCCTTTTCATCTCATAACACCATTCCGGGGGCTCCTGCTTCAGTAAGCTCACCAGAATCAGGGCAAAAGTGGTTTAGCTTACAGTTGTGAGAGTCAAGCTCGTCAGAAATTACACTGAAAATGTGCAGCAGTCATTAAGAATTTTTGGGGCCACTTCTTCCTCTTGCAGGCCATCTGGGTTGTATTGCCATTGCTCTAGACCCAACAGCAGGACTGTAACCCACTTCAGATTCCTCCTCTGGTAATAGTGTAATGGAATGCAGAGCGGTTGTGGTGTGGATGAATCTGTGTCCCCAGCAGCCTCACGTGCATAACTAGCAGGTTCTTCCTCTATGTCACTCTGAAGGTCCTCCCCAACTTGATTGCGTACTGCAAATTCAAACAGTTTTTTTGTCTATCATTGCAATAATATGCTATAGTATATATATATATATATATATATATATATATATATATATATATATATATATATATATATATATATATATATATATATATATATAAGCTAGCTTACCTTTGCATGTCTTGTTATAGCCTTAAAAAGGAGCTCCAGTCTCCCCTAAAATCAAATTAAAAGTCAGCAGCTACAAATACTGTAGCTGCTGACTTTTAATATAAGGACATATCTGTCCAGGGATCCAGCGATGTCAGCACCAAGACGATTCTTCAATTGGCTTCAGGTGCAAGCGACGGCATCTTTACTAAGGGAAACTGGCTGGGATGCCTTCAGGAGGAGGGGCCGGACATAAGCAGATCGCCATGGTGATCTTACCTAGAAGTGGGAGCAAAATGCAGAGTTCCCCCCACCCTTTTTTTTTTTTACACTTTTTATTAACGAATGTGTGTTACAGTAACAAATTTCAACAAAATGTGAGCACAATAGCAATAAAATACAGTTAAACTGACATGTATCAAGTTATTTGAAAATGTATATACAGCTGAGCTTCCCCTTTTGCGTGCAGCTCAGCTTTAAGAACTTCAGTTCCTGTGTATACACATATGGGAGGGTGTTAACTTGCAGCAGCTCCACTCCTCACCTGAGTTTTTTTTTTTTTTTTTTTTTAGGTTATTGCAACAATCCCTCATACCTTTACAGTGCGTACATAAGGCTGTAACTGCAAAACATAGAAAACACGACTTATACTCCCATTTCCTTTCAGGTACCTAGCGATGGGTCATTCCTTTGTTAGTCTGCAATAGGGGTTTCCAGTGGGGAAATAACCAGTGAGCTATAATATCCATGACACCAGCCATATAGGATGTGCTGAAGGAGGTTATAATGAAGAAACCAACTAAGGAAGAATAGTCCAATATAGCGGAAGTTTTCTGGGAGTGCTGCAATTTCCCCAGTTGTGTGGGAGCGATTGATGCGAAACACATCCAGATCATCAAGCCAGTAGCAGGCAGCAAATTCTTTAACTACAAAAAGGTTTTCTCTTTTGTACTACTAGCAGTGGCTGATGCAAATTTTAGTTTTACCTACATTAACATTGGGTCCTATGGAAGCAGCTCTGACTCCAGTATTTTTGCCCATTCTACATTTGGTTGAATGCTGCATGACGATGGACTTCACCTCCCAGAACTGTACACTGCCAGGAGCATGAGATCCTCCTTTACCTTTTGGTTTCTGGGGAATGAGGCCTTTGCCCCGAGTGAGCACCTGCTAAGACTATTCAAATCACTCACTGAGCAGAAAAAAATAATTTTCAATTATTACCTCACCAGGGAACAAAGAGTTCTGGAGTGCGCCTTTGTTATTTCTGTACACAAGCGGCATTTTCTGCATACTCATCAGTTTGACCCTGAAGAATGCCATCTCTGCTAATAAGGCAGCATGTGCGCTCCACAACTTTGTCAGTGCGATGGCTACCTTTTTGAGGACTCCCTAACATGACATGGAAAGGGCACAATGATCCTTAACTAGGGGCAAAAGTAATGGTGCTTACAATCATGACCATTTTACATCCTTCTGGTCAGGTGCCATGGCAGCTTGATGCCATTGCATAATGTATCTGGAAAACAAACTTAAGAGATCAATAACTATCCAGCATGTTATTTGTGTTTCCTAATAAAAAAAATATTCCAACAGTGACATAATTGGTATTTTTTTTCTTTGCTTTTTGTCCATTATAAAACGGCTGATGTTGCTATATACAATTTTTTTTTTTGTGGCGCAACCACTATAGGGGGCTGAAATATGAAACCACACTGCTTACTAATTCTTACATGTGGTGGCTGAATTTGGTTTCTTTTTAAAGATTTTTTTACTTGATTTCCATATGGCGATCCATTCAGTTAGTCTGTTGTTCCTCAACAGGACAAGCTCTCTGCAAATGTATCAAATTTAGAGGGATGAGACAAACCATTTACCACTGACAGGGGTTCTTACAAATAATCAGCCTTTTATTCATTAAAACCTTCATCCCAAAAGTACAAAAAAAAAAAAAAATTGTTATAAATATTTATGTAACTGCAGTGGGAGCTGCAAGCTGCAGCTTCAATTTGTTGGCGTTTTTAACTCTGCTAGTCCATCTAACTCTCCCCCTACCACCAGACTGACAATGCTGCTGTCTGCTATGGCCTCTGTGCTCCTTCGTCCAGAGTGGGGGCACTCTAATACAAGGGGAGGTGTGTTACTGGCCAGATCACCAGGTGAAAAAAAAAAAAAAAAAAAAGCATAAAAAGAAAAAAAAAACTGATACAGCCGCCACATCTAATGATTGGTAAGCTGCAAAATATTATATTTTTTCGTTTTAGGTTTAATACACATATTTGGAGCAGAAAACACTGTACAAGGTTGAAATATCATGATAGCCTAAATTTTGAAGCAACCAATACACATGGTTAAAATATCACCCATACACAGATGAGAATATCATTTTGGGCTATTATCAGAGCTAAGAAGAAACTTGTTGCAAAAAGGGATACCACGATAGTTGCTGAATAGCTGGTCTCAGCAATGCAGTACATTCTCCCTGACCCCACGTCTGGGTACAGCTACAACAAGGGTACCCAACCACCAGGTCATGGCCCAGTATTGGGCGTGGCCTCTCTGCAGTTGAGCCGGCGGGTGAGCAGAGAGGACATCTCTCACCGTCCGCACTGCATCACCGCAGTTCCACCCTCACTGTGCAGCCACGGACAGCAGAGAGATTACATCATCTTTCACTGCCCGCCCTCACTCTGGGACACAGCCACTGGCAAGTGCCAAGTGGCAGGTGACACGCCAATCCGCATCTGGTTACATAGTTACATAGTAGGTGAGGTTGAATAAAGACAATAGTCCATCCAGTTCAACCTGTGTAGGGTTTGTGTGGCTGTAATCATCTCACATAGCCCTGAATGTTCTGATCCTTGAGATGTACGTCTAAGAGTCTTTTGAAAGCCACCATACTTCCCGCAGAAACCACCTCTTATGGTTGAGAATTCCACAATCTTGTAGCCCTAACAGTAAAGAACCCCCCCACGTTGCCTGAGGTTAAAACTCTTCTCCTCTAATCGCATTGTATGCCCTCGAGTCCTCATGCAATCCCTTCGACTGAACAGCTTTTTTTCTAAGCTGAGATCCCCATTGAGATATTTAAAAATTGCTATCATGCCCCCCCTCAGGCGTCTCTTCTCCAGGGAGAATAAATCAAGCGATTGCAGATGCTCTTCATAATTAAAAAGGTCCTCCAATCCCCTAATTAGTTTAGTTGCCCTTCTCTGGACTCTCTCTAGCTCCAACACATCCCTCCTGAGGACTGGCGACCAGAACTGGACAGAATACTCCAGATGCGGTCGGACCAGAGTTTTATAAAGTGGAAGGATTATAGTCTTATCTCTGGAATACATCCCTTTCTTTATGCATGCTAATATTCTGCTGGCTTTGGCAGCTGCCGCTTGACATTGCATGCTATTGCCTAGTCTATCATCAACCAAGACTCCCAGATCTTTCTCCATTTTTGATTGGAGGCAGGTGATGTGACAAGCTGCATCTAAAAGGCAGGTGACAAGGTGCATCTGGTGGCAGGCGACGGTGGCAAGTGACATGCTCAGGGCTCCCACTAATTCTTTATTCTGGTGAGTTGAACCATTTCATTTTATATTACAATGTAATAATATAAATAATGCGCCTTAATTATCCTGACACCATATCAATCATGGTGCCTTGAGGATTGAAGCATCAACACCAGCTATTGCCCTGACAAATTGCCCTTGAAAAATGCACATTTACTACACAAGCCCCCCCCCCAGGGGCCTTGGCATAATTTACTTCCACACAGCCTGTCCCCGATGTCAAAAAGGTTTGGGGACTGCCGATTTACGAACACTTAGCATACATAAGCATATCAAGGCAAAAAAAAAAAAAAAAAGACAAGAAGCTTAATTTTTTTTTTTTTTTTTTCTGAACTGAAGCTGAAAAGGTGTCCCAATCTTCGAAGTGAATGCGAACAATATCCAGCAATGCTCTCTACTTCTTGCAGTGGACCTTATGCATTGAGTCCCGGGTGTTGTAGAAATAAGGATGGTCACAGACCAGCTCTTCATTGTCAAGGTTAGGCTTCTTGCTTCTTCCCTCCACAATGTTTTCAGCTTGACAAGATTACATGTTGGGGGGCGGGGGTGTAAGAAAAGTTGGGAGGAAAAAACAAAACGTGCCGGAACCTCATCAAAAATAAATACATGCGATTCAGACTATCTATTGAAGTCAATAGGGCACAAAAAAAAAAAAAAGAAAAAAAGCACTGCACCAAAGTACTACAGGTACATTCCCCATAGCTGCATTGTAATTGCATTCTATTGATATGAACAGACACCACTGAAATTCATGTAATTTCCAATGTTGTGTGATTCTGTACGACCCAAGTCGTATGTGAAATCACACCAGTGTGAAACAAGTCTTAAGATATATTACATGTTAAAACTTATAGGAGGAGAGTTAAGATAATTATACTTCATTTTTTTCCCCATTAATATCTTTGAATAAAAATATAATTAAGTCAGTATAATAAACCAATGCATAACATGGATGCTACAAAGTCCAAGCAAACATACAGTATCTCACAAAAGTGAATACACCCCTCACATTTTTTTGTAAATATTTTATTCTATCTTTTCATATGACTACACTGAAGAAATTATACTTTGCTACAATGTAAAGTAGTGAGTGTACAGCTTGTATAACAGTGTAAATTGGATGACCCCTCAAAATAACTCAACATACAGCCATGAATGTCTAAACCTCTGGCAACAAAGGTGAGTACAACCCTAAGTGAACATGTCCAATTTGAGTATTACAAGTGTTCTTAGGTGTGAATGGGGAGCAGGTGAGTTAAATTTGGTGTTAATCGCCCTCACTCTCTCATACTGGTCACTGGAACAACAACATGGTACCTCACGGCAAAGAACTCCAAGGATCTGAAAAAAAAAAAAAAATCTTGCTCTACGTGAAGATGGCCTAGGCTAAAAGAAAATTGCCAAGACCCTAAAACTGAGCTGTAGCACAGTGGCCAAGACCATACAGCGGTTTAACAGGACGGGTTCCACTCAGAACAGGCCTCACCATGGTTGACCAAAGGAGTTGAGTGCATGTGCTCAGCGTCATATCCAGAGGTTCTCTTTGGGAAATAGACGTACGAGTGCTACCAGCATTGCTGCAGAGGTTGAAGGGGGGGGGGGGGTAAGCCTGTCAGTGCTCAGACCATACGTCACACACTGCATCAAATTGGTCTGCATGGCTGTCATCCCAAAAGGAAGCCTCTTCTAATGATGATGCACAAGAAAACCCGCAAACAGTTTGCTGAAGACAAGCAGACTAAGGACATGGATTACTGGAACCTCCTGTCCTGTGGTCTGATGAGACCAAGATAATTATTTGGTTCAGATGGTGTCAAATGTGTGGCAGCAACCAGGTGAGGAGTACAAAGACAAGTGTGTCTTGCCTACAGTCAAGCATGGTGGTGGGAGTGTCCCTGTCTGGGGTTGCATGAGTGCTGCCAGCACTGGAGAGCTACAATTCATTAAGGGAACCATGAATGCCAACATGTACTGTGACATACTGAAGCAGAGCATGATCCCCTCCCTTCGGAGAGTGGGCCGAAAGGCAGTATTTCAACATGATAACGACCCCAAACACACCTCCAAGACAACCAATGCCTTGCTAAAGAAGCTGAGGGTGAAGGTGATGGACTGGCCAAGCATGTCTTTAGACCTAAACCCTATTGAGCATCTGTGGAGAATCTTCAAACAGACGGTGGAGGAGTGCAAGGTCTCAACATCCACCAGCTCCGTGATGTCCTTATGGAGGAGTGGCAACATGAAGTTCTAGTGAACTACAAACCCATAAGGGTTAAGGCAGTGCTGGAAAAGAATGGTGACCACACAAAATATTGAAACTCCGGGCCCAATTTGGACATTTTGAGTTAGGGGGTGTACTCACTTTTGTTGCCAGCGGTTTAGACATTGCTGTGTGTTGAGTTATTTTGAGGGGACAGCAAATTTACACTGTAATACAAGCTGTACACTCACTTCTTTATATTGTAGTAAAGTGTCATTTCTTCAGTGTGGTCACAAGAAAAGATATATTTACAAAAATGTGAGGTGTGTACTTTTGTGAGATATTGCAACAATAAAATCCCATGGCACTCAAAATGTCCAGGTAACATTACATAAGAATGCATTGAAAGTGAATGTCACAGCTTAACAGAAAATGTCACATATAATATAAAATAACTTACATGAAGGTAATGCAATTTCCATTATCTTCTTTGTGTTCCTAAACATACTATGAAGAAAATATAATTGTTAGCATAAAAAAAAAAAAAAAAAAAAAAAAAAAAAAAAATTTAAATATAAATTTTACTTGATGAAATACTATATTAAAGTCTTCTAGTTAAAGCCCACAAATAAAATAAGATAGTCTTTATTTTATAAAATAACTTTAAAATGATTAGAGACTTTGAAAAAAGTTTTTACTAAGATTGTACTGTAATTTGTCCATTACAACACACATGCTATTGCACTATTTTGGGAGCCCGACTCATAATTTGCTATTCAAGTGATTGTAAAGTCTCCTTTTTTTTTCCTATTAAAATAACAAAACATGTCATACTTACCTCTCCTTCCTCTGTGTAGTGGTTTTGCACAGGGCGCCCTGGATCCTCCTCTTCTTGGGTCCCTGGCTGGAGCTCTTGGCCTCTCCCTCCCGTTTAGTGCCCCCACAGCAAGCAGCTTGCTATGGGGGCACCCGAGTCAAGCTGCAGATCTGTGTGTCCATTCAGACATGGAGCTGCGGTTCGGCCCTGCCTTCTCTCTCTCCTGATTGGCTGACTTTGATTAACAGAAGCTGGAGCCAATGGTGCCACTGCCGAGCCTTAGCCAATCAGGAGAGAGAGTTCCGGGTGACTGAGGCACTCGTGGACATCGATAGAGAGGGGGCTCAGGTAAGTGCTGAAAAACAGAAGGTTTTTTTTTTGTTTATCCTAATGCATAGGATGCAATAGCATAAAAAACATTCTGACTTTACAACCCGTTTAAGAGCATAGCTGTTTTAGACTAAAATGTTCTGTTTAGGTTTAGTTTCTAATATTAATAATATTTCTTGGATGTAATACTCTTAGTTATAATGCTGCTTCTTATTGGGTGCGATCTTCAGCTATGCCTAAGTTAAGATCAGTTACAATGATTTATGCTTTTTGCTGTATTGCTATGACGATTTGTGACCTTGATGTTTGGATTCATGAAAATGATTTTTCCTTCTTTTGTCACATGCTGAGATGTTCCTATGAAAAGGAATGCCATTAATCGTTCCTATTGTTTGGTTATACTTTTTGAAAAACGAATAAAAAAATTAATACAAATTTACAAAAAGTGGGGTCAGGCTCCAGAGTGAAATCTGTTTTATATGAGTCCAAAAGGTGGTGTTTCCCTGTTGTCTTATATCTTGTGGGAATTCCACATTCGTTGTGAAGTTTTTCCACTGCTGCTGTTACATTTTTCACAAATTAAATAGAGATAGGGGAAACCCAGTTTTAGAGGCTTGAAGCGGAACTCCATCCAAAAGGGGGAGTTCCGATTTAAGTCCTTCTACCCCCCCCCCCCATATTTGGCAGGTAATTTTTTTGGGGGGTGGGTACCTGGTTTTGGACAGGTACCCACTTCTGTTGCTCCCAGTTCTCCTTCCGCTCACCCCCGCACTCTTCTGCGACATGTCACAGAAGACTGCGGGACCATTCACAAGCGCATCGCCACTTGAAAGCAGCATAGTCGGCTGCCCACAGTTAGGATGCCGGTGCCAGGAGCCCAAAAGCTAGTGAAGGACTAGCCCGGGTGAGCATGGCGCTAAATCCCTGGACAGGTACGTTTTCTTATGTTAAAAGTCAGCAGCTACAGGATTTGTAGCCGTTGACTTTCAATTTTTTTTGCCCAGACAACTGCTTTAAGTAGATGTGCAGACCTGGAAGCAGAGGCTTATCTCAGCCATAAATGTATTTAAATCCAGAGTGTTCAGTAGGGACTGGACAAATTTTGTAAAGTACATGTGCAGGCAGGGAGGTTCTACGAGTCGATTTCTGTACAACCGTCCTATCGGATTTTCTCCTCTCGATCATTGCCGTAGGTTAATAGCCAACAGTGCTGATCAGTAGTGTATTGTGACAGCGGGGAAGTCTCCCTGTTCTCAAAATACAATAGCTCAATGGGAATATTCCCCGCATCCACAACAAGTGGGTGGATGAGGTAATGGAGTCAGTTTTATTCCTTCAACCTGCTGGTTGATGGGAAAAAAATGACTAATCTATGACCAAGGTCAGGTGTGCTTTGACCTAAAAAAAAAAAAAAAAAAACCCACAAAGGACAACAGCTCAGGGAAGTTTTATAAACCTCCAAAAACAGAAGGCAAAAGAGAAGCACACGTAGGGAAAGAAAACCCACTACAACTTAAAAGCACAAAAGCTGTGCAATGCCTTACAATTTGTTTTCTTTAGAAAGCAGCCACATCCTGAGTAAAAAAGTCTGTTCCTACTAAAATGGAGAAGAAAGGGACCCCTGCTATGTGGAAGCAGTAGTGTCTCTGAGGAGGTTCAGCACGCTCCCTGTTGAGCTAGAACTATTCAATCATCAAGAGCATGGGCATTGCTGAGCTATAGGTCTGATGCAGAGGATGCGTTCTACACAGAATAAGGTCCCATGCACACTGAGCATTTGCTCAACTCCCCTAAACGCCTTTTCTCCTGACATAAGAAAAAAACGCTTAAAAAAAAAAAAAAAAAAAAAAGATAAAAAAAAGAAGAGCCTAAAGCTGCGTTTTGCACACACGTTTAGGCATGTCAAGCATTTGGGCGCTCATGATTTCCACAAGCTAGAATTATTTTGGAAGGAACTCACTCAAGCGCTAAACAGTTTTTGTTCCGCCAAAAAATCTCCTCTCCTGAACGGGCAAGTGATGGGTTTTTCTTCAGCCTGCCAACACTCCTTTTGTAATACACCTGTAAAATACATGCGTGTATGGCCACATGCGTTAACAGTCTTAAAAAAAAAAAAAAAAAAAAAAACCTATAACCTACCCAAACCCAGGTTCATAAACACACTTCATACCTGGAAACGAGTGGTGTCCCAACCATCTGTCACTTGCTGCTGCTCCAGTTTCATGCCCAGTGCATAGCAGAAGACCTACAAAATAAAAAAAAAAAAAAAATAAAAAATTAAAAAAAAATGACGTCCGACACACAGGATCTTAATTGTGTGCCCCGACACTGCACCCACAGTGCCCCATACATTTAACCTGCACTGAACAGAGGGCCTCAACACCTGGGCTAACACACTACCTCTTAGTCCCGGTTCACACTTATGCGATGCAGGAACCCTGCGAATCAACTGCGGGTTCCCGCATCGCATTCCCAACGCAGGCAGTTACAACTGCCATATGCAAATCGCTGGGGGTGTCAATTCAAAAAGGTAATGACAACCCCAGATCAGTTCACATATCGCTGTGCGAACTGACATTCGGACATGAATCGGATCGCATAAGTGTGAACCACCATGCGATCCGATTCTGGTGCGGACCCAATAAAGGGTCCTGTGCGTGTTTGTGCCGAATCAGATGAGAGTTCTGCCATACTATCTGTATGGCTGAATTTGCATCGCACAGACATCACATGTGATTTTCAGAGCAGTGCACTCCGAATCACATGTGATGTCTGCCATCGCACTAATGTGAACCGAGCCTTAGAATGGCTTCCTGCATTACTGGTGAAGGGGCCTCCAGAAACCTCAGGAGCAAATCCTTTAATCAGTCCCACTTAAGCCATTCCAAGGTAGTAAGACAACCCATATATGCTTTTTTTTTCGTTCAACCAATTGCTCCCACCTATTGTATTTGGCCAGAATACACAAATCAGTGCTGTCAGCTATAGCTGGTAATGCTGATTTATCAGAGGAAAAAAAAAAAAAAAAGCTCATTGTTCAGAGGTCGATCAGTAGATTGCCTTCTGTACAACTAGCAAGCCTATACATGGATCAAAATCTGGCCAGTCCCTGTTGAACAGGCCAAATTTCAATCCATGTATGGCTGGCCAATGGCCCCTGCTGCTGTCTCTGAGCCTATGAGTGAGAACTCGGAGAGACCCTCTACTCTTGTGCACAGTGTTGGACCAAGATCAGGCTCAGGTAAGTATAAAGGGGAGCTGGGGTAGCGGCATGCAAAGGTTTTTTACCTTAATGCATAGACTGCTGAACTTCTGATATTGCTGAGGCTCAGTTTTCGCCCCATTTACTATATCCGGTGACTATTATTAGACAGAAAGTGAGGGGGGGGGGGGGGGACTGCAATACTCAAAACAGTCAGCAATAAAAAATTGACTATTAAAATAGGAGGTTTAGCATATACAGCTTCCACACATGGCATAATTTAAAGCAATACATACTTCTCTTTTCTTGGCTCCCTGCCTGCTCTGCTCAGCTGCCAACGTCAAAGAAAGAAAAGCTATGCAAGCTCCCAAATCGCTTTACATGAAGGTTACACGGGGCTGAGGACTGTCTTTCCTCCCCTTGTGGCAATGCTTTACCAATCACTGAGCACCACAGCTGTCACACAGGATGCATAGGACCATAGCATCAGTACTTAGTTTATAGACAAGATCTCAGAACCCATGTATCCTTCCTAGTTTGCTGTTTAGCCATGTTCTCTGTTTGAATTGCTCAGGTTACTGGCAGGTTTACATTAAAGCCCAACCACAACCATTTTTTTTTTTTGGATAGACTTTAGGGGAGGAAAAATGTCTGTCAATTTTAAGCGGCTATTCTTAACCCGGATGTGGAGATTACACTTTACTGCTTATCCTTGCAACAAACAGTTGCCACCAAGAAAAGGACGACAAATATGGTAATAATAACCTAACAGAGTATTTACCTCTCAAGGCTCATTCAAACTATCTCCAAGGAGCTGCAGTGCCTCAAAAGCTGGCTTAAAGTGCCATGTAATGCCCCCTGTGTAACCATTCAATCCAGCATAGACTAGTATACAATCACAAGGTCATATATATATATATATATATATATATATATATAAATAAAAAAAAAAAAAAAAAAAAAAGGTAAAAATCTCTCACATTCTTTCCATTTTTTTTGGTCTTTCAAATAATATTTGGTCCACATGCCCTCAACAGAGCATGGTTTCCCCTCAAGGTCCACTGTGTGGTTGTGAGCAGTTTGTGTCTATTAAGGTGCATATATGTGAACCTCTCTGCTTGAACTAACATTTCCCAGGTAGTAAGGTGGCCAGAGATTCTATTGCACACTCTAAAGCCAGTGGGTGGCAACATCATCAACGAGTGTCTGTCATTACGTGCTGCCACTTGATGTGTAGACACAGATTTGTATTTGTATTTCAACAAGATAACGATCCCAAACACACCTCCAATATGACCACTGCCTTGCTAAAGAAGCTTAAAGGGTAAGGAGGGTAAAGGTGGTGGACTGGCCAAGCATGTCTCCACACCTAAATCCTATTGAGCATCGGTGAGGCATCCTCAAACGGAAGGTGGAAGAGCGCAAGGCCTCTAACATCCACCAGCTCACTGATGTCGTCATGGAGGGGTGGAAGAGGACTCCAGTGGCAACCTGTGAAGCTCTGCTAAACTCCATGCCCATGAGGGGTTGAGGCAGTGCTAGAAAAGAATTGTGGCCACACAAAATATTGACACGTTGGGCCCAATTTGGACATTTTCTCTAAGGGGTGTACTCACTTTTGTTGCCAGCGGTTTAGACATTAATGGCTGTGTGTTGAGTTATTTTGAGGGGACAGCAAATTTACACTGTTATACCGCCCCCCACTGGTACGCCACTGGAAGCCTCTTCTAAAGATGATGCACAAGAATGCCCACAAACACTGTGCTGAAGACAAGCAGACTAAGGACATGGATTACTGAAACCCTGTCCTATGGTCTGATGAGACCAAGATAAACTCATTTGGTTCATATCATGTCAAGCGTGTGTGGCGGCAACCAGGTGAGGAGTACAAAGACAAGTGTGTCTTGCCTACAGTCAAGCATGGTGGTGGGAGTGTCATGGATTGGGGCTGCATGAGTGCTGTCGGCACTGGGAAACTACAGTTCATTGAGGGAACCATGAATGCCAACATGTACTGTGACATACTGAAGCAGCACATGATCCCCTCCCTTTGGAGACTGGGCCGCAGGACAGTATTCCAACATGATAACGACCCCAAACACACCTCCAAGACGACCACTGCCTTGCTAAAGAAGCTGAGGGTTAAAGGTGATGGACTGGCCAAGCATGTCTCTAAACCTAAACCCCACTGAGCATCTGTGGGGCATCCTGAAACGGAAGGGGGAGGAGCGCAAGGTCTCTAACATCCACCAGCTCCATGATGTCTTCATAGAGGAGTGGATGAGGACTCCAGTGGCAACCTGTGAAACTCTGGTAAACTCCATGCCCAAGAGGGTTAAGGCAATGCTGGAAAATAATGGTGGCCACACAAAATATTGACACTTTGGGCTCAATTTGAACATTTTCATTTAGCGGGGTACTCACTTTTGTTGCCAGCAGTTTAGATATTAATGGCTGTGTGTTGAGCTATTTTGAGGGGGCAGCAAATTTACACTGTTATACAAGCTGTACACTCACTAGTTTACATTGTAGCAAAGTGTCATTTCTTCAGTGTTGTCACATGAAAAGATATAATAAAATATTTACAAAAATGTGAGGGGTGTACTCACTTTTGTGAGATACTGTATATTTCAAAGTAAATATTTATTAATTTTTTGCAGTAACATGGTGTAAGCGGAGTTTAGGTTGATTGACAATAGTTTTCACATTGCTCACACTGCAAAGATATCTGGAGGAGGTTCTGCCAATCTCAGGGTGTGTCACACCCCTTCTGCCTGGGTCTATGGTGTGTATGTGCTGGGACTAACAGGGAGGTGAAGCCTCCATCAATCAACTTAGATCTTGCCCCCATAGTGTCTGGCAAGAGGACATGGAGGGCATGGGGGGGGAGGGGGGGGGGGGGTTCATTGACCACTGTGCTTATGCCATGCGCACAAAAAAGAAAAAAAGGACTAAATTAACATGGTTCAAATCTCAGCTGGTCCTTGCTGAAGCGGCCACAATTCAAGCTGTCTATGAGTAGGCGGAATAAGATCGACTTGGGTACAACCAACATGTTGGATTTTAAGGTTGTTACTATTTAACAGAGGCTATAGCCACTAGCAATAATCACTGTGTTGTCCTGACAGCACCAGCCCCACCCTCCCCACAATGGCTCCGCAGGAAGGATTCTCCCACAAACACTGGCTGTGTTAATTTGGGAGGGGGGGGGGGGGGAATAGAATTTTTGTAAGAACTTACCGTAAAATAATAATTTTCTCTGAGTATTCTGACAGTCGCCGCCCGATGGCATTAGTCTTCACTAATGGGTAATGGCACACTCTGCAGGAGCAGGCTAGGCAGATAATCATCAGGTTAATACAAAAAAACTTTGTACCTCAGTACGCCACTAGGGGGCCATCCCTCAGCCATTACCAGAACCCAATCTGATATTACTTCAGTTTCGTAGCAAGCAGTACCGGAAGGCAACAACCCCCAGATCCAAAAACCAGAGGGGTGGGGGCGGCGACTGTCAGAGGACTCAGAGAAAAGAATTTTATGGTAAGTTCTTACAAAAATTCTATTTTCTCTTCCGTCCTCTGACAGTCGCCGCCCAATGGTATTAGCCTTCACTAATGGGACGTCCCAAAGCAGTGCAGGTATGAGGGGTGGGAAAGCAACGCAACCAGATAAGAAGGTAACGCAAATAACCGGGCAAGTAACAACCTGAGCCCACAATAAAAAAACTGGAACAAACCCAGAAAAAACACCCCAACAAGGAAAGACAATGTCCCCTCAAACAACTGCCGCACTCAAAACAAGCATCCGAAGATGTCAAAAAGTTTGTAAAAAAAAAACTTTGTGAAAGTGTGCACTGACGACCATGTCGCCGTCTTGCACACCTGAGCCGCAGACGCCCGATGGCAAAAAAACCCGAAAGGCACTAACGGCTCGAATAGAATGAGCCTTTACCGGGAAAGGAGGAACCTGACCCTTGATGAAATAGGCCTGAACAATCGCCTGTCTGATCCATTTAGAAATGGTCCCCGCGCAGGCGGCCGATCCCTTCCGAGGTCCCTCAGGAAGGACAAATAGAGAATCAGACTGCTTCCGCGTCGTCTGCCAGAGGATCGCGAACCCTGGCCACGAACCTTACCATCACTTTGTGGAGACGAGACGCGAACAAATTCACGCCCGGGGTCCCCTACCAGGCGCACAGGAGGTGAACCACCTCTGGATGTAGGGACCATTCCCCCTCGGTCCAAAGTCTGGCGACGTAGATAGTCCGCCTGCCAGAGTTACACACAACTTTCTCCGAAAAAGAACAATTACAATGACTCCGTGTGCAAGCAAACCGTGCACAGCCCCCATGAGATCTGAGACGATCAGGGGGCAGCTGAAGAATGGACGGGAGGAACCTATCTGCGGGGCGAGATCAACTCAATCTTGTGGTCTGAACGAATTGGTTCGTGAACCCACCTGTCCTGAATACCCGGACAACCAGGGTTCCTAAAAGGAAAGCAGACGTCCCCCCACCCGACAACGGGGAGGGCTTCCCTTTTAGGGAGAGGTGGATTGGGCCGTGGAACCAGACTGACCGACATTTGGCTTACCCAACCATGGCTCCTCGTGGCCACGAGAAGGCGGAAGGGTTTACCCTTCTCCTGCATCCCAAAGGCACGAAGGCAATTATGTTGAGTCTTGAAGGGGGCCCCCCTCCGCGTACGAGGGAGCTCTTCCTTGGTGACCCACTAGAAAAATGTGGTGGGCAAGCGCTTCCACATGTGTATCAGCCGGATCCCTGAATACCGGGAATCCCCTACCGGCAGTAAGGTGGACTTATTCAGCCTCTAGACACAGTGTGATCCCCTGCTTGGGGACACCAACCAACGTTCGTCTAACGCCTCCAAAAAAAGGAGAGCGGGTGGAAAAACGCTTAGGCACCACCAACATGCGCCGCCACTGGCCATTCACAATCTCGTGAAAATCCACCGGGCAGGAAAAATGCCTGACCCGACAGTCTGGGGTCTGCGGAACCCGAGCAAAAGGGACCGCTCACTTGACTGAGCTGGCTCATCGTTAAGATAGAGTTTGTTATGACGCCCATAAGAGCATCCATCGTAGCGCATTCCTGCCCTACTGAGGAGGAAGATTCCCCCTCCTAATCTCCCTCCCGCAACAAATTCGGGCTCAGAGTCAGAGGACTGGGAGGGCACAGGCCGTTTTTTTTATGGTGGAGCGTGCCGACATCAGCAGATTCACCTTGGACGCCAACGTTGCCAGAGCAGCAGATATGGGTGCCAGGGTGAGAGGATTCAGGTGTACCCAAAGTCCCCACCAGGTCTGCGGGGGATTATCACGGGAGACCATTTTTGCCTTAAATGAAAAAAATGGACGCTGGCCCTTTAAATCATCGGTCCCCCCCGCAATCTGCACAGACTGAAAGAACCCCTTGAGAAAACACACTAGCAAAAAAAAAGAATTTGATTTGGTCTAATAATGGCCGAGATATAAGCAGAAATCCCCAGCCTGTCAGCCCATGTTACACATGATAAAAATGGAGAAGGCGGAAGTGACCTCACATCGCTAGAGGCCAGCCCTCGAGCCAAGAGAAAAGGTGCCTATTGAAAGTCAATGACAAAAGTCACAGGGAAAATGGCCGCTTGCCCTTACTAGGCATGTTGCCCACATCCAAGATGGCGCCCAACCGGGAGCCAGAGCAGAATTCTCACATGGCTGCTGTATTACACAGAGCTTAGAATCTGCAAACCACTAACGTGGCAGCTGCTCCAAACGGCTGCAAAATAAATGCACCAAACACATTTCTGGCTATTAGCAGGGACCCCAGGGAGACCCCCACAGCATTCCCATGCAGCGCCCCCAGCGGGGGCAGGGAGGGGAGGGAAAACCCCAACCTGGCCAGAAGAGGGATCCTCCAGAGACCGCCAGCTTTGCTATCCCCTAGGAGTGGGCCCACAACTCCCCAAATGTCCCCAGGGACAAGGGGGTTCAGTACTCCCCAGTCCAGCAGCGGGCACCGCTCAAAAAGACGGGAGACCTCCCCACCCTAAGTGGGGGTGCCGTCAGCCATGGAGAGACGCTGGCAACATGCGGGCGATCTGGGTTGAGACATCCTCTGCGAAGCGCAGCTCCGCCGGCTTGTCCCCATATGGAGGGGCACTGTCGTTGCAAGGCCTGGGCGTACCAGTAACCTGCGACGCTCGTTGGCAGGCTGGGACTCCATAAGGATCTATATTACCCAGTCTGACGCCCCGCTCTGCGGTCACTTGTAGTCCTCCAGGAAAGGAATCCCTGACTAACTAGTGATAGTGAGAAGAAACAAAATCTAGTGTGTAAAGAGAAAACACTTAAATTCAGAAACAAATACAGTATAAGAAAGCCAAGACGCTAGGTCTTAGCCGGGAAGACCTAAGCTCTGCTCCTGAAGCTAGGCAGAATGAAACTGAAGTAATATCAGATTGGGTTCTGGTAATGGCTGAGGGATGGCCCCCCTAATGGCGTGCTGAGGTACAAAAGTTTTTTTGTATTAACCTGATAATTATCTGCCTAGCCTGCTCCTGCAGAGTGCGCCATTACCCATTAGTAAAGGCTAATACCATTGGGCGGCGACTGTCAGAGGACGCAAGAGAAAATTAGCGATTTTCTTTCCTGCAACCCATTGCAGGAAAGAATATTGCATCATCTAAGGCCTGCCTTAACCTGCGCCGCCTATCTACGGCGGCGGTCAGCCCCTCACAGGCAAAGTGACGTAGGGCTACGTCACTAGCTTCTGAGGGTCTAGGGAGCGAGCGCGCGCAGCCGGAGGCGCGCTCCCGCATGGTCACGGACCCCCCCCGCGCGTGTGACCGGCGGACCTGATGTCCGCCGGCCACTCTGCGATCGGCGGGGGAGAGGGAGAAAGTCAGGCAGCTTGTGTAAACAAGCTGCCTGTCATTCTCCCCTCTGTATGAGAGATGATCATATGGATCTACTATGTAGTTTCGTTGATCACTCTGCATACAGCTGAAGCCACAGCCAATCACAGGTAGAATCATGCCCCTAGGGACACACACAGCCCCTCCCTCTCAAATAAAGTTAACCCCTTCACTACCAGTGTATTTTTACAGTAACAGTGCATATATATAGCACTGATTACTGTAGAAATGTCACTGGTAACCCCAAAAGTGTCAAAAATGTCAGTCAAGGGTCCGATCTGTCCCCGCAATGTCGCAGTACCGCAAAAAAAAAAAAAAAAAAAAAAAAAAAAACGCACAGGTGATCAAATACCGCCAAAAGAAAGCTCTGTTTGTGGGAAAAAAAGGACGCCAAATTCATTTAGGTACAGCGTCGCACGACCGCGCAATTGTACGTTAAAGTCACGCAGTGCCGAATTGCAAAATACCCCCTGGTCGTTTAGCAGCCAAATCCTCCGGGGCTTAAGTGGTTAAAAGAGAACTGAAACTGGCGAATGCTCAGTAGATGTTGCAATGGCTGTGGTCTACACAATCTCAGGCTGTAGCGAGGACACAGACAGAGGGAGGGACGGACAATAAACAGCAGGATCAACCAGGATTTTTGCAATCTACAGAACACAAATGCTTTAGTGGATAAGGGAGTATGAACAGCATGTATTGACAGTTTTTGATAATTTAAAGGGGTTCTAAAGGTTGAGGGCTTGCATGAAGGTAAAACACCTGTGTGCAGCAGCACCCCCATCCCCCCCTTATACTTACCTCAGCTCCTTCTTGATCGAACGATGTGCAGAAGAGCATTAGCTGTTGGACTAAACCTCCTTATTGGCTGAGCCAATGGCTCTTGCTGCTGTCAAAGCCAAAGGGGAGAGAGAGAGGGGGCAGGGCAAGCCGCTGCTCCGTGTCTGAATGGACACACAGTAGCAATTTGGGAGCGTGCCTTCATTGCAAGCTGCTTGCTCTGGAGACACTTGACAGGAAGGTAGGGCCAGGAGTGTTGGAGGGGGACGCGAGGAGGATCAGGGCTCTCTGTGCAAAACCACTGCACATAGTGGGTAAATATGACATGTTTGTTATTTTTTTATTTTATTTATTTTTTAATTGCCTGCCTTCAATATTGCTTTGAAACCAAAAATGTACTACATTGCAGCTTACCAATCATTTAATGTCTGCATTAGTTTTCTTTCCCTCTGTTTTCACCTGGCGATCTGGCCAGCAACACACCTCATGTCTTGCAGTACCCCCACTCTGGATGAAGGAGAACAAGAGGCACGGCAGACAGCAGCATTATCAGTCTGGGGGAAGGTAGCATTAAATGTATTAGTAGATTTAGGTACAGTAACAAGATGAAGCCGAACCCCAGTTAACACTTTATAATCAATTACAGGAGACATTTTTTTCCCCCTTTTGTGATAAAGGTTTTACATAAAAGAATCAATTTATACACTCCTGCCGGTAGTAAATGGTTTGTCTCATCCATGTAAACTGATACATTCTGCTGGAGAACATTCTGCTGGAGAACTTGAGAAATACAACAGACTTGATGGCTGGGTCACCAGATTAAAATAAAGAAAAGAAAGCCCAAAAAGAAAACTAAATTATAGCCATCGCATCTAAGAATTGGTAAGCTGCAATATAATACATATATTTCTTTTGGGTTAATACTGCTTTAACCGCTTGCCGACTGCGCACAGTATATTTACTGCGGCAGTCGGCCCCGGCCAGGCAGAGTGACGTAGGTCTACGTCGCTCGCCTGTCACTCCTTCCAGAGCCAATAGCGGGCGGGCGCGCGCCCGCTGAGGCGCGCGCCCGCCGAGGCTCGTTCACGGAGGAGTGCGGGAGTGTGACTGGCGGACCCGATGTCCGCTGGTCACACTACGATCGCCGGTACAGCGGGAGAAAGACAGAGCGGCTTGTGTAAACAAGCCACCTGTCAGTTCTCCCTGTGTAAAAGTGAAGATCAAACAGTTCTACTATGTAGAACTGTTGATCTTTGTTTTTACACTAGTAGACCTGTCCCTGCACAGTTAGAATCACGCCCCTAGGACACACTTAACCCCTCCCTGTCCAATACTGTTAACCCCTTCCCTGCCAGTGTCATTTTTGCAGTAACAGTGCATATATATAGCACTGATTACTGCAGTAATGTCACTGGTACCCCCAAAAGTGTCAAAAATGTCAGTCAAGGGTCCGATCTGTCCGCCGCAATGTCGCAGTACCGCAAAAAAAAAAAAAAATCGCAGATCGCCGCCATTACTCGTTAAAAAAAAAAAACACCAAAAATGACAAAAATCTTTCCCTTTGTTAGTAAACGCGATAACTTTTGCGCAAACCAATCAAAATACGCTTTTTGCGATTTTTTTTACCAAACATAGGTAGCGTAAAACAAATTGGCCGAAAATTTTAAAAAATTTTGATTTTTACATTTTTTTTTGGGGGAATTTCATATAAAAAAAAGTGAAAAATATTGTTGTTTTTGCAAAAATTACGCTCTTTTTTTGTTTATAGCGCGTGATCAAAAAATCGCACAGGTGATCAAATACCACCAAAAGAAAGCTCTGTTTGTGGGAAAAAAAGGACGTGAAATTCGTTTAGGTACAGCGTCGCACGACCGCGCGATTGCCCGTTAAAGTCACGCAGTAAAAAAAAAAAAAAAAAAATCGCAAAATAACCCCTGGTCTTTTAGCAGGAAAATCCTCCGGTGGTAAAGTGGTTAAGTTCTCTTTTTATATAGTACGGGAGGGTCAGAACCCTGGTCAGTTTAAGTTTTGCTCTGCGTGTCCCATTGGGGAGAATTACCTACACTTCCTGTCCCATAGCCAAAAGAGGAAGGGAGAGGATTGGAAGATTTTCCCTCTATTACTTTTTTGGGGGACAACCTAAACTTTAGGATTTTCTTTTACCTTCTGTTTCAGTAACAGTAAAACAGGACAAATAGAGAGGGTTAATCTCCCTAATGGGAGCACAGAGAGAGAGGAAAAAACCTGAAAGGTGTTCTAATCCCTGTACACTCTATCCAAAACTAAAGAAAAAAGGTTTTGCCTTTAGTTAAGTTTAGTTAGTTAACCACTTGCCGACCGCCGCACGACTATCTACGTCGGCGGTCAGCCCCTCACAGGCAAAGTGACGTAGGGCTACGTCACTAGCTTGTGAGGGTCTAGGGAGCGAGCGCGCGCCCCCGGAGGCGCGCTCCCGCTCCCGAGTGGTCACGGACCCCCCCGCGCGTGTGACCGGCGGACCCGATGTCCGCCGGCCACTCTGCGATCGGCGGGGGAGAGGGAGAATGTCAGGCAGCTTGTGTAAACAAGCTGCCTGTCATTCTCCTCGCTGTATGAGAGCTGATCATCTGGATCTACTATGTAGATCCGTTGATCAGTCTGCATACAGCTATAGCCCCAGCCAATCACAGTTAGAATCACGCCCCTAGGGACACACACAGCCCCTCCCTCTCAAATAAAGTTAACCCCTTCACTACCAGTGTATTTTTACAGTAACAGTGCATATATATAGCACTGATTACTGTAGAAATGTCACTGGTAACCCCAAAAGTGTCAAAAATGTCAGTCAAGGGTCCGATCTGTCCGCCGCAATGTCGCAGTACCGCAAAAAAAAAAATCGCAGATCGCCGCCATTACGCGTTAAAAAAAAAAAACAACAAAAATGACAAAAATCTTTCCCTTAGTTAGTAAACACAATAACTTTTGCGCAAACCAATCAAAATACGCTTTTTGCGATTTTTTTTACCAAACATAGGTAGCATAAAACAAATTGGCCGAAAATTTTAAAAAAATTTGATTTTTACATTTTTTTTGGGGGGAATTTCATATAAAAAAAAGGGAAAAATATTGCTATTTTTGCAAAATGGACGCTCTTTTTTTGTTTATAGCGCGTGATCAAAAAATCGCACAGGTGATCAAATACCGCCAAAAGAAAGCTCTGTTTGTGGGAAAAAAAGGACGCCAAATTCGTTTAGGTACAGCGTCGCACGACCGCGCAATTCTCCGTTAAAGTCACGCAGTGCCGAATCGCAAAATACCCCCTGGTCGGAATGGGGGTAAAATCTTCCGGGGCTTAAGTGGCTAAATACTGCTTTAACCCTTTCGCTGCCAGGTCTGTATGTCACATGGACCTGACAGCAGGGGGTTACACACACACACACACACACACACACACACACACACACACACACACACACACACACACACAATCTGGTGGCTGCAGCCACCGGGATTGTGTGCAAAACTGACAGGCAGATGCCTGCCTGTCAAGTGGATGCATTTGGGTGACCGCTCTGCAGCCCAATTGCCTTCACACAACCCCGGTACCGGCGCACCCCTTCTCCATGTATTTGGGGCACTGCTTGCCCATCGGTGGGCCCGGAACCAACATGGCGGGTGTGTATGACATCAGTCCCGGGTCAGCCTCTGTGTCCCCAGCTAGCATGGCCGGGAAGGGATGTATTGCAAAGCAATCTGCATTTCAATATATTCAGTGGAGCCTAAAAAGGAGACAGGCAGGGTTTTTTAGACCCTGCATGTCTCATTAAAGAGAACCTGTGTCACCTAAAAAAGTCACATAGGGGATGGTTTGTCCCGGATGTAAAAAAAAAAAAAAAAAAAAAGAAGGTTTTGGAGGGCCCCCAGCTCCACACACGAACGTAAACACACACATCGGGGGCGCATGCATGTGAAAATGTAAATTGCGATACATGTTACATATTGCCACGCACGCCAGATGCAGAGCACAAGACTTCCTACATAACACTAAACTGATGACCTATGGGGGGCTTTTGAAGCGTCGCCTATAGAAAAATTTGATTTTTGACTTCCCGTTAAATCTGTTTCTCTAATGTTAATTCACAGACAGCTTCTGATATTCTTGGCCATTGGGTTACACTGCCCCCCTACAGGAGTAGGACACTAGGCAGAAAAAGAACTTCACTATGCCTATAGGCAATCCCAGGAGGTATACCCCCCCCCCACTCTGCTATAGGTACTCAGTTTTGTTACAAGCAGTGTCAGAAGTATTACAACTCCATAGAGGGGTGGTTGCTGTGTCCGTCAATGAACATCAGAGAAATACATTTTACGGCAAGTCAAAAATCCCATTTTCTCTTTCGTTCATTAAAGGACACAGCTCCTGATCTTCTTGACCATGAATAAGTCCCAAAAGCCGTGTCAAACATGAGTGGGAACAGCAAGAAAAAAATTCCAATGGCTAAACCGTAGCCAACCAGCCAGGTAACAGGAGCTTAACCAAAACAACTGGAGCCCACCTGAAACACCCCAAAGAGGAAAGAAGCCACCTAAACAGCAGCTTGCCAAGCCTTGCGGTCAAAAGAAGCATCCACTGATGCCAATATATCCACTTTATAACATTTTGTGAAAGTGTGCACCGACGACCAAGTAGCCGCCTTGCACACCTGCGTTACCGACGCCCAATGACGGAAAGGCCCATGAAGCACTGAGTGCACGTGTAAAGTGGCCATCCCAGGGAAAGGAGGAACCTGACACCTATTTGAATAGGCCTGAGTCACCATCTGTCTGATCCATCTACAGGGAGTGCAGAATTATTAGGCAAATTAGTATTTTGACCACATCATCCTCTTTATGCATGTTGTCTTACTCCAAGCTGTATAGGCTCGAAAGCCTACTACCAATTAAGCATATTAGGTGATGTGCATCTCTGTAATGAGAAGGGGTGTGGTCTAATGACATCAACACCCTATATCAGGTGTGCATAATTATTAGGAAACTTCCTTTCCTTGGGCAAAATGGGTCAAAAGAAGGACTTGACAGGCTCAGAAAAGTCAAAAATAGTGAGATATCTTGCAGAGGGATGCAGCACTCTTAAAATTGCAAAGCTTCTGAAGCGTGATCATCGAACAATAAAGCATTTCATTCAAAATAGTCAACAGGGTCGCAAGAAGCGTGTGGAAAAACCAAGGCGCAAAATAACAGCCCATGAACTGAGAAAAGTCAAGCGTGCAGCTGCCAAGATGCCACTTGCCACCAGTTTGGCCATATTTCAGAGCTGCAACATCACTGGAGTGCCCAAAAGCACAAGGTGTGCAATACTCAGAGACATGGCCAAGGTAAGAGAGGCTGAAAGACGACCACCACTGAACAAGACACACAAGCTGAAATGTCAAGAATGGGCCAAGAAATATCTCAAGACTGATTTTTCAAAGGTTTTATGGACTGATGAAATGAGAGCGAGTCTTGATGGGCCAGATGGATGGGCCAGTGGCTGGATTGGTAAAGGGCAGAGAGCTCCAGTCCGACTCAGAGGCCAGCAAGGTGGAGGTGGAGTACTGGTTTGGGCTAGTATCATCAAAGATGAGCTTGTGGGGCCTTTTCGGGTTGAGGATGGAGTCAAGCTTAACTCCCAGTCCTACTGCCAGTTTCTGGAAGACACCTTCTTCAAGCAGTGGTACAGGAAGAAGTCTGCATCCTTCAAGAAAAACATGATTTTCATGCAGGACAATGCTCCATCACACGCGTCCAAGTACTCCACAGCGTGGCTGGCAAGAAAGGGTATAAAAGAAGAAAAGCTAATGACATGGCCTCCTTGTTCACCTGATCTGAACCCCATTGAGAACCTGTGGTCCATCATCAAATGTGAGATTTACAAGGAGGGAAAACAGTATACCTATCTGAACAGTGTCTGGGAGGCTGTGGTTGCTGCTGCACGCAATGTTGATGGTGAACAGATCAAAACCCTGACAGAATCCATGGATGGCAGGCTTTTGAGTGTCCTTGCAAAGAAAGGTGGCTATATTGGTCACTGATTTGTTTTTGAATGTCAGAAATGTATATTTGTGAATGTTGAGATGTTATATTGGTTTCACTGGTAAAAATAAATAATTGAAATGGGTATACTGTATATTTGATTTTTGTTAAGTTGCCTAATAATTATGCACAGTAATAGTCACCTGCACACACAGATATCCCCCTAAAATAGCTAAAACTAAAAACAAACTAAAAACTACTTCCAAAAATAGTCAGCTTTGATATTAATGAGTTTTTTGGGTTCATTGAGAACAAGGTTGTTGTTCAATAATAAAATTAATCCTCAAAAATACTCATTTGCCTAATAATTCTGCACTCCCTATAGAAATGGTCACAGATGAAGCAGATAGTCCTTTGGGGCCTATCTGTAAGCACAAATAGGGAGTCTGACTTCGTAGCTGCCAGGTGCACCCGAAAAGCCCGAACCACATCCAGGGAATGCAATGCAATTTCCTTAGGATGATTTGGCCTGGGACACAGGGAATGTCCTCATTCAGATGGAAATCAGAGAGACAACCTTTGGAAGGAACGATTGACAGGAGTGAAAAACCATCTTATCTTTGTGGACCACCAAATAAGGGGAACGACAAGACAACGCCGCTAAATAATAACCACCAAGAAGGCCATCTTCTGGGATAGCGGGAGCAGGGAAATGTCCCAAATATTTCAAAGGGAGCACCAAGTTGAAATCCAAAGGTGGTAGCGGGGACCGCACTGGTGGAGTCAAATGTCGAACCCCCTGAATAAAAAGAACGCACCAGAAAGTGCGTCTCCAAGGGTCGTTGAAAGAAGACCGCCAAGGCCAACATCTGGCCCTTAATGGTACTCAAGGCCAACTTCTGCTCAATCCCCCGTTGAAGGAAGGTCAAAACCCGAACCCAAAAAAAAGAGTGAGTGTGAACACCACACTCACACCATATGTACGCTTTCCACGTACGATGGTAGATCTTCCTAGAAGTAGACTTCCTAGCTTTCAGTAGTGTAGGAATCACCAACCCAGACAAACCCCTTTCCTTCAGCAGCCATCAAAGCCAGCGACTAAAGCAGAATGGAAGATTGGCCCTTGGAACAGCAGATTCTCCCTGAGAGGTAGTCTCCAAGGGGTGTCAATGTACCAGGACCGGCTAAGCCAGTCTGGGGCCACTAGAATGACTGGAATTTCTTCTGCCTTGAGCCTGCACAAGAGAGTCTTGGCAGAAGCTTGAGAGGAGGGAAGGCGTAAATCAGACAGGGGGAGTCACCAGCATGTCTGTGGCATGCGCTAGCGGATCCGGTGACCGTGCCACAAACCTGTGCACCCTCCTGTTGAGCCGGGACGCCAACAGATCCACCTCGGGGGCTCCCCACCGGAGACACACCTGATGAAACACCTCCGGATGAAGGGACCACTCCCCTTGGTCCAACGCTTGAGGACAGATAACCTGCCTGCAAATTTTTAACCTCTGGAATTTGTACGGCGGAGAGGGCAGAACAAACCCTTCTGCCCACCGAAGAATGCCAATACACTACTTGTTCCACCCTGGTAACTGACAGTCCATTGATAGGGAGTCTGGACTCTTCCTGTGTCCAAACTCCCTGAGCTCCCGAGTTCCAACCCAGGACATCTCCCCACCCGGGCAGACTGGCATACGTGGTAACCACTGTCCAATACAGGGGGGAGAAAAAAAAAAAAATAGATTTGCCCTGGCGAAGAGCGAAGCCACCAGATCAGAGACCCTTTTGGTTTTTGGCTCACTTGGATTTGATTGTCGAGACTTCAGACACTTGTTCTATTTGGCCAAGATCTCCCTTTTCAGGGACCTCGCATGGAACTGTGCAAATGGGACCGCCTCGAAGGTAGAAACCATCAGGCCCAGCACCCTCATGCAACTCTGCAGGGACGACCACCTGCTGGACAGTAACAGATGAATCGCAGCATGCAATTTCTGAAGAGAAGGTCATCCAGGTAGCCCAGCACTGCAATCCCTCGCTGAGGTAACAATGCCAGAACCAACACTTTTGTGAAGACCTGAGGAGCAGAGGAGAGACCAAAGGGTAACGCCACAAACTGATAATGCTTCTCTGCCACGGTAAAGTGGAGGAATCATTGGTAACAGACACATATTGAAATGTGTAAGTAAGCGTCCTTGATGTCGACAGGAGGCAAGGAAATCCCCCTGATGCAGGAATGCCACCACTGTGCGAAAAGACTCCATTCTGAACTTTTGTACCCGCACAATGCAGTTTAGAGCCTTGAGATCCAGAATTGGACACACCTTTCCTTCTTTCCTCGGGACTGTGAACAGGTTTGAATAAAACCCCTGAAAACATTCCGAAGTCAGAACCGGAACAATCACCGCTTGAACCAACAGGTCTTGCACTGCGCCAAAGAGGGCTTGCAACCTGTCCAGGGACAGTCGCACATTAGAAAGAAATAACGAAACTCAATCTTGTAGCCAGACCGTATGACTTTGTGGACCCACTTGTCTTGCAAGTCCACTGGTCTGGAAACCAGCGAAGACGTTCCCCTACCCCAATCATGAGTGAGGGCACACCTTCATGCAGAAGGAACCTTGTCTGTGGGTCTGAAGAAGCCTGCTTTGGACTTGCCAGACCAAGGTCACTTGGATCCTCCCGAGAAGGTCTTGAAAGGCTTTGAACCCTTGTCAGTCAACCCTGAGGGATGAAAACAACTTCCTGTGAGCCGAGAAAGATGGGCCATGTCTGCGATGAGGTTCCTTACCCTTACTAGCCTGTGGAAGAAAGGTGTTCTTCCCCCATGTGAGACTCTTAATGATGTCATCCAGGGTAGCTCCAAACAGGCAAGCCCCTAGAAAAGGAAAATCAGTTAAGGCTTTTTTAGAGGTCGGATCCACAGACCAATAGTGAAGAACAATCTCAGTGCCGAGCCAGCCACAGTGAACATACTGTGGCCCACAGCCTCTGCCTTTCCGTCAGCCGAATCCTTGACAGTTGGCTATTCTTCTACCAGAATCATGGTTGCCTTATTCAACCTGGAAACCAGGGGATCCACCACCAGTGGAACAGTCCACTTCTTAAGGAGGGACTCTTCAAAGGGGTACCTCATAGCAAATCGCTTAGGGACCACAAAGGGACGTTTTTGGCGGTCCCACTCTTTCGCGACAAATCTGTCAAAATAGGCAGGAAACGGAAACACCTTCGCTGCTCTAGACGGCTTGTGAGGGCCAAATGGAACTGGCGCCTCCACCAGAGCTTTAGCTGCGTTCTCCATTTTTAAAGTCTTATGCACAGACACAATCAGTGTGTCCACCAGTGCCTTTTCGAGCGCGGCTGCCTAAGGGAATGGAGAAATCATCCTCACTATCATTTAATGCGCATGGCCTCAGACCCCTCTGTCCGTCTGTGGCGGCTAGATAAGATTCAAGATCTGAGGAGACAGATGAAGTGGGAGGTGCTTAGTACTACCCTGCTGTCCAAAAGCCACCTCCACTTGGGACACATAGGACTCTAGGACCGCCGTCAGTGCATCAATGGATGGTTGGGATCTGGAGGGCCCTGCAGGCTCTGAGGGGGGGGAGGGGGGTCAGGTGGGGAAATGTGCTCCAAAGACTCCATGAGGAATAAGGGTACCCCACTAAAGTGCAAAAAGACACCAAGGGACACCCCTACTGTGGTGGTAACACCACCCGGTCGGCAGCAACAGAGCACCCCACGATCCTGCAGCAGAAAGAGGGAAAGGACCCCCCCAGACTCACTCACCACCCCACCAGGCAGTCACCGGCAGCACCAGGATCAAAGCACTCCAAGTGTGGTGTCCAGGAAGGAAAGAGACCCAGGAGTCAGCACCAGGGAATAAGGAGGGGCTCCCACAGCTAAAACCTCCACCCAGAAGGCTCCGCAGTAATGGCCGCCATTGATTTAGATGCCGGACTGTTGAAAATGGGCCACCGCGGCTACACAAACATGGCTGTCAGCCTATACAGCAAATAGGCTACAACAAAATGGTGGCCCCGCATGTAGACATATGCCGGTTTTCAGTATTTCGATATATTGCGGTATTGCATACCCACGGTATTGTTATTGTGGCATTTTTAAAATACCGAGTTTCTCTGCTCCTCAGTCTGACTTGTGAATTGATACATTTGGATGACTCATTCCTCACTCAGCAGTTCACTCACTCAATAGAAACAGCTCTGGTAATATGATCCTAGAGTGAGAGACTTAGCTCCTTCCTGTAACCAATCAGACGGCTCCCACTCAGCACACACCCACATGCTTCCTTCCCGGGCTCAGAGAGACACAGTGAGAGACACAGTGCCTGCCTTCTACAAGCAAGTGTCTGCAAGTTTTTTTTACCATACACTGTCACTAGATAGATGGGGAGACAGTTAGATGGGGAGACAGCTAGATGGGGATAGATAGATAGATAGATAGATAGAAATACATACACGGGCATAGCAGCATATATATTAGATGCACAGGCATAGCAGCCCACATTACATTATTATATAGCCATCAAGCTGTGTCTGGCCTACCTGGTGATGACTGGTCCTGGCGCTCCGATCCGATGGCCTGGTCATTAAGGGGGCAAATCCTTGCGGCCCAGAAGTGGTTAAACCTGCAGGAGGAGCTGTGTTTTTATTTGTAAATTACTTTACTATTGCTTTAGGCCTGGTTCACATGTATGCGGGTTAGCGGTTCACATGTATGCGGGTTAGCGGTTCACATGTATGCGGGTTAGCGGCCCATATTTGCACAGGGATAGGGATAGCAGCCCATTGATTTGAATGGGGTTGGGCTGCAATGCCTGCGTTTGCAGCTGAAAAAAGCCGCATGCAGAATTCTAAAAAAATGCATTGGCCGTGAACCCCATCCTGCTTTTGCACCATGCGACTTACTTGCAGTTCCTGCACACGCAAACTGTGTTTTTAAATGCTGGGCCCATGTATTTAAAAACGCAGAAAGCTTGCCAGAGCAGGAACTGCAGGTAAGTCGCATGGTGCAGAAGTAGGATGGATTTAAAGGCCACTGCATTTTTTTAAAATGCTGCATGCACCTTTTTTCTGCGTAAAATGAGGGCATAGCAGCCCATTCAAATCAATGGGCTGCTATGCCTGTGCAAATGTGGGCCGCCAACCTGCATACATGTGAACCGCCAACCCGCATACATGTGAACTAGGCCTAAAGCATGTGAAAAGTAATTTACAAATAAAAACACCGCTCCTCCTGCAGGTTTAACCACTTCTGGGCTGCAAGGATTTAGCCCCTAATGACCAGGCCATCGGATCGGAGCCGAGCGCCAGGACCAGTCATCACCAGGTAGGCCAGACACTGCTTGATGGCTTATTTTAGGCCTGGTTCACAGAGTCTGTACTGACTGACTATATAATTATGTGCAAAAGTGAACCAAAGTCCCTAAATTCAGCAATGAAATTGAAGTGAGGTAGAAATTTAATAATTTAAGTTTAATAATTGAATACCGTGATAATACCGTATACCGTGACAAAACCCTAATCAATTAATCGCAGCATGGAAATCTGATATCGTCACATGCCTACCCGCATGGCTTCACAAGGCTGACAGGGATCCAGGAGGGATCCCTAGGGCCCAGGCAAGACACAGATCAGGAAGGGGGGGCCATGGCAGGAGACCCCCCCTCCCGCAGGCCAATCGCCCACATGGATGACCCACAGGACCATCAGACTCAGGGGGGGCCCACATCCACCGCAAAACCCTCTAGGGGGGAAGGGGGGACAGCTTCTCACCATACCAGGAACAGGGCGGGCACCGCTCCAGACAGAACCTCCTCGCCATCTAAATGGGGGGGGGGGGGCTGTCGGTCAGGAGGAACACTGGGTGACCACTGAATCTATATTATCCAGCCTGTCGCCCAGTCTGGCAATTGATTGCAGATCTCACAGGAAAATACCAGGAGAAAGAAAGCCATCTAAAAAGAAAAAAAATTGACAGAACCAGAGATCCCAGCAAGGAACTAGGTCCTTACTCCTGACTAGGCAGAGAAAAAAAAAAAACAGACATTTTCCTGGAATACAATTTTTTTGCTGCAATGGGGGTCACTACTGAGAAGATCTCCCCTCATTTCCTGTATCAACAGGAAATGAGGATAAATCTTTCCACTGAGGCAAGAGGAAGAAAAAAAAAACTGTGCCTGGTTCACAAGTGAAGAGACTTAAATGAAGTATCATTTTATAACACTTCGATAATATAAAAATTGAAGGGGAAAAAAAAAAAGGGGTAAACATTGCCTTGCGTTATAGCAAAGCCCTGGACCTCATTGCCCTTAAACAACGAGCAACTGTCACTAAAATGGAAAATGGTGTCATATTTTCCATATCATTCTCCTTTCCTGTCACCAATCCACGGCAGCATGCATGTGGTAGGATGCTGCTATGTTGGAGCCAGGATAACATATGGGTTGGCCCCCCCAGACATTTTCCTGGAATACAAGCACCCCCCACAGTATCATTTTCTAACACTTCAATAAAATAAAAATCAAGAAAAAAAAAAAGGGCAAACATTCCCTTGCGTTTTAACAATGTAAAGCACTGGCACTCGCTGCCTTTACACAATTAACAACCACTAAAATTAGGGATGCACCGAAATTTCGGCCACCAAAATTTTCGGCCGAAAATGGGCCTATCCCATTTCAGCCAAAAATGGGTTAAACATGCCAAAATTAATGGCCGCCGTGAGGAAGGAGGAGGGCGCAGCACTGGTTTTAAAAGTCCCGCCTCTGGCCGGCTGCCCGCCTCCCTGTGATGTCCCTACTACTATGAGGTGTATGAATGAACTGAACTGACCTGACCCCGGGCGGGAAGGCGGGCGAGCGGCCGCTAATAGATATAACTATGTGAGTGCTTCACTTCCCTGTCATGCGGGTATCTCCTCTGACAGGGAAGTGAAGCGCTCACATAGTTATAGCTATTAGCGGCCGCTCGCCTGCCCGCCTGGTGTGTCAGTTCATTCATGCACAGATCGTAGTAGTGACATCACCGGGAGGCGGGCCGCCGGCCAGAGGTGCGTCTTTTGAATGAAGGACACCGGAGGAGCAGAGTGTCTGATAGTAAGGACGCTGAGGCGAGCTTACCATTGTTATTAGTATTATGCAGCATGAGGGGGTTAATGTATTGCCACTGCTGGTCACTGATGCATTAGTGATCGACCAGCGGCAGTTAATTAACCCCTTTGTGCTGCATTAGTGCAACCAGCATCAGTGTTAATGATACTGGTTGCACTAATGCAGCACAAAGGGGTTAATTAACTGCCGCTGGTCTGTCACTAATGCATCAGTGACCAGCAGTGGCAATACATTAACCCCCTCATGCTGCATGATACTAATACATTGGTAATTAAATTAACCTCTTGCCAACCCGTCACAGTACATATACTGCGACAGGGTGGCCTGACAGGTGTACGTCGCTGCCTGCGTTTGGTGTATGCCCCTCTTCTATTTATTTTAAAATTATTTGGGGGAAAAAGTAATTTTCGGTTTTCGGCCAAGGGCATCCTGCATTTTCGGTTTCGGCCCAGAATTATTATTTCTGTGCATCCCTAAATAAAATAGAAAATTGTGTCATATTTCCTGAGTCATTCACCTTTCTGGTCACCAATCCATGGAAGTATAATGCCACAGCCATGCAACCAGGAAAACAAGAAAAGTGTATTCGATTTCCCTGTCCTGTCATCAATCCATGGCAGTATACTGCCACATGCATGCTGCCAGGAAAACAGAAAAGTGTATTCTATTTCCCTGGCGATTTCCCTGTCCTGGCCCAAATTCATGACAGCATGCATGTGGTAGGACGTCATTATGTTGGAGCCAGGCTAACGTGTATGGGTTGGCCCCCCAGACATTTTCCTGGAAGATCTCCCCTCACTTCCTGTCCCAATAGGAAGTGAGGATAAATCTTTCCACTGAGGCGATAAGAAAAATACATAGAAGAAAAAATGTGCCCTATTTACAATTGCAGAGATTTGAATGAGGTATCATAAAATATAAAGTTAAAGGGAAAAAAAAAAGGCCCTTTGGACCTCACTGCCCTTATACAATGAACAACAGCCACTAAAATGGAAAATTGTGTGATATTTTGCATATCATTCTTCTTTCCTGGTCACCAATCCATGCCAGTATACAGCCACATGTATGCGGCCAGGAAAGTTTATTCTTTTTCCCTGTCCTGGCACCAATTCATGGCAGCATGCATGTGGTAGGATGTATGTTGGAGCCCCCCTCATATTTCCTGGAATACAATTGTTTTGCTGCAATCAGGGTCACCACTGAGGAGATCTCCCCTCACTTCCTGTCCCAACAGGAAATAAGGATAAATCTTTCCACTGAACCAATAAAACCCCGCCAAGGATTCGCTCACTCCCCAGTCTCTCCAATAGAAAATAAAATCCTGTGTTTGTCTGGGTGCTGGGCTATACACCGCTATTGTCTCCCTATTCAGCAGTATAGCAAGCACCAGCCATCACAAATCCCATTCACAAAACATACACAGGACACAAGTATGGCTCAACCCCTCCGTGTGTAGTCACCTCTTACTACAAGGACAGCTCGCTCCTGCTGTAGTCACCTTCCCTTCACTGCACCCGGAAACATCACCAGACATACTACAGTCTGTATCACATAGCCGCCGGGACTGCTGATTGGCTGTAAATGATGCGATATCTGATTGGACCGACCAAAACCACTATGTAGACAGCTTGCGTGCTTCTCCTCTTCTGCCACGCCCCCTAAACGTCACTGTTAGTGTGAAATAGTATTTGTTAACCCGTGCGTACAATCACAGTTACCTCTATAGACTCAATAATAGCTGCTATCCTATGTAGTGCTAGACATCATATTATTATTTCTAATTCCCATTTCTTACAGGGCTCACTCGCTGACAGTAGCTCCATTTCCGAATGTAACTATGGAGCAGATAATAAATGACACATATGATGGATCTGTCACTAGCTTTACCCAGCTCTCCACTCTATCGTATTTCTATGACCTGCCAGCCTTCTGGCATCTCCTATTCTTTTACTTTCTGACTGTAAAAGGATGACAACGTTTGTTCTGTGGTGAGATTGCACAGCGACGTTGTCACATGTCATTTTATATGGATATATGGACCTTAACCACTTCTGGACCGGAAGGATTTCCCCATTTATGACCAGGCCATTTTTTGCGATTTGGCACTGCGTTAACTGACAATTGCGCGTTCGTGCAACACTGTACCCAAATAAAATCAATGTCCTTTTTTCCCCCACAAATAGAGCTTTCTTATGGTGGTATTTGATCACCTGTGTGATGTTTTTTTTTTTGTTTTTTTTTGGGGCTATAAACAAAAAAAGAGCGACAATTCTGGGATAATAAAAAACAATCTTTTTCACTTTCTGCTATATAACACCCCCCCCCCCACCCCAAAAAAAAAATGAGAAATTCTATTTTTTTTATCCTTCTAGGCCAATTTGTATTCTGCTACATATTTTTAATAAAAAAAATCCCAATAACTGTATTTTGATTGGTTTGCGCAAAAGTTATCAAGTCTACAAACTAGGGGAAAGATTTATGTCATTTTTATTTTATTTTATTTTTTTTACTAGTAATGGCAGCGATCTGTGATTTTTAGCCGGACTGGGACATTGCGGCGGACAGATCGGACCCCTGACTGATATTTTTGACAGTGACATTACTACAGTAATCAGTGCTAAAAATATGCACTGTTACTTTAACCACTTGCCGACCAGTCACGTTGACTGTACTGCGGAAAAGTGGTTCGTTATCGTCCAGCGACGTAGACCTACGTCACCAGACATTCCCCTCTCTCAGCGGCGCACGCGTGCCGCCGGACACTCGCTCCCACTGTATTCAGTCACAGCGGGAGTCGGGCCAGGGGAGGAGCGGCAGTGATCACCGCCACTCTTCCCCGATCGTCGGGGAATCGAGTCTGGAGATCCGCCCACTTGTGTAAACGGCCTCCCGGAAATTCGAGTCCGCGCTGTAGCCGTACTTCGGCTATAGCGCGGATGTGAAAAAGTTAAGATTTTCAAAGACAAGAAAGAAAATACAATTAACATCGCATGGTAGCGACATATGAATTCTATGCCACTGATCCTCTCCCACACCAAATACTTTAACGACATAACCAAACGGTTAGCAAGAGGTTACTATTGACATTATATTGCAATATAATGAAACCAGAAGATAAGGTAATTTTCAAATTGCAAATTTTATAATTAACGCAATACAATTCTAAATGTCATCCCACTTGGGAATTATGATAATCTGACAAAAACGTGAGGAACTGCGCCAGGAAATAGATTGGAGCCAAGTATATGCTTCAGCATATATAACCTCCTAATTGAGGGAGAGTGATCCCATATTTCAAACAGAAAAATCTGACGCCCCTACAATCAATAAGGACATTCTGCAGTATAGAGAATAAGCAGAAAGATCTGACGAATAGAGAGAAAAAGTAGGTAAAACAGATTAGTAGATGTATATATACTCCAATAAGTATATATCCCTCGCGCCTATGGATGACCTAACTGGGGATGTGTATGTGTATAGGAATGAATAAATAAATAAAGTGATGGTGGGGTAGTGATAGCAGCTGCTATAGTATAAAGGGTATGTGAAAGGATTCAAACCCCAAAGGGGTTAATATAGCGCTTGCTTCTAATTATTCAGGGGCGAGCAATTCCTTGTTCGCACCCTGAATATAAAATTAGACAATCAAGGGGTAAAATATATATATATACCATTTAAAATTTACACAACTAAATAGTGTTATTCCAAAATAGTTGACATATAGTGTATATAAGTGAATACATCAAATTTTAAAGTGCAAAATAGTGCCAAATGATAAGTCCCAATAGACAGTTCATAAGTGACTTTGTGCGTGAATAAAGTGCCAAAATAGAGAAGTGCAAGTGTTGATTCCTCCAGTAGTCCAACTGCTGGTATATTAGGCGTAACTTGAGATAATAGGGGTGTGATCACACTCACCGGGAATTAGTGGGTCTTAGATACCATATGGTAGAAAGACCTTTCAGGCTTATGGCTTCCTGAGCCTAGAAGGTAACTGCTGGGCCTTGTGGTTCCCTATGATCCGGGGTCGCTCCTTTATGTTAAAAACGATCCTCCAGGTCCGATGGTTAGGGAGAAATAAAAGTGCTCCAATAGTGCAGTATTGAGTGCAATACTCGATATCCCCTCCTCTAGATCATTTATGAATAAATTAAACAGGATTGGCCCCAGGACAGAACCCTGGGGGATCCCACTTTCCACACCCGCCCAATCCGAGTACTCCCCATTTATCACCACCCTCTGTACTCTCCCCTGGAGCCAGTTCTCTATCCAGGTACTCACCCTATGGTCCATACCTACCTTCCTTAGTTTGTACAGTAAGCGTTTGTGGGGAACGGTGTCAAAGGCCTTTGCAAAGGTTAATAGATTGGTTTGGCAAGAACGATTTTTCATGAATCCATGATGATTGCTACTAATAATACAGTTTTCATTACTAAAGTCTTGTATGTGGTCCCTTATCATCCCCTCCAAAATCTGGCAGACTACAGATGTTAGGCTGACCGGCCTATAGTTACCCGGGATACACCTCGGCCCCTTTTTAAATATTGGTACCACGTTGGCTTTTTTCCAATCAGCTGGCACCATACCCGTCTGTAAGCTATCCTTAACCACTTTACAACCGGAGGATTTTGCTGTCTTCCGTCCAGGCCACTTTTTGCGATTCGGCGCTGTGCGACTTCAACTGACAATTGCGCGGTCGTGCGACGCCGTACCCAAACGAAATTTACGTCCTTTTTCTCCCACAAACAGAGCTTTCTTTTGGTGGTATTTGATCACCTGTGCGATTTTTACTTTTTGCGCTATAAACAAAAAAAGAGCGTTTATTTTGAAAAAATAACAATATTTTTCACATTTTTTTATATGAAATTCCCCCCAAAAAAGATGTAAAAACCAATTTTTTTAAAAGTTTTTGGCCAATTTGTTTTATGCTACATATGTTTGGTAAAAAAAATCGCAATAAGCGTATTTTGATTGGTTTGCGCAAAAGTTATTGCGTTTACTAACAAAGGGAAAGATTTCTGTCATTTTTGGTGTTTTTTTTTTAACGCGTAATGGCGGCGATCTGCGATTTTTTTTGCGGGACTGCGACATTGCGGCGGACAGACCGGACCCCTGACTGACATTTTTGACACTTTTGGGGGTACCAGTGACATTACTGCAGTAATCAGTGCTATATATATGCACTGTTACTGTAAAAATGACACTGGCAGGGAAGGGGTTAATTTTATTGGAGAGGGAGGGGTTAATGTATGCCTGGTGCTTACTGACGTGTAGGGGGGGAGGTGACTATGTGATTCATGGACAGATCGGATGTCCAGCTATGCTGAACAGTCCGATCTGTCACTCCCTGTCACTATGGAGATCCGCCCGCTGTGTTTACACACAGCGGGCGGATCTCCAGACTCGATCCCCGACGATCGGGTAAGAGCAGCGGCGATCGCCGCTGCTCCTCCCCTGGCCCGACTCCCGCTGTGAATGAAAACAGCGGGAGCGAGCCTCCGGCGGCGCACAAGCGCCGCCCAGAAGGGGAGGAGTCCAGTCACGTTAATACTACGGGAACGAGCCACTCTGCCGCAGTAGTATTACCGTGAGCGGTAGTAGAGTGGTTAAAGATCAAGAATAATGGTCTGGCAATCACCTGGCTGAGCTCATTAAGAACCCTCGGGTGCAAGCCATCCGGTCCCGGTGATTTATTTATGTTAAGTTTCTCTAGTTTAGTTCTAAGTCTATCTTCTGTTAGCCCCGGTTCACACTTGTGCGTGTGCGGGGTTCGCATGTAATGTCGGAGCGCACTGCTCCGACATTACATGCGATCGGCTGTGCGGTGCGAGTTTAGCCATACAGTTTGTATGGCTAAATTCGCACCGCAGCCGCACCAAACACGCACAGGGACCCTTTTTTTATAGCCGCATCAGGATCGGATCGCACAGCGGTTCACACTTGTGCGATCCGATCCTGTATGAACTGCACGATCGCACTGCGATATGCGATCAAACTGGGGGTGTCGTTAAGATTACATTGACACCCCCAGCGTATCACATATGGCAGTGTGAACTGCCGGGGGTGCGTGTGCGATGCGGGAACAGGCTGCGGATTCGCAGCCTTCCCGCACTCGCATAAGTGTGAACCAGCTCTTAGACATGGCGGTACTTCCTGAGGTGTATTATTTAGTTTGGCCTTACAAGCTGGGTTAGTGTAGCCCCCCAATTCTTTTGTGAAGACTGAAGAGAAGAAATTATTTAACACTACCGCCTTTTCCCTGTCTATAAGAAGATTGCCAAGACCCTGAAACTTAGCTGCAGCACAATGGCCAAGACCATACAGTGGTTTAAAAGGACAGGTTCCACTCATTACAGGCCTCACCATGGTCGAGCAAAGAAGTTGAGTGCATGTGCTCAGCGTCATATCCGGAGGTTGCCTTTGGGAAATTGACGTATGAGTGCTGCCAGCATTGCTGCAGAGGTTGAAGGGGTGGGGGTCAGCCTGTCATTGCCCAGACCATACTGCATCAAAGTGGTCTGCATGGCTGTCATCCCAGAAGGAAGCCTCCAGGGGCGTACCTAGAGCATTTGGCACCCGGGGCGGATCCTATATCTGGCCCTCCCCCCCCCCCTCCTCCAGTGACGTGACACATGTAGCACCTTTACGCACTGCAGCCCGGAACCCAAAAGAATCCTCCTCCCTCTGCTTCCCCCGGCGACCAGGCCCCCCCTCCTCTGCAAAAATGGCACCGACTGACCTGAGGCGCCAGACAAAAATACATGTAACTGGCAGTGGCACACTTACTGTGTGCTACTGCCACTGGTGTCACTAAGGATGGGGTCACCTGGTGCAGTAAACCATGGTGTCAGTCCCCCCTCCCAAAAAAAAATATTTTCCTGTTTTCTGAAAGTGCGCCAAAGATGCAGCATTTTGGTGCACTTCCAGAAAATGCAGAAAAAAAAACACACAACCTAAAAAATCTATAGGACTGCAGTAATAACTGCGAGTAAAATGTAGGAAGACCCCCTTTATATTACACAGTCCCCGTACCCCTGGACCCCTTCACATTACACAGGCCCCTACCCCTAGACCCCTTCACATTACACAGCCCCCCTACCCCTAGACCCCTTTACATTACTAAGCCCCCGTACCCCTGGACCCCTTCACATTACACAGCCCCCCCTACCCCTAGACCCCTTTACATTACACAGCCCCCGTACACCTAGACCCCTTTACATTACACAGCCCCCATCCCCCCATGGAACCCTTTATATTATGCAGCCCCCATCCCCCCATGGAACCCTTTACATTACACAGCCCCCACCCCCCATGGAACCCTCTATGTTACACAGCCCCCACCCCCCATAGAACCTTTTACATTATACAGCCCCTGTCCCCCATAGAACCTTCACATTACACAGTCCCTGCTCCCCAATAGAACCCCTTACATTACACAGCCCATCCCCCATAGAACCGTTTACATTATACAGCCCCTGCCCCCCCCCCCCATAGAACCCTTTACATTACACAGTTCCCGCCCCCCCCAATGGAACCCTTTACATTACACGGCCCCCCCAATAGAACCCTTTACATATACACAGCCCCCCCAATAGAACCCTTTACATTACGCAGGCCCCACCCCCCCCATAGAACCCTCTACATTATACAGCCCCCCATATAACCCCTTTAAATTACACAGCTCCCCCAATAGAACCCCTTTACAATACAAAGCCCCCGCCAATAGAACCCCTTTACAATACAACCCCCCAATAGAACCCCTTTATAATACAAACCCCCCCAATAGAACCCCTTTACAATGCAGACCCCCCCCCCCCCAATAGAACCCATTTATAATACAAAGCCCCCGCCAATAGAACCCCTTTACAATACAAAACCCCCGCCAATAGAACCCTTTTACAATAAACCCTCCCCCCAATAGAACTCCTTTACAATACAAAGCCCCCCATAGAACCCCTTTACAATACAACCCCCCCAATAGAACCCCTTTACAATACAAAGCCCCCGCCAATAGAACCCCTTTACAATACAACCCCCCAATAGAACCCCTTTATAATACAAACCCCCCAATAGAACCCCTTTACAATGCGGCCCCCCCCCCCCCAATAGAACCCCTTTATAATACAAAGCCCCCGCCAATAGAACCCCTTTACAATACAAAACCCCCGCCAATAGAACCCTTTTACAATAAACCCTCCCCCCAATAGAACTCCTTTACAATACAAAGCCCCCCATAGAACCCCCTTATAATACAACCACCCCCCCCCCCAATAGAACCCCTTTACAATACAAAGCCCCCCCATAGAACCCCTTTACAATACAACCCCCCATATAACCCCTTTACAATGCAGACCCCCTAATAGAACCACTTTACAATGCAGACCCCCCCCCCAAAAAAAAATAGAACCCCTTTACAATACAAAGCCCCCGCCAATAGAACTCCTTTAAAATGCACATCCCCCCCCCCCAAAATAACCACTTTACAATACAAACCCCCCCCAATAGAACCCCTTTACAACGCAGACCCCCCCCCCCCAATAGAACCCCCTTTCAATGCATGCGCCCCTCCCCCTCCTACCTTAGAGAAGAGGAGGAGGAACTGTTTAAAGAAGAGCATGGGAGAGAGACTCACAGTCACTCACGAGTCCTGAATACACAGCGGTCAGCAGGAACTGCCGAAGTTAACTGTGCTAGTTAATGAGCAGGTGATTGGTTGATAGGCGGTCCTAGCAACCAATCGCCTTCTCATTAACCAGCACAGTTAACTCTGGCAGCGCCCGCTGACCGCTGTGTATTCAGGACTCGTGAGTGACGGTGAGTCTCTCTCCCATGCTCTGCTTTAAACAGTTCATCCTCCTGAGCGCTCCTGTGTCAGCGAGCGCAGTGAGCGGCGGAGGAAGTCCGCCGGCCGGCACCGGGTGTCACCCTGGTGCTCCCTGACACCCCCCTAATGTGTGGCACCCGGGGCGGACCGCCCCCCGCCCCCCACTGGTACGCCACTGGAAGCCTCTTCTAAAGATGATGCACAAGAAAGCCCACAAACAGTGTGCTGAAGACAAGCAGACTAAGGACATGGATTACTGGAACCATGTCCTATGGTCTGATGAGACCAAGATAAACTCATTTGGTTCATATTATGTCAAGCGTGTGTGGCGGCAACCAGGTGAGGAGTACAAAGACAAGTGTGTCTTGCCTACAGTCAAGCATGGTGGTGGGAATGTCATGGTCTGGGGCTGCATGAGTGCTGCCGACACTGAGGAGCTGCAGTTCATTGAACCATGAATGCCAACATGTACTGTGACATACTGAAGCAGCACATGATCCCTTTCCTTTGGAAACTGGGCCACAGGGCAGTATTTCAACATCATAACAACCCCAAACACACCTCCAAGACAACCACTGCCTTGCTAAAGAAGCTGAGGGTTAAAGGTGATGGACTGTCCAAGCATGTCTCCATACCTAAACCCTATTGAGCATCTGTGGAGCATCCTGAAACGGAAGGGGGAGGAGCGCAAGGTCTCTAACATCCACCAGCTCTGTGATGTCATCATGGAGGAGTGGAAGAGGACTCCAGTGGCAACCTGTGAAGCTCTGGTGAACTCCATGCCCAAGAGGGTTAAGGCAGTGCTGGAAAATAATGGTGGCCACACAAAATAGTGACACTTTGGGCTCAATTTGAACATTTTCATTTAGAGGTGTACTCACTACACTCACTACTTTACATTGTAGCAAAGTGTCATTTCTTCAGTGTTGTCACATGAAAAGATATAATAAAATATTTACAAAAATGTGAGGGGGTGGGTGTACTCACTTTTGTGAGATACTGTATCTTGAGGAATACACCACTTATATTGTGCAGAGGTCATGCTATTTCATAAATGTTTTTTTGGATGTGTGGTTGCCCTTATAGTCCCACCCCTAGGGGGTTTTGTTATTTTCTATACTTCATAAATGTAGTCACCACGTGATCAACTTGGTACAATGAGCTTGCCCATTAATGGTTTGAATCCCAGCTGGTTCCTGCAGAATCGGCTGCAATTCCAACCATGTATGGCCGGCCTAAGACACAAACAAATTCAAGTCTAACTCAAGCTAATATTTTCAAAAAAGTCAGAGCTACTTTAGACTTGAAAAACCTTGTAGGTAAGCCACGTTTTTTCCTGCCCCTCAACCACTCCCCCTTTTGGTGCAAATGCAGCGGCTGGAGGTGTACACAGGCTACGATGCTTTGCTTCACAGCCGTGGCAGAAATTATAATCCCTGTCAAGCTTGGCAGGCGATACTGCCCGCCAAGCGTAATTTATTTAAGTGAATAGGGTCACGTTGCAACCACACACAACACACTGTTAATTCAGGCCACATACATAAATGCTGATTAATGTAAGCACCCCTAGCCATGTTATATGGTTTGCCCCTACCCCTGTCACTTTTACTGGACATCTTGGTCTGTTCAAGCTTTATTTCTTTTAAAAATTCTTTAAGGCAGGGGTGGGGAACCTTTTTTCTTTTTTCTGAATGATGATTTATAACATCATTCAGGGGCCATACAAAGTTATCAACTTAAAAAACAGCCTGTTTTATTTAGTCAAACATTTAATTAACTCACCCCTAATGTGATGACTGGAACTGCATCTCTTTGGTGAGGTGTGTGAGGTTAGCTGGTATTGGTGATGTTGCTACTCGCAACTGGTTGTTGGCTGGTGGTGGTTATTGCTGGCTGGTACTGCTGGTGGGAAATGCTGGCTGGTATTGCTGGCGGGTACTGTTGGCAGGTACTGTTGGTGGGTACTGCTGCCTAGACTGCTGGTGGGTACAGCTGGTGGGTACAGCTGGTGGGTACTGCTGGCGGGTACTGCTGACTGGTACTGCTGGTGGGTACAGCTGGCTGGTACAGCTGGTGGTTGCTGCTGGCTGGTACTGCTGGTGGGAAATGCTGGCTAGTACTGCAATGGGTACTGCTGGCTGGTACTGCTGGTGGGTACAGCTGGCTGGTACTGCTGGTGGGAAATGCTGTCTGGTACTGCTGGCGGGTACTGCTGGCTGGTACTGCTGGCTGGTACTGCTGGTGGGAAATGCTGGCTGGTACTGTTGGCGGGTACTGCTAGTGGGTACTGCTGTGGGTATAGCTGTGGGTACTTCTGTCTGGTACTGCTGTGGGTACTGCTGGCTGGTAATGCTGTCGGTACTTCTGGCTGGTAATGCTGGCTGGTACTGCTGGTGGCAAATGCTAGCTGGTACTGCTGGTGGGTACTGCTGTGGGTACTGCTGGCTGGTACTGCTTTGGGTAGTACTCACTGCTGGGTGGTACTGCTGTGGCTACTGCTAGCTGGTACTGCTGGTGGGTACTGCTGGCTGGTACTGCTGGTGGGAAATGCTGGGGGTACTGCTGGCTGGTACTGCTGTGGGTACTGCTGGCTGGTACTGCTTTGGGTACTGCTGGCGGGCACTGCTGGCTGGTACTGCTGTGGGTACTGCTGTGCGTACTGTTGGCTGGTACTGCTGTGGGTACTGCTGGCTGGTACTGCTGTGTTTAATGCTGTGGGTACTGCTGGCTGGTAATGCTGTGGGTAGTACTCACTGCTGGCTGGTACTGCTGACGGGAAATGCTGGCTTGAGACACAATGTGAGGAGCAGCGCCACGCTGGAGGAAGCATGCTGCAGAGTCAATGCTTCATCTCTCGGTCAGTGCTGACAGTCTTAGTTACAGGCGGAGTGCATTTGATATCACTCCGCCTCATGACTCAGACTCATGTTTACGCTGGCAACCAGTCATTTCGATTTACTTTAGGGAGGTTTGTGTGGTGGTTGTTCGGTTACATTGTTTCTGTTCTTAAAATACATAGGCTAGGGGGGGCGTGGCCGGCAGCCGACGGAGATGGCCGCGTGAGTGAAGAGCTCTAACACTCCCGGTCTCTCCGCAACGATTCCAGCGACGTGGGTGAGCGACTCCGACTCCAGTGGCCCTTAAGACACTTGCGGACACTACAGGCGACCATGGGGAAGAGAAAGGACCGCGGAAGACCTCGTAAGTTAACGGACTTCTTTGCCTCAACCAGCACTCCGAGGTCCCAAAATGGCGCCGAGGCCTACCCGAGGGCTGGAAGCGCCGGAGCCTCGGGCGGATCACCTCCCGGGATCGGGGGGGATCCGAGCTTAAGGTCATCCTCCGCTAGCAGCAAGTCCTCCCAGGGGGGATCCCCGTCCCGCAGCCCACAAAAAGCGGCCCCTAAGCGGTCCGAAGCTCACCGCTGCGCTGGGGACAATAGCGCGGGCCCTAGCTCTCTGGACAGCACTTTAGAATTTTACGCCAATATAAAGGACTTTCCCACGACGGGACAACCGCTTACGGATGTCACTATGAAAGACATGCTAATGTCCATAAATGGCGCTTTTCACAGGGAAATAGTGGCCTGTGTCAACGGCATAAAAACGGAGGTGGTGGACCTGGGAGGCAGGGTGGATCACATAGAAAATAAAATGGAGGAGTTTTCTATAGCCCACAATGAGCTAGTAGATGATCATAACGCGAAGGGGGATGAATTGGAGACCCTAAAGAGCAAGATGGCGGACCTGGAGGACAGGGCCCGCCGAAATAATGTGAAGCTGAGGGGGGTCCCAGAGTCAGTCCCCCCTTCTGAACTGCGAGCATATGTACAAGCCATGTTGCTGGCTCTCATTCCGGACATACCGGTGGTAGAAGCGGTGGTGGATCGTGCACACCGCCTGCCAAAGCCGCAACATCTACCCGAGAAAATCCCAAGGGATGTTATAGCACGTATACACTTTTATCACATTAAAGATGACCTCATGCGCTTTGCAAGGAACACCTCCCCACTTCCAGCACCGTATCATGGATTATCGGTGTACGCAGATCTATCTCAATTTACCATGGCGGCTCGGAAAAAATTGATCCCTATGACCAAGCTACTCCGTAACAACCAAGTAAAATACTCCTGGGGATTTCCTACCAAACTCCTCATTGTTAAGGATGGTCGCACGCATGTCATCCGATCAGTGGAGGAAGGGTTTGCCCTGACCAAGAAATGGGGTCTCCTACCGGACCCACAGGAATCCTCTACCGGAGTGGAACCCTCTCGTTTGGAGCCTGAGTGGCGGCGGGTCAACAGATGAGTTTATGGCTACAGCATCGGCTTTAGGGCTAATAGTCACATGGGTCTCATGCGGATACTCAGCCCCATACGGTTTCTTCTTTGTGGCCAACTTTGTTACTTTTTCTTTTCGTTTTTTTATATTTGGTCTGCTTTGGAGGATTTGCTACCTGGATGAGTCGGAGTCCAGGAGTGACCGGGTGATTGGAGCTGAACCCCCTTCACCTGTGCCTGCGATATTATCGCATGATGGGGTATACCCCATACCCTTCGTTAAGTGTTTGCTATCTCTTTTTTGTTCTCTTTTGTTGTGTCTCACAGTTTTTTAGCCTCAATGACTGCTACGATGCTCTGGAAACTACCACTCTAATGACCAAGGACAGAAACTCTGGACCATGTTTACAACGTCAGCAATGGTATGTGAATGCACCTATACGTGTGAACTGTAAGTACTGTCTCCTTCGACCTAGCCTGTTCCCTCTGTTCCCGCCCGGGAGATATTTTTGCCTTTTCTCACCTGAAGGATTTTTTCTTTTTTCTCATTACTTTGAAATTAAGGACTGCCATGTGGACCTATCTTCTCTTATCCTGCTTGTAAATGGTTATTAATATAGTTTCCATTAATGCTCACGGTCTCAATAGCCCCTTCAAGCGCAGGTCTCTTTGGCGGGAGGCCCGTGCTCTCAGGGGCGATGTTGTGTGTGTACAGGAGACCCACTTCGCACGGTCCAAGTCACCTAAGTGTTCTGACAAGCTATACCCGCATGTTTTTACCTCTTCTGGTGACACTAAGAAAAAAGGAGTGCTCATTGCGATTAAAGGCTCCGTGGCCTTTCAGTTGCATGACATAGTCACCGATGACGCAGGACGATCTTTAATATTGATCTGTGACATTAATAATATTACCTATACAATTGTAAATCTATATGCTCCCAACCAGGGACAACTCAGGTTTCTGAGGGCGCTTGTGAAGAAGGTGGACCGTGTGAAGAGGGGTCTCACAGTGTATTGTGGGGATTTTAATTGCATTGGGGATGCTCAGTTTGATTGCTCTCCCGCTCAGGGAAGGACGAGGGCTACCCTTCAAAAGTTTCTGCATTCCTCTAATCTGTATGACGTATGGCGCTGCCTTAACCCTGCAGAGAAGGATTTCACTTACTACTCGGCCCCTCATGGATCCTATTCGAGGTTGGATCTATTTGTGGCTGACTTGCAATTTCTGCGAGTGGTTGAAAAATCTACAATTCACACAATGTCCTGGTCTGACCACGCTCCGGTCTCTGTGGCAGTCTCGGAGCCCCATATAACCACCCCAGTCCATCTGTGGCGCAATAACGCTTCCCTGCTCCGGGACGTGGGCCATCGGGAGCGGTTGGGTGGTCGGATCCGGGAATACTTTGAACATAATGACACTCCGGGGATGGATGTCTTCACGCTTTGGTGTGCCCATAAGGCATTTGCTAGGGGAATCTTGATCCAGCAGGCGTCTAGAGTTAAGAGAGAGAGGGCCCAGGCTATGAAGATGCTTCTAGAGCAATTGCGTTCTCTGGAGGCCGCTCATAAATCGGACCCTATTCCTTCTAAGCTGGAAGAGCTAACAGCCTGTAGACAGCTGGTTAGGGATAAACTTTTAGAGGACCAGCAGAGACTTCTATTCCAAACTAAGGCACGTTACTACTCCCAGGGTAACAAATCAGGCAAGATGTTGGCCAATTACTTGAAGAAAAGGCAGCAAAAGGCTAAGCTTTCTTCTATCAGGGATCCTAAAACGAATTCACTGGTGCATCACCCAACTGCCATCGCTAATGCCTTTGCCAATTACTATACTTCATTGTACAACCTTAAAGAGGACGGCAATACTCCGCAGCCCTCGGATTCCCTTATTGCTTCATTCCTAGACTCTTTACGACTCCCCACTGTGTCAGAACATATGTTGCAAACCTTGAACTCCCCCATAACGGAGGTGGAGGTGCAGAAAGCTATATTGTCAATGCCCTTAAATAAATCCCCTGGAGCAGACGGCTTCTCGGCCGAGTATTACAAGGCGTTTCAGCATACCCTAACCCCGTATCTCTGCAAATTGTACAATGCGGCTGCGCAGCGCTCCTCCTTCCCGGAGGAAATGCTGCAGGCAGTCATAGTTGCACTCCCCAAGCCTGGTAAATCACCCGATGCGCCCCAAAACTTTCGCCCCATATCCCTCCTGAATTCGGATCTAAAGCTATACGCGAAAATATTAGCAGTACGATTGGCGGAGGTGACTCCCGGCCTGGTCAAAGAGGATCAGGTGGGATTCGTGAAGGGTCGGCAGGCACCGGATGGAACTAGGAGAATGCTGGATCTATTGCAGATCGCTGAAAAACGAAAGGTGCCCTCGGTGTTCCTGACGTTAGATGCTGAAAAAGCGTTTGACAGGGTGCACTGGGGGTACCTAAGGGCGACCTTAGCTAAATTCGGGATTCAGGGGCCTATGTTCTCTGCGATTTCGGCACTCTACACAACACCTTCGGCCAGGGTGTTTACATCTAGTGCGTTATCAGAAAAATTTGCAATCACTAATGGTACGCGCCAAGGGTGCCCGTTGTCCCCACTCATCTTTTCCCTAGTAATGGAACCCCTGGCAGAGGCCATTAGAAGCGACCCGGGAATATCTGGAATTAAAGTGGGGGGCAGGGACCACAAAATTGGGCTTTTTGCGGACGATGTGATTCTTACTTTGACCTCCCCGATGACGTCTCTTTGCAGCTTGCAGCGCCAACTAGATGCATTTGGAGCCATCTCCTACTATAAACTGAATGTGACTAAATCTGTGTGCCTGTCGACCTTTCTATCCGCTAAGGAGCTGAGGTTGCTCAAAACTCAGTATCCCTTTCAATGGTCAAATAAATCACTCCCATACTTAGGTATATCTTTGGTGGCTCCGACATCTCAAACATACCAGGTCAATTTCTCTAAATTGTTATCTACAGTAATGGAGGACCTAACACATATTGCATCTTACGAGCTGTCCTGGTTGGGGCGTATAGCTGCGCTCAAGATGTTGGTGCTGCCTAAGATTTTATATTACTTTAGGACAATCCCGGTGGTGATCCCATCATCCTTCTTCCGTAACATGGACAAAATGTTCAGGAAGTTCTTATGGGGGGGCAAAGTACCGAAGATTCCGTATTCTGTGTTACTTAAATCCAGGGCTAAAGGGGGGACAGGCTTCCCATGCCTTCGGAAGTACCATTCCGCGGCTTTGTTAGATCAGGCAAAAGCCTGGTTCGATCCTGAACCAGATAAACTTTGGGTACATCTAGAAAGGGCAGTAGTGGCAAATAAGGACCTCCCTGCCCTACTGTTGGCATCACTAGCGAAACGTGAAGTTTACACCCCCGATTTGGCCTCTCTTAGGGCTACTCTAGGGGCCTGGGGGGAGGTGCAAGCATTGACAGGGATCCCTAGGACTAAGATGACCTTGAGGTTAGCAGCTTATGAATATCTCATTCCTACGTTGAGGATTCCTCCTGGGGAGCTACCGCGATCTGCCACATATGGGGAACTGCGTGCTAAGTGTTCGGACAAGCCTTCCTTTTTTTGGGCCCAACTGCATCACTACCACATTAAATACCCTGATCCAACAATTGAAGTACCCTCGGAAGTATGGGAATATATGCTCAATGGATATCATAAGTCGAAGGGTCTTTCGTGGTTCTATCATACACTGCAGATCCAATTTAGAAATAGCAAGTCGGCCTCCGTGGCAGCCTGGGAGGCAGACTTGGGGGAGGAGTTTTCGGAGCGGGACTGGGAGGTGGCTGTCCGCGCTGGCTATTCCTATTCCCACTGCACTACTCACTGGGAGGTGGCCCTAAAAATTCTCCAACGCAGCTATTTAACTCCTGTGAGATTGAGGAAAATGTTTAAAGATATTGCCCCTACCTGCTGGAGAGGATGCGGGGAATCGGGAACGCTGTTTCATCTTTTGTGGCAGTGTAAAAGACTCAGGAGCTACTGGGCGGCTGTGTTCGCTCTACTACGGTCATTGACCGGGGAACCGATTCTGATGTCCCCAGCTCTGGCCCTCTTGAACCTGGGGATCCAAAAGATTCCTCCCCTCCATCGAACATTAGCTGCCCATGTCCTGACAGCAGCGAGACTGACAATTACAGCAGCTTGGAGGTCTGACGCTGCTCTTACGACATTGGAGGTTATCAACAGGGTACGTTCTCAATACTCTTATGAGAAATTTTTTGCTAATATGCATGGTCGAAGTTTGCAGTTTGAACAGGTATGGAGTCGTTGGTCACTGAAATACCCGGGGTAGGGCTAGTCCTGCACCGGGGAATTTCGCCACGCTTATTTCTATTTGATTTTGAATGTTGACTAGTTACTGTATCTGAGGCTAAGGTTAATGACTGTCCAGTTGATAGTCTGGTATACCAATATGTTGCTTACTCACGTGCACAAGGGTTGAAGAGTATTTGGCGGTGTAAGTGCCCACCACCTTGGACTCTCATTAGAGAATAGGGGGGGGCCCCGGGGGTCAGTGCCCGGACCTTGTGGGGTGTAGCGGGGGGCCGAGCTGGGCCACAGTATTGCTCCCGTCAGGGGTGGCCGGGCTTGGCCTTCCTGCTGGGCCCCTGAGGGGGTTTCGGGTCGGGGGCTGGTCTGAGGGGTGTATTATAACACCGACTGTTGGTGGAGCCAAGTGTACAATGTAAATCGTGATTGTTACTTTCTTCAACCAGTGTACCTGTATATGATGTAATTGTTATTTGTTCTTTTTGGAAAAACCTAATAAAAACTATTGGAAAGAAGATACTTCTAATGGACTAAAAAAAAAAAAAAAAATACATAGGCTAACATAGAACTATATTTACCCACTTGACTTCCAGAAAATGTACCCCCCCCTTCTTGACCGGCCATTTTTTTGCGATACAGCACTGCGTTACTTTAACCGGTTGCCGACCGCCGCATGACTATATACTGCAGCGGTCAGCCCCGGCCAGGCAGAGTGACGTATGGATACGTCACTCGCCTGTCACTGACTTGAGAGCCAATTGAGGGTGGGCGCGCGCCCGCCGAGGCGCGCGCCCGCCGCGGCTCGTTCACTGACAAGTCAGTGCGTGTGACCGGCGGACCCGATGTCCGCCGCTCACACTACGATCGCTCCGGTGAAGGGAGAAAGGCGGAGCGGCTTATGTAAACAAGCCGCCCGTCATTCTCCCTGGTGTAAAAATGAAGATCAGACGGTTCTACTATGTAGGACCGTTGATCTTTGTTTTTACACCAATAGCAATGTCCCTATACAGTTAGAATCACGCCCCTAGGACACACTTAACCCCTCCCTGTCCAATACAGTTAACCCCTTCCCTGCCAGTGTCATTTTTGCAGTAACAGTGCATATGTATAGCACTGATTACTGCAGTAATGTCACTGGTAACCCCAAAAGTGTCAAAAATGTCAGTCAAGGGTCCGATCTGTCCGCCGCAATGTCGCAGTACCGAAAAAAAATCGCAGATCGCCGCCATTACGCGTTAAAAAAAAACCCACCAAAAATGACAAAAATCTTTCCCTTTGTTAGTAAACGCGATAACTTTTGCGCATACCAATCAAAATACGCTTTTTGCCTTTTTTTTTTACCAAACATATGTAGCATAAAACAAATTGGCTGAAAATGTTAAAAAATTTTGATTTTTACATTTTTTTTTGGGGAATTTCAATATAAAAAAAATGTGAAAAATATTGTTATTTTTGCAAAATTGACACTCTCTTTTTGTTTATAGCGCATGATCAAAAAATCGCACAGGTGATCAAATACCACCAAAAGAAAGCTCTGTTTGTGGGAAAAAAAGGACGTCAAATTCGTTTAGGTACAGCGTCGCACGACCGCGCAATTGTCCGTTAAAGTCACGCAGTAAAAAAATCGCAAAAACCCCCTGGTCTTTTAGCAGCCAAATCCTCCGGGGCTTAAGTGGTTAACTGAAAATTGCACGGTCACGCGACGCTGTACCCAAATAAAATGTATGTCTTTTTTTGGTGGTATTTGATCACCTCTGCGATTTTTATTTTTTGCGCTATAAACAAAAAAAGACCAACAATTTTGAAAACAAAAAACAAATTGTTTACTTTCTGCTATAAAATATATCCAAAAAAAAAATCTAATTTCTTCATCAATTGAGGCCAATTTGTATTCTGCTACATATTTTTGGTAAAAAAAATCCCAATAAACGTATATTAATTGGTTTGCGCAAAAGTTATAGCGTCTACAAACTACGGGATATTTTTTTTCCCCCTACTAATAATGGCAGCGATCAGTGACTCTGAAGTTGCGGTGGACAATTCAGACACTAGCTGACACTTTGGGAACCAGTGACACTAATACAGTGATCAGTGCTAAAAAATATACACTGTCACTGTACTAATGACACTGGCTGGGAAGGGGTTAACATCAGGGCCAATCAAAGGGTTAACTGTGTGCTTAGCCTGTGCTTTTTCACTGTGTGAGAGGTCCTTTTACGAGGTGAAGGCATTGATCCATGTTCCTGCTTTGCAGGAACACAGGATCAATACCTTCCCTACTGACAAAATGGCAATCTGCCTTGTTTACATAGGCAGATTGTCGTTCTGCCTGTGTACTGTATAATCGGCAGGTGTCGGTGGACATCGAGTCCACGGCATCTGCTGCTGGGTTCCCACTATGACCACACACATCGTCACCGGTGGTGCGCGGGCATGTCCCAGACCCGTAAGTGTCAGATCACGTACTAGGTACGTGATCTGGCACAGAGCTGCCGCCCTGATGCAGTATATGTACGGTGGGCGGCACGTGACATGAAATGCTGTAAGCCCGTAAAAGTGGATTTTTTTCTTGTGCAATCTGCCTTTAGGGTTTAAGGCAAAAGTAGTAAATTATCACTTCTCATTAACATAGAATGATAACGTACAATATAGTTGCCAGTGATACCTTACCATTTCTAATAAAGCTGGTGTTTAAATGCATTGAACAGAATACCGGTTCCTAACAACAGAGTGGAAGGCTTGTAGCAATTACAGCAATGGTTTTTAACTAGACGGTCTAGATCAGGGGTCTACAAGGCAAGCTTTCAAAATAAAGGGCCAGTTTACTGCCCTTCAAACTTTAGGGGGGGCTGGACTTTAGCCCATGGGAGTAGAAAATGCCCTGGCACCAGTGCGAGTAAACAAGGCCATAGGCTTGGTGGTCAGTGGGAGTAAAAAAAATATTACATCATTGGTGTCAATGAAAGGAATAGTGCCTGATCACTGTTGTCAGCGGAAGAAATAGTGCCTCAAAATTAATGTCAGAGGGAGAATTAGTTACATATCTCTGGTGTCAGTGGGAGGAATAGTGAAAATATTACAAGTACACCATCACAGGATGGTACTGTGGGTGTACTAATAGTAGTAGAAATAGTGCCCTGTCTTTGGTGTCAGAAAGAATAGTGCCCCAAGGGCAAGCAAAGAGCCACAATTATTATGGATAGATTTGTGGACTCTTTTAGGAAGTCAAGAGGTCCTGGTCAAATCCCAGGTGTTAGGAAATCCATGGCCGCTGGCTCCAGATGATCAGGAATTGCATAACTCAGAGAGTTTTATCTGGATTGTTTTCATGTAGCAGGACTTTGTTGATCCTGGACTTGGTATCGGCCAGAGATAATGCAGGGGGTGTTTTTATTTATTCCTTGGGGCTTAAGGTTTAAAAGGGCATGGACATATTGAGCAGCAAAGAGAACAGGTGGGTCAAAAAGTTCTGAAATAAATTGATAAATAACGGATCAGAATCGGCTTACTACAGGACATGTCCACTATACGTGTAAAAACGTGCCTGCCTGTCCACAGTTGCAAAAGCAAAGTGGTGAGCATCTTAGGTTGTATCAAGCCACTCTAAAGAGAACGAAGCACCATCTAGTCAAAATTGTATAATTTGTTTCTACTACCAAAACAATGGTAAAGCAGGATTTGGTGGATTTCCAAATGTGGGCCAAACCATGAGCATCTAATTAAATTCATGGATCTGATGACCATTTTTAAACGTAGGAGGGTGATTGCTGTGATAAGGGTGCCATAAACTGTGAGTAGAGAAAAGAGATCAGGCCAAGGGCATGCAGGTCTGAAGCACACTTAGGTTCAAAGGATGTAAGCATCCTAGAGCCCTCCGGGCATTAGACATTGGTATGCAAGAAATGTGTTATCTGCAGGTATTGAAATATCTTGCTATGTGGCAGTTCTTCTTCTTGTAATTGTGCAAAGGGTTTCACCCTTCCTTTGGTTATGAGGAATCATGCTTGTGTGAGGTTTTTTAGTAACCCATCCCTAATATGCCCAAGGAGCGGAAAGTGTGCATGGGGAAAACATACTGTAAACTCTCCCTTTCAGTGGGGCTTCCCCTGCACTGCAAGGGTTAAAGTGGTAAGAAATCTAAAAAGAAAACATTTGCTATATTGCAGTTTACCAATAGAGATGGCCTTGCGGTTCACGGCGAACTTTGCTCGTTCGCTGTCCGCAGATCATGCGAACATATGGAGATGTTCGCGGCTGCCATATTCTTTTACATTGTGAAGAACTTTGACCCATGACAAACCCTATTTTCCATCCGTCCAGTGGATCGTCCCTAGGTGAGTGTTGGGCTTACCGCAACTTATGCGTTGACTGCAAAGGCTCCAGCATCAGGGAACGCATAACTGTTGGCTTGCCCCTCGTCCAGTGTCCTGTCCGAAAGGACATTCCGCGCAGCAGGGGGGATCGTGACCGATAAGCTCACTCGCCTAGTTCACGACAGTGTTGACTACCTCACATTTCTAAAAATGAATGAGGCATGGATCTCAGAGAAATCCAACACATGTGACCAGTAGAACATGTTTGATTCAAATTACTCATGACAGCCCACAAATATCTGCCACCACCCATAACAATTCATGGTCCCTGTCTTAGGTAAATACAGCGGCATACAAGGCCTTTTATGTCAGTTGAATGCCTAATTGCTACAGTCTATCCCATTTCCAAAAAGCAACCTCTCCCTACACTGACAAAAGACTTTTGTGGACCTATTAGCTAGCGACTTGTGTCACTATACAGACTGTCCCTGCTCCACACAGCAACCTCCAGCCACAGAATACAAAGTTCTTTGCTGTCAGATGAACGCCTGTTGGCTAATTTTTGGGGCCTGTACTGGCCGACACTTACTTCTGTATCCTGTGAATGCCTAATGTACCTCCAGCCACAGAATACCAAGTTCTTTGCTGTCAGGTGAACGCATGTTGGCTAATTTTTGGGGCCTGCACTGGCTGACACTTACTTCTGTATCCTGTGAATGCCTAATGTACCTCCAGCCATAGAACACAAAGTTGTTTGCTGTCAGGTGAACGCCTGTTGGCTAATTTTTGGGGCCTGTACTGGCCGACACATACTTCTGTATCCTGTGAATGCCTAATGTACCTCCAGCCACAGAATACAAAGTTGTTTGCTGTCAGGTGAATGCCTGTTGGCTAATTTTAGGGGCCTATACTGGCCGATACTTACTTCTGTATCCTGTGAATGCCTAATGAACCTCCAGCCACAGAATACCAAGTTCTTTGCTGTTAGGTGAACGCCTTTTGGCTAATTTTTGGGGCCTGTACTGGCCGACACTTACCTCTTTGTCCTGTGAATGCCTCATTTTTCAGACTGACATTGAAAATCAATGGGTCTGTAAACGTTCCGCTAAATTGTGGAACGGATGCGGACCCATTTTACAGACGTGTGAATGGACCCTATATGTATTTTACATGTATTTACTGGCTGCTGTCAGTTCTAGCTGATTTAGAAAAAAAAAAATTTGGGCTGGAAAAAAAAAATAATTTATGGCAACTTTTCCAATAGCAATACTTCTGGTATGTCAGTGTCCATGTTGTGGGAGTGTCCATGTGTGCACAGCTACTAAGTATTTTGTGGCTGCAAATATGACCTGGAGGTTTTTAATGTTCGCCTGCCATTGAAGTGAATGGGGTCTGCCGCAAACTTGCGGTTCGCGAACATTTGAGAAAGTTTGCGTGTCGCATTCGCGAACCGCCCCGTCCGATGTTTGTCCATCACTATTTACCAATACTTAGATGTGATGACTGCATTCATTTTCCTATTTAGGCTTTCTTTCTGCCATTTTCACTTGGTGATCCAGCCAGCAGAATGTATCAGTTACAGAGATGAGACAAACTATTTAACACTAGCAGGGTGCTTACAATGATCAGCTTTTATTTATTTAGTTATCTGAGAATTGAAGTTTGGCTTCAGTTTATTTGTGTAATTAAATCTGCTAGCTACATCTAACACATCCCTACCCTGGCCTAGACTGACAATGCTACTGTCCAAAGGTGCCCCCCCCCATGTTTGTTTATCCAGAGTGGGAACACTGTAAAACAGGAGTTGTGTTACTGGTCAGACCAGCAGGTGAAAACAGAGAGAGAAAAAGCCTTAAAAAAGACAAATGCAGCCACCAAATCTAATGATTGGTAAGCTACAATATATTAAATTTTTGGCTTGGGGTTTTATACCACTTTAAATGCTTATGTCTAGAGGGCTGCAAAAAAATGTATCCGCAGGTTCCTCCACTTTACTAGACCGAACCCTGCAGCCTCTTTTCCCCTTCACAGATTCTCTGCAATAGTTACACAGTTAGTCAGGTTGAAAAAAGACACAAGTCCATCTGGATCAACCAATAAAAAAACCCCAAAAAACTGTAAAGAAAACCCAACCATACAATCCCATATACACAATCCTATACCCACAGTTGATCCAGAGGAAGGCGAAAAAAACCCCAGCAAAGCATGATCCAATTTGCTACAGCAGGGGAAAAAAATTCCTTCCTGATTCCCCAAGAGGCAATCAGATATTCCCTGGATCACCCTTACCTATAAATATTAGTACCCATTTATATTATGTACACCCAAGAAAGAATCCAGGCCTTTTTTAAAGCAATCCAGTGAGCTAGCCAGAACCACCTCTGGAGGGAGTATATTCCACATTTTCACAGCTCTTATGGTGAAGAAACCTTTCCATATTTGGAGACGAAATCTGTTTTCCTCTAGATGTAAAGAGTGCCCCCTTGTCCTCTGTGTTGACCTTAAAGTGAATAACTCAACAACAAGTTCACTATATGGATACCTTATGTATTAATACATGTTAATCATATCCCCCCCTTAATCTCCTCTTCTCAAGAGAGAATAAATTCAGTTCCTCTAATCTTTTCTCATAGCTGAGGTCCTCCATGCCTCTTATCAGTTTGGTTGCCCTTCTCTGCACTTTCTCCAGTTCCCCGATATCCTTTTCAAGAACTGGTGCTCAAAACTGAACTGCATATTCCAGATGAGGTCTTACTAATGATTTGTACAGGGGCAAAATTATATCTCTCCCTCTGGAGTCCATGCCTCTGTTACATAGTTACATAGTAGGTGAGGTTGAATAAAGACAATAGTCCATCCAGTTCAACCTGTGTAGGTGTGTGTGGCCGTACTCATCTCACATACCCCTGAATGTTCTGATCCTTGAGATGTACGTCTAAGAGTCTTTTGAAAGCCACCATACTTCCCGCAGAAACCACCTCTTGTGGTAGAGAATTCCACAATCTTGTAGCCCTAACAGTAAAGAACCCCCCACGTTGCCTGAGGTCAAAACGCTTCTCCTCTAATCGCATTGTATGCCCTCGAGTCCTCATGCAATCCCTTCGACTGAATAGCTGGTTTTCTATGCTGAGATCACCATTGAGATATTTATAAATTGCTATCATGTCCCCTCTCAGGCGTTTCTTCTCCTGGGAGATTGCAGACGCTCTTCATAATTAAGGTCCTCCAATCCCCTAATTAGTTTAGTTGCCCTTCTCTGGACTCTCTCCAGCTCCCACATATCCCTCCTGAGGACTGGCGACCAGAACTGGACAGAATACTCCAAATGTGGTCGGACCAGAGTTTTATAAAGTGGAAGGATTATAGTCTAATCCCTTTCTTTATGCATGCTAATTTTCTGCTGGCTTTGGCAGCTGCCTCTTGACATTGCATGCTATTGGCTAGTGTATCATGTACCAAGTGTAGCGAGGTGTCATATGCGAAAAAGATGACTGTTTGACATGTGGAAGGAACTCGGCTCCATCTAGTGGCCAAAATGACACATTGCAGCTGTTCTGTGATTTTCTGTCTGTGAGTTTAACAGAATACAACATCCATAATTCTCTTGGAGTACCAGGGTGCACTGCTTCACCGCACAGCCTTCTGGGGGAAGCTTTATAAAGGAAGGGAGGAGCCAGGCTCACTCTCTTGGAAAAGACACAGTGAGACAAGCAGGAAGCCAGTGCTGTGGGCTGATGCTGCATGTTAGGCCGAAACTCCTGGGCCTGAAGTGACTAAAAGTTGCAGTGTTTCATCTCCAGTAGAGGATCCCTCCTGGAGGTCCCATCGATGTTTTGCAGAGACCACAGTCATCCACCACTAATACCTAGTGCGGCTGGTGACAGAGGCCGAAGATGAGACAGCAGCGGAGAGTTCCTGGGAGACAGTCCTGTTGGTGAGAGGGCACCTGCCCAAAAAAAACTGACTCTATCTACCAAAGAAATAACTTTAGTTAGGATTAACCTTAGAGTAGTAGAAGGCAATATATCGGGTGGCCCAGTACATCTCCCACAGAAGTTTTACCGCCAAACCTGCACAGACACCCCACGGTGATTACTAACTGTTTGCTGCCATCTTCTCTATTGATCATCCATCCTCAATGTGGATTACAAATCGCGAGTGCACCAACATTGCTAGCGAAGATATAGAGAAGAAACAGCGGAATCACATGTGGGACTCAGATAGGCCTACCTGTCTGGTACTGTGTCTGGCATTCATTATACATGAGTGTGGGAGTACTTTTATCTTTCTAAGTTGGTACATGTAATTCCTTAAAGAGCCATATTTCATTGTATCTCACTTGTTTCATTCTGATACATAGTAAATTAAGCTTTAATTTAACGCAATCCTGTGTGTTGTCCCATTGTGTCACCCAGAAGGACTACAGCTGGAGAGAGGTAACAGGTCATTATTATTTATTGAAGTGTTATATTACAATTTGTGTAGCCATGTGGTATTCCAGTCCTGTTCTGGGTCAGTTGTGCCTAGGGAGGGTTCGAGCCAATTCTGAGGGTTGTTAGGCAGGGTGTAGACCCAATAGTCTAATCAGCAGCTCCTACGGGGGTAGTGCTACACGTGGGGGCTCGTCCGGGATATCTACAGTCCTGCAACACAACCCTCTCAGCCACCACAGAATCCCCCTCAATGCAGAAATGGATCCTACCGCTGCAGCCGAGTGGTGCAGGGAAGAGAATGTCGTAGTGGAAAATGGCCAGGTGGTTGAAATCAAGGGAGAGGTCTGGACTGAGGAAAAACTCCTCCCAGTTTTAAGGGCACTGTCCACAGACAGGAAATTCTGGGTGACTGACATAAAGACAGACACCACCGTTCCACACACGTATGCATTGTGTGAGTGGAGGAAGGGGGTCCCTGATTACTTTAAGGGAACCAGTGTAAAGACTACTGACCAAACAGAACTTTTCTTAATACATCCAGAAGTCCTTACTGAAGGTCCCTCATCCACCACTCCTGGGGGATCCAGCAAAGAAAAAGGTGTCCAAGAAGGGAGTCCAGAGTCACCACCTTTGTCTACCTTTAGCTCAGAACTGTGTGCTGTTCTCAGGGAAATCGTAGCAAAATGTAGTAAGGACTCCCCAAACTATCTGATGACTGGATATAGGAAGCTCAGGACATTCTCTGGGAAACAGCCTGTGCCTTCAACAGAAGATGGGTTTGAAGAGTGGTTAGATACCGCCACTCAGGCTTTGGAAGTGTGGGAGGTACCAGAACAGCACAAGAAACAGAGAATCACAGAAAGTTTAAGGGGACCTGCACTAGAGGCCGTACGTAATCTCAAGCTAAGCAAAAAGAACTGTACTGCACGGGATTATCTAGACATTCTACAAGATGTATTTGGTCGGACGGAGAACGTGGCTGAACTTCTTTACCAGTTAGACCACTGTTACCAAGAAGAGGAAGAGAAGTTGTCCGAATTTATTAGACGCCTGGATAAGATCATCCACCAGATCTTGTTAAAGAAAGGGATAGACCCCCGGAAGGTAGATGAGACTCGTGCACGGCAGGTGCTGAGAGGGGCTCAACCCTTAGATCCCATTGCCATACTGTTGCAAACTCGCCAAGATAGTGGCATTCTGGAATACCCTGACCTGATCCGAATGGTCAGAGAAGAAGAGGTCATGTTGGACAACAAAAGGAAGAGTCGGCAGTTTGACTCAACTGCTCGTGTCAGAGTGATAAGTGCAAAAGAAAGTGACTCGCAAGTTGAACTCCTAAAGACCCAGGTGTCCCAGTTGATAGAAATGGTGTCCATCCTGACTAGTCAGGCATCTACTCTACCTGATGGGAATGCGTCAGAGAAGCCGGATAAACCTTCTAACCTTAGAGTAGACCCGGAACCGAGACCTAGGAGATCGCTAACTTGTTTCAACTGTGGGGGAGTAGGACATGTTATAGGAGTATGTCCCAGCCCAGGAAATGTCGCCTCAGAACCTCGCAAGCCAGCGGAAAAACTTCAGAAGGCACCCGTGAAGGAGTCAACCAAGTGCCCGCCAGTTTCAAGGGACTCCAAGAGACTCAATGATTCAGGGAATCTGAGTCAGGGAGTCAGATCCAGGTACAACGCCCCTAGTTCTATACTCCAGGCTACTGAGAGGAGGAAAATCAATGCACACCGGGCCCAGAGGGGACTGAAGTCCAGAAGAAAAAACAAGAAGAAAAGAGCTTGGGTGCAGAGAACTGAATCAGACTACAAGGCCACTCCAAGAGAATTCCCAACTAACTTGGTCAGGCCTTCCCCTGTAGTCTCCGTCCAGGTAGAAGGAATTTACACAAGAGCCCTCCTTGACACTGGGGCTCAAGTGACTCTTTTGTACAGAGATTTTTATGATAAACACCTCACCCATCTACCTCTGCAGAAACTGGAAGATCTAGAGATATGGGGTATCGGGACTCAAAGTTTTCCCTATGACGGGTATCTGCCAATCAAGTTGACCTTTGACCCATCAGTGGCTGGTGAAGCTGAAACCTTCGACACCCTAGCGGTGGTCTGTCCTCGTCCGCCAGGGGCCAGCAAAAGCTCTCTCATCGTAGGGACCAACACTGACCTGGTAAGGCGCCTCCTGACACAGCTGGTTCAGGGACAGGATGCTCCAGCGCCAAGGATTCACCCCATGCTACGGCAGGCCTATCAACGATTAGTATTGGAGCAAGAGACTCCTGCAGAAGGAGTTGGAAGACTCTGGAAGTTGGACAGAACGGAAAAGGTCTTGCAGCCAGGAGAGGTGGCTTGTCTGAAAGCTGCCGTTAAACTCACATGGAAACAGCCGGGCCCTTTTATCATCTTTGAATCAGGTCCACGGGAAGAGGAGAGAGGGATAGAAGTAATTCCTGAAGTGATCCCTTTGAAAGTGTTACAGAAAAACCGTGGAAGGGTTTTAGTGAGTGTCAGAAACACCTCTACTACACAGGTGAAGGTACCGGCCTGAGTGCTGTTGGGCCAAGTTAACCCGGCTACCCCAGTTGTCCCATCTGATCTTAAAGAGGAGGAAAGGGGTGAAGTTGTCATAGAAGAGCTCTGCTCTGGAAACGCTGCCCTCCCACCGGAATGGGTGAAGAGGGCCAAGGCACAACTTGCTCGATGGAGGGAAATATTCTCTAAGGACGAGTTTGACGTGGGATGTGCCAGGAGTGCCACTCATAAAATCCGCCTGAGTGAGGACAAACCTTTCAGGGAAAGAGTCCGGCGAGTCCCCTTAGGTGACTTAGAAGATCTACGTCAACAGCTGGCAGAACTCAAGAAGACCGGGATTATCAGAGAATCCAGGAGCCCATATGCTTCTCCGATAGTGGTAGTCCAGAAGAAAAACGGATCTCTGAGGCTTTGTATCGACTACCGAACGCTCAACAGAAGAACCATCCCAGACCAGTATACCACTCCTCGAATCGAAGACGCCCTACAGAGCCTGTCAGGGGCGAAGTGGTTTAGTGTGATGGACTTAAAGAGTGGGTATTATCAGATCCCCATGCACCCTGAAGATCGGGAGAAGACAGCCTTCATCACCCCTGTGGGGTTCTTTGAGTTCAATCGCATGCCTCAGGGGTTGTCAGGGGCCCCTGCTACCTTCCAAAGGCTGATGGAAAGGACCATTGGAGATATGAATTTGATAGAGGTACTGGTATACTTGGATGATGTTATCGTGTTTGGCAGAACTTTGGAAGAACACGAGGAGAGGTTGGAAAAGGTCCTGAAGAGGCTACATGAAGAAGGCCTGAAACTTTCTCCTGAGAAGTGCCAATTCTATCAGTCCTCGGTCCATTACCTGGGCCACATCGTGTCTGAAGAAGGGGTGGCCACTGACCCGGACAAGCTGGATGCTGTCGCCTCCCTGCCGAGACCTACAAATGTGACCGAACTTCGGTCGTTCCTGGGTTTTTGCTCCTATTACAGGAGGTTTGTAGAGGGGTTCGCCAAGATTGCCCGACCCCTCAATGAGTTACTAAAGAACGAAGAAGATGACGTTCCTGAACTGGTCAAGCCAGTGAAGTCCACCATGGGACCCCGGAAGGCCAAGGAGTCCATCCAGGATCAGTGGACCCCAGAATGTGAAGGGGCTTTCATTCAGTTGAAAAAGAATCTAACCACTGCCCCTGTGTTGGCCTACGCAGACCCCACAAAACCATATGAACTACATGTCGATGCCAGCCGAGATGGGCTGGGTGGGGTACTCTACCAGGAACATGAGGGTCACCTGCGACCCGTCGCCTACGTGAGCAGGAGTCTACTACCTGCTGAAAGGAATTATCCTACCCACAAACTTGAATTCCTGGCCTTAAAGTGGGCAGTGGTCGACAAACTGAAAGATTACCTGTACGGAGCTGAAATCATTGTCAAGACGGATAATAATCCCCTTACCTATCTGTTGACTACAGCCAAGCTGGATGCCACAGGACACAGATGGTTGGCTGCCCTCTCTAGCTTCAACTTCAGCCTGAAGTATCGGCCAGGAATCAGGAACAGGGATGCAGATGCCCTATCCAGAAGGTTGCATGCACCACAGGAACCTGATGAAGAATGGACCCATTTGGCTCCAGAAGGAGTGCTTGCCCTATATCAGGGAACTGAACTTCGATCCAGAGGAGGATCAAGAGCCGAAGAAATTGGGGTTTCGGCTGTTGGAGTACCCAAATACTATTGCAGGGTGACCCAAGTTGAAGGGGAAGATTTACCCCGGTTGTCCAAAAGGGACTTGAGGAAGGAGCAGCTGGAAGACCCTCTGGGGAAACTTCTTTTGGAAGAATTGGAGATCCAGTGCCCTGGGTTACTTCTAACGGACTCTCCTCAAGGGGCTCGTCTTTTGCATAGAGAGTGGACCCGGCTACAGATCCAAGAAGGGGTGGTCTACCGAAGAGGTCCATCCGAAGATCTGGAGGAGAAGAGGCAACTGTTCTTACCAGCTAAATACAGGGAGAGAGTTCTGGCTGCTCTTCATGACAATCATGGCCATCTGGGACCTGAAAGAACTTTTCAGCTTGTCAGAGACAGGTTCTACTGGCCCTGTATGAGGGCCGAAGTTGAAGGATACTGTCATTCTTGTGTCCGATGCATACAAAGGAAGACTCTGCCACGTCAAGCAGCCCCAATGGGCCATCTGCAAAGCCAGGGACCCATGGAACTGGTGTGCATTGATTTCCTTTGCCTAGAGCCTGATCTGAGTGGTCAAGGGAATGTCCTTGTGGTAACAGACCATTTTACCAGATACGCACAAGCATTCCCAACAAAGGATCAGAAGGCCTCAACGGTAGCCAAAGTTCTTGTAGAGAAGTTCTTTGTACACTATGGGTTACCACAACGCCTCCATTCTGATCAGGGAAGGGACTTTGAAAGCAGACTGATCAAGAGACTGTTAGATCTGTTAGGCATTCAAAAGACTAGAACTACTCCATACCATCCACAAGGGGATGCCCAGCCTGAACGATTTAACAGGACTCTTTTGGACATGTTAGGGACTTTGAGCTCAGAGAAGAAGCAGCATTGGGGCAAACATGTAGCTGCCATTGTGCATGCTTACAACTGTACTGTCAGTGATGTTACTGGATATTCCCCCTATCGTCTAATGTTTGGGCGAGAGGCTCGGTTGCCAGTGGATTTGGCCTTTGGAATCTCGCCCGATCACACCTCTTCAGCATCGCACAAGGGATATGTGGACCGACTGAGGAAGAGTCTGAAATCGGCCTATGATAAAGCTCAGGCAACATCTGATCAACGTGGATTGAGGAATAAAAGGAATTTTGACTTAAAAGTTCGGATCCAGGACTTGCAACCCGGGGACAGGGTATTGTTGAGGAACTTGGGTGTCCCGGGAAAACACAAGTTGGCAGACCGCTGGAAGTCCCAACCTTATGTTATCTGCAAGCAACTACCAAACCTCCCTGTGTATCAAATTCGGCCTGAAGGAAGTGTGGGTCCATTGAAGACTTGGCATAGGAACCATCTACTACCTCTCTCTGAAGCAGTTCGCATGCCTCCTGTCGTAGATTCGCCAGAGACCCCTTCGACCTCTCGCCTGTCCAGACCAGTCACCAGATCTCAGTCGATACTCCCAGATGTGAGGGAGGGAAATTCTCCATCTGAAGATCTGGAAGATGAAGAGGAGGTACCTGACTGGATGTGGTCATCTCAGTTACCAGAACCCACACCTGCCTCCCTGTCTTCATCCAAATTGGCTGACAGAGGAACCCTTCGGGCGGAAGCCCCCGAATTCATACCTTTCCACATGCTTCCAGAAGAAGTAGTTGATGATGAAGATCCTGAGGAGGAGGTTGCACCTTTCTCTGAAGAAGAACTGACCGCTCTTGAAACATCAGATTCCTGTGTGTTGGAACATGAGGAGGAGGACATTGAAGAATCCCCAGAAGTGGCTGGTCCTAGTACCTCTGAAATCGTGCATCCCAAAGAACAGAGGGAAAGAAGAGTCATTCACCCACCCAAAAGACTGACCTATGACCAATTGGGTGAATGCTCGGAAGAAGCTATCTTTACTTCCAAACGAACTCTTGATCAGCCTAGTTCTTCCACCGCAGATTTGGTGGAGGACAACCCTAGCTCACCCCCAGGCACATCTGTACAAGCCACTCAAGTGTCGGGGGTCTGTGAACAGAATTACCTTCCCTCCCCCGACAATTGGTGGGAGGTTCCTATGTCGAACCTGTGTTGTAATATGCAATTGTTAAGTTTGAACTCTGCTTATGAAAAGGAAGATGATTCCCTGTTATGCATATGTTAATGTTTTTTTTGTGTACTGCCAACATATGCACTGGAGTACATGCTGTTGTCCTCTTTGGGGACCAAAGTTTCTCAAGTGGGGGGAGTGTGTAGCGAGGTGTCATATGCGAAAAAGATGACTGTTTGACATGTGGAAGGAACTCGGCTCCATCTAGTGGCCAAAATGACACATTGCAGCTGTTCTGTGATTTTCTGTCTGTGAGTTTAACAGAATACAACATCCATAATTCTCTTGGAGTACCAAGGTGCACTGCTTCACCGCACAGCCTTCTGGGGGAAGCTTTATAAAGGAAGGGAGGAGCCAGGCTCACTCTCTTGGAAAAGACACAGTGAGACAAGCAGGAAGCCAGTGCTGTGGGCTGATGCTGCATGTTAGGCCGAAACTCCTGGGCCTGAAGTGACTAAAAGTTGCAGTGTTTCATCTCCAGTAGAGGATCCCTCCTGGAGGTCCCATCGATGTTTTGCAGAGACCACAGTCATCCACCACTAATACCTAGTGCGGCTGGTGACAGAGGCCGGAGATGAGACAGCAGCGGAGAGTTCCTGGGAGACAGTCCTGTTGGTGAGAGGGCACCTGCCCAAAAAAAACTGACTCTATCTACCAAAGAAATAACTTTAGTTAGGATTAACCTTAGAGTAGTAGAAGGCAATATATCGGGTAGCCCAGTACATCTCCCACAGAAGTTTTACCGCCAAACCTGCACAGACACCCCGCGGTGATTACTAACTGTTTGCTGCCATCTTCTCTATTGATCATCCATCCTCAATGTGGATTACAAATCGCGAGTGCACCAACATTGCTAGCGAAGATATAGAGAAGAAACAGCGGAATCACATGTGGGACTCAGATAGGCCTACCTGTCTGGTACTGTGTCTGGCATTCATTATACATGAGTGTGGGAGTACTTTTATCTTTCTGAGTTGGTACATGTAATTCCTTAAAGAGCCATATTTCATCTCACTTGTTTCATTCTGATACATAGTAAATTAAGCTTTAATTTAACGCAATCCTGTGTGTTGTCCCATTGTGTCACCCAGAAGGACTACAGCTGGAGAGAGGTAACAGGTCATTATTATTTATTGAAGTGTTATATTACAATTTGTGTAGCCATGTGGTATTCCAGTCCTGTTCTGGGTCAGTTGTGCCTAGGGAGGGTTCGAGCCAATTCTGAGGGTTGTTAGGCAGGGCGTAGACCCAATAGTCTAATCAGCAGCTCCTACGGGGGTAGTGCTACACAAGACTCCCAGATCTTTCTCCATTTTTAATTCCCCCAAGGGTTCCCCCCCTAACGTGTATTGTGCTTTTATGTTTTTAGTCTCCAAGTGCAAAACCTTACACTTCTCCACATTAAACCTCATTTGCCATGTCGTTGCCCACTCTGTTATTTTGTCCAGGTCATTCTGTAGGATATCTGCTTCATGCTGTGCAGTTATTGCCCTGCCCAATTTTGTGTCATCTGCAAAAACTGATATCGAACTACTGATCCCGTCCTCAATGCTGTTTATGAATAAATTGAACAACGTTGGTCCCAGGACTGAGCCTTGGGGGACCCCGCTTACCACCTCAGACCAGTCTGACTATGCGCTGTTTATTACCACCCTTTGGACACGCCCTTTTAGCCAGTTCCATATCCAAGAGAAAACCCTGCAGTCGATACCTGCAGACCTTATTTTATAAATTAAGAGCTTGTGGGGAACTGTATCAAAAGCCTTAGCGAAATCCAGGTACACCACATCCACTGGTCTGCCCCTATCTAGCTCACAGCTCACCTCTTCGTAGAATGTTAAGAGATTGGTTTGACAAGAACGCCCATTTGTAAACCCGTGCTGATTACTGCTGATGATGTTGTTGTCTTTAGCAAACTCTACTATATAGTTCCTTATCATCCCCTCCAGAAGTTTACATACTATCGATGTCAGACTAACAGGCCTATAATTTCACGGGATATGCCTCTGCCCCTTTTTGAATATCGGTATCACGTTAGCTTTCCTCCAATCCCCTGGTACATTTCTTGTCATAATACTGTCAGCAAAGATCAGGAACAGTGGTCTAGATATAACCTTACTGAGTTCCTTGAGTACTCTCGGATGTACGCCATCCGGACCTGGTGATTTGTTTGTGTTAAGTTTATCCAGTCTTTCCCTGATTTCACCCTCTGTTAGCCATAGTGGCAAGTCCTGTGTACTACTACTAACCATACAGTCATGGTCAGTGTACCCCTCCGTTTCCTGTGTAAAGACTGACGAGAAAAAAGTGTTCAGCACGGTTACTTTTTCAGTGTCCTCTGTAACCATCCTCCCATCATCATTAATTATGTGTGCAATATGCTCTGCCCTAGCTTTTTTGCTGTTGATATATTTAAATAATTTCTTTGGGTTAATTATACTATCCTCTGCTATTTGTCTGTCAAAGTTGATTTTAGCCATTTTGATTTCGTATTTACTTTTCTTATTTGCCTCCTTGTATTGCTCGAAAGCCGATACTGTGCCCTCTGATTTATATTTCTTGAAGGCCATTTTTTTTCCCCCTAATAAGTTTTTTAACGTTACGGTTTAGCCAGCCAGGTTTGGCTTTGTCTCTTCTAAATGTATTTCCCATAGGAATGCACTGCAAGATGCATTTGTTTAATATGTTCCTAAAGCATTCCCATTTTTCCTCCGTGGTTAGTGATCCCAGGGTTTGGTCCCAGTTTACCCTTTCCCTCAATGAGCACAATTTTGGAAAGTTTGCCCTTCTGAAGTTTAGGGTTCTTATGTTCCCCACTTGCCTTGTTATATTGTTATTTACACTAAATGTGATCATCCTGTGATCGCTAGAGCCCAGCTTGTCCTGGACTCCTACCTCCGAGATTAGGTCTGGGTCATTAGTGATCAATAGATCCAGGACTGCATTTTCTCTAGTAGGAGAATCCACCAACTGTGACATGTAGTTGTCCTGTAAGGTTTCCGTGAATAGACGGGCCTGCTGTGAGTGTGTAGTCCCCTCTTCCCAGTCAATGTCGGGATAATTGAAGTCCCCCAAAATGATGACTGATCCCAGTTTTTCCACTTTACCCAACAGTGATATAAATTCCAGCTCTACCTCCTCCCTTTATTTGGGTGGCCTATAGCAAACCCCCACAATTACTTTTCCCTTTTATTCTTCCCTATGGAGTTCTACCCGCACGGATTCTAACTCCATACTCATCCCTTCCGTAATATCACTCCTCTCTATCACCCTTACATTGTTCTTGACATAGAGACATACCCCTCCCCCTCTTTTTCCTACCCTGTCTTTTTGGTACACCAAATACCCTTGGATATTGGCCAGCCAGTCATATGAGGGGTCAAACCTAGTTTACGTTATTCCCACAAGGTCTATGTCTTCCTCATGTACTAATATTTCCAACTCATCCATTTTATTAGCTAAGCTCCTGGCATTAGCATATACCCCTCTTAGTTTTGTGGAAGTTGATCGTGAATGGTGATTATGTTTATTCCTGTTTGGTCTGAGGTTTTCCCGCACAGACCTCCCAATTGACGTTATGGAACTACTGCCTTCTGTCCTTTGCTCCCTCCTGACCGACTCTACTCCTGAGCCCTCCCCCCCGTCTCCTAGTTTAAAATCCCCTCCAACTTGGTGGCCATCTTTCTCCCCAAAAGAGCTGTAATGTCCCCATTAAGGTGCAGCCCATCCTTACTAAAGAGCCGGTAGCCGACTGAGAAGTCAGCCCAGTTATCCAGGAACCCAAACCCCTCCTTCCTCCACCAATTCCTCAGCCACTTGTTAAGTTCCCTAATCTCCTTCTGCCTTTCCTGTGTGGCTTGAGGTACCGGCAGTATTTCAGAGAAAACCACCCTGGAGGTCCTATTCCTCAATCTATTCCCTAAGTGCAGGTGAATAAAAAACTGCACTACCCCTATGGTGGAGAAAAGGTATTTCTACCTTGTGCTATGTGACAATAAATTATGTCTTAAAAAGATTGTGTTGCCATCCATAAACTCAAAAAATATTTAAAGTGCAAAAATAAATCAGCAGTGAAGTGTCACATATGATTACAAATTCCTTTAAAAAAATATAAATTGCAATAGTGCCATTAATGATTGCTCAATAAATAGATAATGCAATATAAAAGTGCAAAATAAAACCAACCAAATATGCAGTAAAAAAATTCCAACATGAAAATATTAAATAAATATAAAGTGCAATAAAAGTCCAGCAGTGATGTCCCACAGAATATTCACATATAAAGTTCATAAAGTCCGTAGTGCAATAGTGCTGATACAAATTAGTGCAAACAGTGCAATGAACAAAGTCTTTTCATGTGACTATATTAAGTGCCAGTGCAGGTGCATACACATATGCAATAGTGATGTGACCCTCCGTTTCTATGTTAAATGGTAAGATTTCCCACTTACCAGATCAAGTGGATTCGAGTTGGCGTACGCCAGCAGGAATCAATATAGGCTTGGTCACAGTGATTCCGGTTTCCTGGTGATGAATGGGGGTCCACAGTTTGCGCCTGTGTGTGCTCAGGATATAGAAGAAAGAAGGCTCCTCATAGTGCAGACGGTTAAAAGAATCCTCTTTATTTAAAAAGTCACGCCAATAACAAAAGAATATAAAAAATACACTCGCTGGATAAAAAGCTGGTGCCCTTTGCAGACTAGTAAGCCTCGCGACTATTTCCCAAGTCCGCTCGTGTGAATTTGCGCCGTACCCGGAAGTGGGAAAACGGCGTGCGGTTCAAGTGAGGACCCAGATCTGAAACGCACGCCGTTTTCCCACTTCCGGGTACGGCGCAAGTTCTTTTGTTATCGCAGAGCACAGTTACACAGCTTATTGGTCACAGAGCACAGTCACACAGCATATTGGTCACAGAGCACAGTCACACAGCTATCGGTCACAGCACAGTCACACAGATATCAGTCGCAGAGCACAGTTTTACAGCTATCAGTCGCAGAGCACAGTTACACAGCTATCAGTCGCAGAGCACAGTTACACAGCTATCAGTCGCTTGTTAATACAAGAAAAGACTTTGCTTGCTTTGGAAACCGCAGTTTGGCATTGCATGCTATTATTAAGCTTATTATCTACCAGAACACCCAGATCCTTCTCCGCTATGGATTCCCCCAGTTCTACTCCCCCTAGTATGTCTGCTGCATGCCAGAGGCGTAACTAGAAACTTCAGGGCCCGGGTACAAGAAACCATAAAGGGCCCCCCTGACCCCCAGCCAGTGGCAAAACGCTAGGGTCCGGTCACAAGTGAAACTTTTGTGACCCTGGTAGTTCCACCACTGGTGTCAGTATTTTTTTATGTTAGTCATTTTATTTTTTCAGTTTTACTTTTATATGATTTTTTTTTACATTTCTTTTTACATTTTTTTAGTAGCCCCTTGGGTGGGCTTGGGTGAGCTATCATATATAGATTCACCAGCACACCAAGGATCAACAGTTTCGTCCAAATAAAGGCCTGATGAAGGGGTCCTGCGTGGCTCCAAAACTTTGCACAAAATTGATGATCCTTGGTGTGCTGGCGAATATCTACATATCGTGCAGATTCCAGTATCCAGCTGGGGGTCACTATAGCACCCAGTACCTTAAGAGCTCATTACATGAACATGTGTGATGGGAATATGGACTGTGGGTGAGATATCAGGGGTCTAAACCAGGCCTCAGCTGCACAGAATGAATGGACAGGAATAGCTCTGTACAGAGGCTTCCTGTTCATTCACAAATTGAAGCATAATAAACACAGTTTACTATGCCTCAGTTATAAATGAACTGGGTCAGTGATCACTATGGATCATTGACATATTCATTAAGACAAGAGAGGGGCTGGTAAATTACACATTCACTGGCCCCATCCCTGCTTTCAATCCACAAAGCATCCCCCGCAGCACTGTGGAGAATGGGGGGGGGGGACCAAGGAGTACACAAGAGCTTGGGGCAGCAGGTGGTGGACAGGAGGGACAGCATATAGGAGGAATAGACCCCCTTTATTTTCCTCCTGCAGCAGCTAAAAGGCTGCGGGAGGGAAATGAAAGGGATTGGTTCCTCTATATGCTGCCCCTCCTATTCAGGTGTACAGGGGGCTGCATGGGAATTTGGGAACCCTGGAGCATGAAATTGCGACCCCTGGGAATCCTGTACACACGCCCCTGCTGGGGGGATGGGATGAGTGACAGTACTGGGGTGGGTGAGGGGGATCGGATGTGTGGCAGTGCTGGTGGGGGAGGGGGATGGGATGAGTGGCAGTGCTGGTGGGGGAGGGGGATTGGATGAGTGGCAGTTCTGGTGGGGGGAGGGGAATGGGATGAGTGGCAGTGCTGGTGGGGGATGGGATGAGTGGCAGTGCTGGTGGGGGGAGGGGGGGTGGGATGAGTGGCAGTGCTGGTGGGGGGGAGGGGGGTGGGATGAGTGGCAGTGCTGGTGGGGGGGGTGAATGGGATTGAGTGGCAGTGCTGGTGGGGGAGGAGGAGGGGTTTGAGTGACAGTGATGGTGGGGGGAGGGATGGGATTGAGTGGGAGTGCTGGTGGGGGCAGGGAGGGGATTGAGTGGCCGTGCTGGTGGGTGGAGGTATGGGATTAAGTGGCAGTGCTGGTGGGGGGAGGGATGGGATTGAGTGGAAGTGCTTGTGGTGAGAGAGGTATGGGATTGAGCGGCAGTGATAAGGGGGATTGAGTGGCAGTGCTTGGGAGGGGAAAATGGCAGTGCTGGGGAGTGGGGGGTGAGTAGCAGTGCTGGGGAGGGGGGGGTGCAAGTTGCAGTGCTAGGAAGCGGGTGTAAGTGGCAGTGCTAGGAGGGGGGTGTGAGTGGCAGTGCTAGGGGGTGGGATGAGTGGCAGTGCTGGGAGGGGATGAGTGGCAGTGCTAGGGTGGGGAGTGTGATGAGTGGCAGTGCTAGGGTGGGGGGGTGGGATGAGTGGCAGTGCTAGGGTGGGGGGGGTGGGATGAGTGGCAGTGCTAGGGTGGGGGGGGTGGGATGAGTGGCAGTGCTAGGGTTGTCTCTCCTCCTGTCAGCGTGAGGAAAGGTGTCCTTGGCGGTCGGCCTAGGGGATGGAAGGTTGAGCTGAGCTGCTGAGAGGGATCCAGTGTGCTGAGGACCGTGTGGAGCTGTTGGGGTTGGAGTTTCCAGGAAAGCAGAGTCGTGAGTACTGTGAACTGCCCCGGGGTCTGCCTAGGACAGGAGACCACTCCAGGAGGTCAGAGGGATCCAGAAGCCAGCTAACCAGGAGGAAGCTTAGAAAGGGGGTGCCAGAGTCTAAGCCCTGAAGAGAATTCAGTGAGAGAGGGTGCAAGTGTGGGCCCTGAAGTGTTAAGAGTTGCAGCAGTGTTACAAGTAGCTACCTCAGCCAGGCGGGCTAAAGGGAGCTGTGCAAAGGACTTTGTGTTACCGGGGAGTGTCAATGTCAGTTCAGTGTTAACAAGACAGCAAGTCAGCGTTAACAAGCGCCAACCGGCGTTGACCGGCATTTAGCCGGCGTCAAGTCAGCATCAAGAGCATCATTGTGTATAGTTGAGCCAGAGGAGTATCCCACTTATTCCCTTCTCCCATCCAAGTTTCTAAAATAAATACAAAAAACAAAGATGCTTGTTACGGAACAGGGCACCCCTGAGCAGGTACCTCCGTTGACTTATGCTCCTAGTGCTTCCCGAGGGCTCCAAGCACTCCACCAGACACCGTAAGCACTTCAGACTCCACGAATCGCCGCAGCTTGGTTAGGGTCTTGGCATCTCCTACCCACCCTGGACCAACGACAAGGCTCCAGGTTCCTGTGGGTGAACCTCTCTTTCCCCAGAGAGTGCAGCACGAACAAGCTCTTACAAAAGCTCTTATAAGAGCTTAGTGATTCTCTAAGGGAGTATGGAAGACCATAGCAATCCCTGTAGCAGATTCCCCCAATAACGAGACAAAGCTCCGAGATGAGGGTAAAACAGGAACAACATTTATTGGAAGAACAGAGCACACTTTTATACAGAAATTGGAACATCCTTCCCCCAACAACCGCTTTCCCATTGGTCAATTGTAAAGTACTTGCAGTTCTCACTAAGGTCCTCTCCAGCATATGCAAATGAGGGCTTGAAAATGAGTCAACAGGGATTGGTCAGATAGCTTTGACCAATGCAAGGAGACAGAAGCCCCAGGGGGCAATCAATGTACACAATAGTAAGACACAGAACAATGGTTCCCTAACGAGCCCTCAATACACATTACTCTGAGTGTCAATAGACCGCCCGTCTCCTCAGAACTTCCTGTAATGCCCATATTAGGAGTTGGCTTCCTGTTCCTTACAGTTTACAGGAATACGTTTTAGCTTCCAGGAGAGGCAAGGCTTCATTAGCCACATGTTTAAAGAAACACAAAAAGACACACAAATGCATAACTCCCAGTCTACTGAACAGAACCCCTACATTCATCCTATCCCCAGATAGCCTGGATCTGAGCGCTCAACATATCCAAACAGCGCTCAGATACCACAAACACAGTCAAATTGCCATGGGGTTTACGTTTAGCCTGGGCTGATGAGAGGGTCCATAGTCCCATTGCAGGAGGCGAGCAACCAGGCTTCTCCAACGCCCAGTGGCGAGATTGGTCTCGTTACAATGCTGTTTCTTGTCTCAGTGCTCACACTTGGAGAACATGCTTAAATGTGCTGTTGTTACTAATCTTTACAAATTTTGTTTATAGCTTTCCAACTACAGCTGCTGCTTAAATTATTGGTCATTTACGGATACATCATTGTAAGTTTTGTGCTTAGCGCGGTTATTTATATTTTTACATGTTGTTACTAGTGGCAACCCTGGCAGACCCACATCCAGCACAAAGGCTGGAAATCCTGCTACATTTGGGGGCTTGTCCAGGATTTTGCCATGGGTTACTGGGTTGGTTGCCAAAGAAAATGTCAAAAATCTCCATTTTTGTGCCCGGAACTTTTGTTCAGATCTCAAGCCAAGTGTGAGGTCAGCACTGCGGGAGGCATGGAGAGTAAGATGAAGATTGAAGTGCACATGGAAGGTTGCCCGTGGCAACGCAAGTGTTCCAGTCAGTTCTGCAAAATGATGGGAACCTTCCATTTTGATTATGACACTCTGCTATCAGGCATTGAAAAGCAGGGAAGAAGTTCAAATCAGTAAACAGAAGCTGCAGCTGCTTAACAGAGGAAAGTCCAGGGAGGGACAGAGAAAATATCGGCCAGGGGCACGAGCAGCAAGGTGCCAGGGGCCAGGTGTGTGTACAAGCTTTATGGACTGGTGTTGACCATGCTTATGACAGTGGGACATTTGCTCTATACAGTGAGTGCATGGATACTGTGAAGATTGCAGTCGGCCATGCCAGGAGAGGCAGTGGGACTATCTTCAGAGACAGTATGGAGCAAGATATTTCTCTTGCCTGGCAAGGAGGGACGGCTGGCTCCGGGAGAGGGAGGTGCAGTTGTGGCCCGGGTGCAAGTAACAAGAGTGGATGCACGTCTGGCGAGGGACATGGTCGGCTTTACAGTAACTTCCCTGTGGGCTGGAGAGAGAGAGCATGGCAGGGGAAGAGTTACTGTACCGCGAGGGAAAGCACAATTCACACAGCACTACCTAGCAGGAGGAGCCAATCAAGGAGAGAGGTTGGAGACATTGGTTCCACCCAGCCAATCAGGAGTGACTAGGGGAGTCCATTTAACACCCCCCCCCCTTCAGGTGGGGCTGAGAGAGAGACACGTGCAGGAGAGAGCATCATGGAGTATGCTAGCGAGAAAAAGTATTTGACCAGAGTAACTTCACTAATTATCGGAGAACCTGCTAGGCAGATACCAGAGCAGACCCAACAGCCCAGCCAGATACTCGTGTGGGACACAGGTATTCGGATGGTGCCTGAAGGAGGACTCACGCTGTGCACAGGTGGCGGCCTGGAGTACCTGGGAATGGTATGTCCACAATGTACTAGTATTACAATGAAGGTGCAAGCATGAGTCCAGTGTTGGCAATGTGGCTATCTGCTGCTGTGGGCAGAGCGGAGTGAAGGCCGGCCTAAGAAGATGTGTGTTTCTTGGGAGTCAGGGTTCACTCAAGAGGATACCGGATCGGAGTCCAGGTTCCTCCACGGAAGCGGGAGGGGCATGATACGTGTCATGATGAAGCTGGAGGCCATACACACTGACGGTGGGCCAGCATTATCAGTGAGAGGGACTGGGTCACTGGGAGCTCTGGGAAGAGGATGCATGCCGGCACAAGCAGCCGAGAGGTGGCCAGAGGATGCATCAGTCGCAGCAGCAGCAGGGTCTGCCCCCATTATAATTCCACAACCAGCATGGCCCGCAGTCATTGCGGCCTCACCCACAAGCACTAGTGGTGAGGAAGAAGCCGAAATTGTTAACCTAGGATCCCCATCATTTTAGCACAAGTACGGATCCATTGAGGAAGGGATCGATGACTGGGGATCCACTGATGAAACAGAGTGGGACTGGGGGTCAGATGCTGGGAGCAGCTCCCCAGGTCCTGAAGTTGTTGTTGCTCTTGATAAAGAGGCCAAGGAGGCCATAGAAAGAGGGGAGTTGGCGCAAAAACTGGGATTTTGTGAAGCATACGCTAAGAGGATTCCAGATTTATCCCTACCTACAAACTACGCCCGGGCTCGGGACCAGAATACAGCATATGGTACTTTAATTCAGCGGGTAGAAACCCCTTTTTCTCTGCCAGGGAGAGGCAACAGAAAGACCCTCCCCCGGTTGTCCAGAATGCAAAGATGGATTCAGCACAAGGTGGCGCTAGAATCAGTGGTGTATTTAGGTTTTGTCCTGCCCTAGGCCTGACTAAACTTGGGCACCCCCTAATTTAAATATGACCGACCCCTTCCTGTAAAGGCCTCACCCCTTCCTGTTTATGACCCGCCCTGTCATCTGTAAACCACAGACCACAACCACAGTCAATCAGTGCCCATAAGTTCAGCCTCATCAGTGCCCATTAGTGCAGCCTCATTACTGCCCATCAGTGCAGCCTCATCAATGCAGCATATCAGTGCAGCCTCATCAGAGGCCATCAGTACAGCCCCATCAGTGGCCACCGGTGCATCATTTCAGTGCCCATCAGTGCTGCCTTATCAGTGCAGCTTATCAGTGCCATCTCATCAGAGGCCATCAGCACAGCCTCATCAATGCCTAACGGTGTGCCCATCAGTGAAACATATCAGTGCCCATTAGGGCAGCATATCAGTGCAGCCCCACCAGTGAAGCTTATCAGTGCCAACTCGTGCCCATCAGTGCAGCCTCATCAGTGCCCATCAGTGCAGCATATCAGTGCTGCCTTATCACTGCTGCTTCATTAGTGCCCATCAGTGCAGTTTGTCAGTATGCACCACTGCCGTCTTCATCAGTGGCCATCAGTGCAGCCTTATCAGTGCCCATTAGTACAGCCTCATGTCACCAGATTAGTAAGATTACTCCTTTCTTTTAAGAAATTTGGACTTGTGTTTGCTGCCACTGATTGTAATCATAGGATTATTTCACTGTATAATAAATAGGAAGTCCATAGTCATTATATTAATAAGTGAAATTATCAGTGGCAGCAAACACAAGTCCAAATATCCTAAAAACAAGGAGCAATCTTACTAATTCAGTGACATATTGCAATAGCACATTTGAGGTAAGCAGGTCCAAAATATTACTGCCATCATATACAATTAAAAGTCTTAATTGTATATGATGCAATTCAGTATGCTCGCTCAAGGACAAGGATGTTTAAAGAAATAAATTATATTATTGACATGATGCCTGCCATAACTGGGGGTGGAGGAGGGTAGGTGGAGCATTAGGCTGCAGTGCCACACTTATTAGCATTGGCAGCCGTCGGGCCAGTTGTATTAAGTGTGGCCGGCAGCCTGCGGTCTGTCCGAAAGTCCTCACCAGCTGGCATTATCATACCGGCAGGTAGGAGTGTGACTGCTTTATGGGGGTGCCAGACTAACTTGCCTCCTGGACCCTGCCCTCAGGCCCAATTCACCCCATAAGACTGGCACTATACTAAAAGTGTAGCGCATGCCGGCGGGGACCCTTTTCGTGCGGGAGCTAGGAGGAGGCTGTTTTTTTTTGTGCGGGTTGTAGCATTTTTGCTGCCCCCTGCAAAGTGCTGTCCTAGGCCTGGGCCTTGTCAGGCTAGGCCAAGATACAGCACTGGCTAAAATATGGATATGACTATCCTTATGCTCCCAGAGAGGTCATGCTACTGATTGAAAAGCAGAGGGACTTTTGGTGTGAGGAGACTATCTGGGACTTTCTCTTCATTCCTAAGCTCTATAGAGACTCACCAGAAGCTGACCTGAAGGAGAGGTTCAAGGCCATCAAGGCACAGTGGAACTTTGGGCAGTTCATCTATATTGACAGGGTGGAGGTCCGCCGCCCAGACGGGTCAGGCCAGGCCTGGTCCGTCCGAGTAAAGGATGACCAGGGTGCCTATGTTAGGGTACCCCACCCAGAGTATTATATTTAAGGAAAAAAAAAAAAAAGAAGAAGTTTCTTTGTCATTTTATTGTTCTAAACTCTGTATTCATGGCTGGCTAGCCATCACAACGGAAGACAAAATCTATAATGCTGAAAGTTAAGCAAGTTGCTGAAGATAAGAGTGTTGTTTGTTTGTTGACCCCTTGGGCCAGGGTCCTGGAAAAATGTTCTGAACATTATGAGATCCCTTAGGCTATCGGGCCAGGATCTTTGTGGATTACAAATGCTGTGCAAAAGACTGCACATTTCAAGCCAAGAAGAAAACGGGTGACCGTCACAGTCTCTGGCGGTGCATCCAGAAAGTTTTTTCAAGGGGTGCCTTGGATGACCCCTTTCATATTTCTCTGACTCGGCAGGACTGCAAGCCACTCAGGCTCCAGTGGTTTGCAATGTTTTCTACAAGAAGCGTTCTGAGTGACAGCATGGGAATGCTGTGTCTAGCTTCTACAAGGACTCTGCATAGGTAGTCAGTGGTAGGGCCCAGGTTCCCCAGAAGAGGGGGGAAAGAGGACCCGGCGTGTCAAACATTGGACAGCAGAGGAGTCAGGGAAGGGAGTGAGAAGGTCGCCCTGGTGAGGGTCTTCTCACTCAACTGCTTAGATAGTTAGTCCTGTAATTTCTTTATGTATGCAGCTTGACTAACCTTTTTCCTTTCTCTACAGGTGGACTCACGGTAGAGGTAGTTAGTGAGGGAAATACATGTTGCTCAAAATCCCCACCAAGTGAGTTTGTTTGGTGGGGGGGGGGGGGTGTATCTTTTCATGCCCCTGAAACTGTTTGTACATTTTGTATAGCAGAGAGATGTATATATTTTTTTTTTCGCATAAATTATTTGTAAATTCGTTTTCCCCTTTTCCCCCTTTCCAGGTTTGTGGGATACTCCTGAATTTTTGGTAGAGTTTTTTTTTTTGTAGGAGGTGGCTGCCTCAGAGTCAATGGGGACATGACTCTGAGGCATGTCTGATGACATTTTTGGTGGGGGGTGGATGTAGCACCCTCCTAGGTGGGTGCTAGGGAAAGTATATGGGTGACCCTGCCTGCTTATCAGGGGGGGGGGCCTTAATTGTTCAGTTAGGCTGTCATGGTCTCTCAGGTGTCTGTTGAGTTTGGGGAGTCTCCCCACTGTGTTCAATGAGGGCTTTCATTGGACAGTGGAGGAAACCCGACCAATAGCACACCAGGGCTTGTATCTATCCCAGAGGGAAGAATATGCCGCAATGCATCCTGGGATGGGGTATAAGTCTGAGGGGAGCACATGACAAAATGTCTTTGGCCGGAAGCAGAGTCCCAGGAGGAGGGTAACGTCTGTCTCTCCTCCTGTCAGCGTGAGGAAAGTTGTCTTTGGCGGTTGGCCTAGAGGACGGAAGGTTGAGCTGAGCTGCAGAGAGGGATTCAGCGTGCTGAGGACTGTGTGAAGTGGTTGGGGTTGGAGTTTCCAGGAAAGCAGAGTCGTGAGAACTGTGAACTGCCCCGGGGTCTGCCTGGAATAGGAGACCACTCCAGGAGGTCAGAGGGATCCAGGAAACAGCTAACCAGGAGGAAGCTTAGAAAGGGGGTGCCAGAGTCTAAGCCCTGAAGAGAATTCAGTGAGAGAGGGTGCCGGTGTGGGCCCTGAAGTGTTAAGAGTTGCAGCAGTGTTACAAGTAGCTACCTCAGCCAGGAGGGCTAAAGGGAGCTGTGCAAAGGACTTTGTGTCACCGGGGAGTATCAAAGTCAGTTCAGCGTTAACAAGCGCCAACCGGCATTGACCGGGATTCAAAAGGCGTCAAGTCAGTGTCAAGAGGCATTTTTCTCAGTTGTCCCATTAAAATAAATACAAAAACCAAAGATGCTGGACTGTTTCTTGTCTCAGTGCTCACACTTGGAGAACATGCTTAAATGTGCTGTTGTTATTAGTGGTAACCCTGGCAGACCCACATCCAGCACAAAGGCTAGAAATCCTGCTACAAATACAAAAACTTGAAGAAGTTTTTGGTGCAATTCATTGCGACGGACAATTCGGACACTAAGTGACACTTTTGTTGGGAACAGTGACATTAATACAGTGATCAGTGCTAAAAATATGCACTCTCACTGTACTAATGACACTGGCAGGAAAGGGGTTAACATCAGGGGCGATCAAAGGGTTAAATGTGTTCCTAGGGAGTGCTTACTGTGTGGGCGGTGCTTGTACTGTAGGAAGGCAGGATCAATACCTTCCCTACTGACAGAAAGACGATCTGCCTTGTTTATATAGGCAGACTGCCATTCTGCTTCTCTCAGCAACGATTGGCAGGTTCTGGTGGACATCGAGTCCACCAGACCCGCTGATTGGCTCCCGCTGTATCCAATCACAGTGGGAGTGGTTTATCGGCGGCGCAAATGCGCGCCCCAGAACCAGAAGTGCAGAATCACGTACAGGTATGCGATTCTGCACAGGGAAGCCGCCTTGCCACTGTATATGTACTGTATATGGTCAGCGAGCAGGTAAAAAAGTATGTCCAATATCACATTTTGAAGGAAGTGTAAAGGAGCCATAACACCTTTAATTCACTTGCTGTTACTGAAACCTGACTTCAAGGATCTGACTCTGCCTTTCCCGCTTTCCTCTCCTATGGTGGCCCCCTCTGGACTCACTCTTCCAGACCTAGTGGACAGAAGGGATGTGGATATGGAATCCTATCCCCACAAAGTACTTTTCAGGTTATTCACTCACCTCCTTCTCTGTACCTCTACTCATTTGAGGCACAATGGGGTTGATTTACTAAAACTGCAATGTGCAAAATTTAGTGCAGCACTGCAAAGAAACCAATCAGCTTCCAGTTTTTTTGTCAAAGCTTAATTGAACAAGCTGACATTAGAAGCTCATTGGCTACCATGCACAGCTGCACCAGATATTGCATGCTCCAGTTTTAGTAAATCAACCCCACTGTATTTCAACTATTTTCTCCAGCTTCTTTGAAAATTGCTGTGCTCTACCGGCCTCCTGGACTGATATCAACCTTCTTTGATGACTTCTCTGCCTGCCTACCCTCCTTTCTCTCTTACAATATTCTTACAATTTTCCCGTGACTTAAACATCCCTATTAATATTAATATTTCTACTACTTCAAACTTCTCAATCTAACTTCCTCTTTTGACCTGAAGCAATCGACACATGCTTCTGCTCACTCTTCCACCTACTTTCCCTCCAACTGTCTAACATTTACCCAAAGAAACATTCACCACTTTAATCCTTCTCTCATCTACTCTGCTACTGACCAACTGTCAGGGCTGGGCTTGCAGCAGCTCTCTTCCCAGTGCTCAGACTGCTCAGCTTTTGGATAATTGCCAGCACCCATTGTTTCCTCAGTGGCTCACCTGCTTATCATTATCCGCTCGTCAGTCCCGCCTACAGCCAGCCCCTTCTGGCTATTTAAGCTGCCTTGTTCATTCCTTTCCTGTCTTTCTTGTTACCTGATCACTGGCTCATCTGACTTCCCGTTTTGACTTCCGACCCCTGGCTTATGTTTTGATCACGTTTACTGTTCTGTACTATTTTTTACCAAAACATTAAAGGTGTGATTTTTACTGGATTTTCTGTCTCAGTCTGATTTATGGTTCCTGACAGTAGGCGAAGGCCATGAATTCAGAAAATGCAGGCATCCACCTAGTGGCAATATTTTTTTCCAGATTAAATGAGCAGAACTACCGCATGGATCAGTTTACAATAGCATTACAGATGCTCTTGATTCATACTACTAACCTGGATCCTCCCACTGTGGCTGATCCAGTGCAACCAGCGTTGCAGGTCATACCTGATGCTGCCCCAGTCTCTGTGCAGGCACCTGCCTTGAATATTACCTCTGTAAGTCTGGTTCCGCCCGCTTTCCCAGCATTTTGGGGATGATCCAGTTCAATGCAGAAGGTTTCTCAACCAGGTTGGGATATACTTTGAGATGCTGCCCCAGGTATTCCCCAGAAGCAAAGTAGGCATTATTATTTCTTTGCTTTCTGATAGAGCCTTTGCCTGGGCAAACCCTCTATGGGAGATGCAAAAACCCATTGTCCTGAGTTACCCCGAGTTTGTGGCTTCCTTTGAAAGGGTATTTGATGTTCCCGCTCGCTCCACTTCTGCTGCCAAGAGCCTCATGTCCATCAGAGTACGAGAACTGTTGCCGATTACGCAATTGAATTCTGTACCTTGGCAGCAAAGGTTGCTTGGAACAATGAGCCCCTCGTGGCTGCTTTTTCTCATGGTCTCTCGGCTAACATTACAGATGAGATAGCAGCCCGAGACATACAGTATAGGGATAGACCGATATATTTTTTTCAGGGCCGATACCCATATTTTGTACATTTAAAGTTTTGAAAAATAAAGACAATTTTTGACACAAATTTGGTACTGACTGTTTTTTTTATTATTAAGATTTTTAACATTAAAGGTTCGTTCTTCACACCATACCTGCATGAAAAGTGATAGGAAAACCGCACAGCTTTCACTTGAAGGTACACCAGTTTTATATTATGTGAACAAACCAGTCCTAGAAGAGTAGACAACTGTAGACAACTGTGAAAAATAAAGTGCTGGGAAAATAATAACTAAAGGCTTCCCAAAACAAAATTTACATAAACTGCTGCAGTAGTGCACTCACTGCAATGATTAAATCTAGTAGCTGCAGTGCAAAAGACAGTGGACTGGACACTAGTACTACTTACCTTCAATACTCCCAGTTAAGTAGAAAGAATAACATTTCAGCATGTTCACCAGTTAAACGGTTTCTGTGTTTTTCAGATATTGCTGCCACTTCACTAAAAACACGCTCACTTGGTACTGAGGAAGGAGGAGCAAAAAGGTATCTTCTAGCATGAGAAGCAAGTCTTTTGTAGCATGCCTCATTTTCTTTCCACCACTGAAGAGGATCACCACTTCTTCTGTCAATTACTGGTTCATTCAAACAGAGATGAAGTTCATCATCCAGGGTCATTATTGCAGATTCAGAAGAACACTCTGCATGAGGCTCCAATAAAACACTGAACATGGCATCTCTTCTTTCCGTTGTCTTTTTGGACATTTTTCTCTTATTGCAGCATCCTGCTCTTCCAGATTAGAAATGTGCTCTTTCAGACTTGTCTTTTCGGCAGGAACCTCCTGCACCTCCTGTTGAATATCTTCTGTCAGCCATTGTTTTGCCTTGGTCAATACGTCATCAGAAGAGAATTGAGGATCCAGAAGACACGCAAGCACATTTTTATTCTGTTCATGCTTCTCAAAACGTTTGGCGAGGCTGTCCCTCATGGCCTGCCTACATGTTTTATTGCCACATGTGTTGGGTCCTTCATTCTCTTGAAGAAGCATCTTCAGCACTCTCACACATAGGATGACAGATGAGTGGTAATGACTCACCTCTAGTGTCACTTCCTCAATGGGGGGTGGAGGGTCTCAATGACATTGGCTACAATGTCCCACTGATCAGCAGTAGGACAAGAATATCCTCCATATTCACCTGAATAGATGGTAAGAGCTTGCTTTTGCTCCAGCATTCTTTGCAGCATGTGAAATGTTGAGTTCCATCGCGTTGGATTAGCGTTAATCAAGTTGTTTTTGGGTAGGCCAAGGTCTTCCTGAATGCACCTCAGTCGCTGCTTGGCAAGGAATGAATGGTGGAAACGGCCTGCGCACCTTTTCAGCATGCCAATTATATCAAGCCAAGCTCTCTGGTTTGACAGAACATCATTTACCACAAGTTGGAGGGTGTGTGCCATGCAACTGAGGTCTGACACTTCAGCAAGCCTCATTCCTTTCACCATGTTTGCTCCGCTGTCTCGAAGCACAAGCATAACTTGGCCTTTGGTGATTCCCCAGTCTTCAAGTATGCCTAGAAACCTTTCTCTAATGTACATGTTCTTAAAAAAAAAAAAAAAAAACTGCATTTCTTTAGGTCTCCATGACTTTTCTTATCTTACCTATTCCATTGTACCGGGTTTCGTGTTCCATGTTGTTTATAATTCTACCTCCTCTCCTCTTTCTTTTTCTGTCAGAGTTCATCTAAGGTGCAGTTTTGGACCTCTAGTGTTCTCTACACCTCCTCCATGGGTCAGCTGATAGCCTCCCATGGCTCCCAATACCATTTATATGCTGATGACATCAATCTGTCTTTTACTCTTCAGTTTACTCTAACAGTAATCCCCTCCCTTTGGAGACTGGGCTGCAGGGCAGTATTCCAACATGGTAACGACCCCAAACACACCTCCAAGACGACCACTGCTTTTGTAAAGAAACTAAGGGTAAATGTGATGTACTGGCCAAGCATGTCTCGAGACCTAACCCTATTGAGCATCTGTGGGGCATCCTCAAACGGAGGGTCAAGGAGAGCAAGGTCTCTAACATCCACCAGCTCCGTAATGTCATCATGGAGGAGTGGAAGTGGACTCCAGTGGCAACCTGTGAAGCTCTGGTGAATTGAACCCAAGAGGGTTAAGGCAGTGCTGGAAAATAATGGTGGCCACACAAAATATTGACACTTTGGGCCCAATTTGGATATTTTAACTTGGGGGTGTACTCACTTTTGTTGCCAGCGGTTTAAAAATGAATGGCTGTGTGTTGAGTTATTTTAAGGGGACAGCAAATTTACACTGTTATAAAAGCTGTACACTCGCTAATTTACATTGTAGCAAAGAGTAATTTCTTCAGTGTTGTCACAGGAAAATATGTATTTAAAATATTTACAAAAATGTGAGGGGTGTACTCACTTTTGTGAGATGCTGTGTATATAACACCAACAATTTTACGCAGTACTTTACATAGATCTAGTCAAGGCACCCTTTAGAATTGTGCACAATCCCGGGGCATGCCAGTCTGAGGAAGTATATCTGAGCTCTTTTTTTGCGGGTTTCTATGCATTTTCTTTTTTTTTTTTTTTTTAAATAGGCTGCTCTATGCTCATGGAACACACAAAAAAAGGTGCCAGCAGTATGGTACTGCTGTACCATGCATTTTAGTGGGCGCAAATGTACATGCAATTGGTGGATGTAATGGGGGTGACATTAGGAATTAATGAGTTAATTAAATCACTGCCATCTATTAGTGGCAAGTGGGACAGTAGAACGCTGTTTGCGTTGGTTGTTCCTTAGATACGTTAATTATATTTCTGTACACAATTCATCTGCATATGATAAGATAAAATAGAACCACATTGGAGGGGTGGAAATATGGTCCAAAAAATATCAAGAAATGAGACAAAAAATATCAAGAAATGAGACAGAGTGGATCTTTAGAATGAACACGATTCAACTCAATGGAATGAACGTGAACATAGATTTAAACTGCTTCATTTCAAATTACGGAGTTTAAGCATTGCCTTTATTTTTACTTTTAATTTTTGCAAAATTATTTTTTATAAAATATTTCTTATAAATTTTGTCTACATGTATATATATATATATATTTTTTTTTTTTCTGCATATTTTTATATATAAATTTTTTATATACTTGTATAGTTCTTAAATTTGCACATTCATTTACATTTAATTATCTTTCAATATCCATTCTTTTAATAATAAATAATAATTTTTTTAGAAAGTTTATTCATAAAATATATATTTTTTTGTGTATGTATTCATAGTTTATATTTATAGATCACCTTGACTAATTAGAATTGGCCATATTGGCAACAAAGCCCTAATCTAATTGATATGATTAAGAGCGGCTTACTTACCACCAGAGGGCCACATACTACAATCTCATAGCACCAGTTTATCTCCTATCAATATACTACCCTTGCCTGAATTTGATCCATGTATTTGTAACCACTAGATGGCAATAGGCCGTGACATTAGGAGTATAATTACATCTGACGCTTTAAACATCTGATTGGCCTGACCAATCGCTCTAGCGAGATATATATATATATATATCTCAACAAGGAAGTGACTGTACGTACCCCAGGATCCCTGATGATGTCAGACATATTGCTGATGAAACACGTCAGGTCCTGCAGTACGTCCTTTCGTCACATTTGGTCGTTGGAACGCAAACCAGAACGGAGTTTCCACATATCTGAGCCGGCATTTGTGATCTCAAATGTAAGTGACTATTTTTTCTTAATAAATATACACATTGAATACTACACTATGAGCCTCCCTGCATCATTTACTACCTACATGCTGTGACCCCCATCACCAACGATCCATATGAGTGGTCAATAGGAGAATCGATTTAGATCCCCAACTCTCTCTCTACAGAGGAATACAGTGGAGCCTCCCTTGAGAAATTACCCCCCATTCCAGAGGAGGTCCCCTGATGTACCATATAGGGATTTCTGAGAATACCCACAGGAACCACTTACCTACGCTAGACCCCAAGAGGTCATCTGGTAGGTGGGCTGTATTTACGGTGAAGGATATTTCCACCCCAGATTCCCCACTGGAGCCTATACTTGCCTATTGAGCACAATCAGCACCTTATGAAATACCTCAGAATATTGGCACTTTGAAATCACCTCAATGACTTGTTGTTTTTTGCACAAAGAAATATATTTTGCACATAATAATTAACGTTTACATTCACATTGTGCACAGTCACTTTATATCATTTAGAAGCACAATTCAGGTTTTATATATAAAATTGTACACATTGTGCACAGTCACTTTCACAGTTTAAGCTCAATTGGTGTATGTATATATATATATATATATATACATACACACACACACACACACACACACAGATTTATTAACTTTTTTTATATACAATTTTATTTGTCATATATAAGGGGATTATTTTACTACAATTTATGAGCACTGTTTACTATTGTTCTTATATGATAATGTAATCAGGCACCTGACCTGGAGGGGTATATCCGGTGTGAGTGTGTTCAATTATGGTTCCAGATCTTATACAAGCTATTCTCAGCTACTTTTGGGGGTGGCTTAAATATCCAATATCTATGTTCAAGACTGAAAGAAGCACACAAGCGTATTGTGAGGTCCCGGTTCCTTTACACCGACTATCTCCTACTCTATTCACTTTTAGGAAATCCCTAAAAACCCTCCTCTTTAGAGAAGCCTATCTTGCCTCCACCTAACAACTGTATTTCTATTTTCTCCATCAGCTCACCCACCCCCATAGTTATTACCTGTTGGCCCTTTGATTCCTCTTGTATTGTAACTATACGGTCTGTAGAGATGTAAAATTTCTGGAAATTTTGAAGCCATGAGGAAAAAAAAAAAAAAAAAAAAATTGGATTTTTGACTTACTGTAAATCCCATTTCTCTGATGTTCATTGACGGACACAGCTCCTGATCTTCTTTACCATTGAGTTATACTACCCCCTACAGAAGTAGGACACTAGGCAGAAAAAAGTCTGGCAGTATCAGAAGAATTACAACTCCACAGAGGAATGGGTGCTGTGTCAGTTGATGAACATCACAGAAATGGATTTTACAGTAAGTTAAAAATCCCATTTTTTTTTTCTTTCTTTCATTGATGCACAGCTCCTGCTCTTCCTAACCATTGGGACATCCCAAAGCACTGTTATACATAAGGGGTGGGAAAAGAACAGCAGCCTGCCAAACCTTGCGGCCAAAGGAAGAATCCACAGCTGCCACCACACCCACTTTATGAAAGTGTACACCGATGACCAAGTGGCCGCCTTGCAAACCTGCATCCTTGTAGAATGCACCTTAACAGGGAAAAAACCTGACATTTGATAGAATAGGTCTGCACCACCGTCAGCCTGATCCATCTGGAAATGGTCACAGCAGATGCAGCCTGCCTCTTACAAGATCCATCCGTAAGGACAAAAAAGGAATCCGACTTCCGAATCTACTCAGTCGCCGCCAGATACACCCTGATTGCCCAAATCACATCCAGGGAATGGAAAGCAATTTATTTAGGATGTTTTGGCTTAAGGCACAAGGAAGGCAACACAATGTCCTCACTCAAGTGGAAACCCGAGACGACCTTAGTAAGGAACGACCGACAGGGACGGATCACCGCTTTGTCCCTGTGAACCACCAGGTAAGCCGACCAACAGGAGCCTGTATGGAGAAGGAATGGCCACATTCTGTGACAGAGTAAGCAGAGGAAGTTCATAAATATTTTCAAAAGGCGGTTTTTAAAGAACCGACAGTACCGGATGGAGGTACCAGAGACCTTACCGGAGGAGCCAAGTGGCGAACCCCTGGACAAAAGCGTGAACCAAAGAATTTGAAGCCAACGGCCATTGGAAAAAAAAATTGCCAAGGCGGAAATCTGGCCCTTGATGGTGCCCAGAGACAAACGCTGATCTTCACCCTGTTGTGGGAACTCCAGCAGACGGGACACAGAAAAAGGAACAGGGAGAAACCCCCCGAGACACCCCAAGAAATGTACGCCCTCCAAGCTCGATGATAAATCTTCCTAGAAGTATATTTTTTAACTTTTAACAGTGTAGGAATCACAGAATCCGACAACCCTCTATCCTTCAGTACCTGGCTTTCAATAGCCAGGCCCTTAAAGCCAGTGAGCGTAAAGCAGGGTCAAAGATCGGCCCTTGAGACAAAAGATCTGCCAGTCTGGGATCCCTTCTGCCTTGATTCTGCGTAGAAATCTCGGCAGAAGCTGTAGTGGAGGAAAAGTGTAAATCAGACGATACTGATCCCAAAGGGCCACCAGAGCATCGGCCAAAAGGATCCAGAGATCTTGGCACAAACCTCTGAACCTTCCGGTTGAGACGAGAGGCCAACAGGTCCATATCGGGAGTCTCCCACCGGAGACACAGTTGTTGAAACACTTCCGGGTGAAGAGACCATGCTGCGCCTGGCTCCAATGCCTGTCAACTGATGTAGTCCACCTGTCAATTTTCCACCCCTAGAATATGCACAGCAAAGAGGGCTGGAACATATTCTGCCCACCTTAGAATGCCAGCTACTTCTCTGGCAGTTAGAGCACTTTTTGTGCCCTCTTGATGATGATTGACATATACCACAGCCGTGGCATTGTCGGAATGAATCCTTAGCGGGCATCCCCGCTGATTTCAATGGGAAACTCCAAAAACATGGCTGCCGGACTACACAAATATGGCCACCAAAGCTTCAGAACAGCCATCCACAGTAAAATGGCAGCACCCAGGATCCCCAACAGCCCTCCAGGTACTCATAGTCTGGGCTCTAACAGGGACCCCACCCTGACATTGACACAAAAAATTTTAATGTAATCCGTCGACCGTACGCTTCCTTCCCCTCCAGCCCAACACCACATGACCCTGTACCTTAAAGTAGCCAGTTAAACCTGGGGAGGGGGGTAGGTAAGGGTGATGTGCAGGGGAACTGCGCTAGTAAGGGGGGGGGGGGGGAGACACCAGGAAGGAAGGGCCCGCGTCCACACCAACATTTTCCCAGAGGAGAGGGGTGAAACTACTCACCACACCTGGGAACCAAGCAGGCACCACTCTGGGCAGTCCACCGCAGCATCTTGAATGGGGGTGCTGCGGGCCAGAAGTACGTCGTGACCAGGGCCATGAGTCCTCGCGAGGAGTTTCACTCGGCTGCCAGCCCCCATCCAGTGGGGCTATGTCGCCGCCAACCTAGCGCGGAGCTAAAGTTGGGTCACGCTCGCTGGCCAGACTGGGAAGATCATAAAAGTCTAGGATATTCAGTACATCGCCCAGTCCGGCAGTTGATTGTAGTTCTCACAGAAACAAAAAATAATAAAAGAAAAAAAAAAAAAAATTAAAAGGAAAAAATGCCAGATCCCAGCAAGGAACCAGGTCCTTATCCTGACAAGGCAGAAATAACTGAAGTCCTATAGCAGGAAGTGGGAAGTATATCCCCCTAGGACTGCCCTAGGGACATAGTCAAATTTGTTTATGCCTAGTCATACTCCTATGGCGAGCAGGATAACCAAAGGGTCACAGAAGATATGGAGCGGTGTCCGTCAAACGAAAAGAGAAAAAAGATTTTTTGTTTTGTGGAAAAATGCAGTATTTACAAATTTAAATTCATTTTGTTACACTGGGAAGGTGAAATGCAATATATATGAAAGTATTATGCTTGAATTAAAAGAATAGCTTATTCAGAAAATGAAGTAAACTTGCTTTTTAATATTTAATTTTTTATTACAAATGGAACAAGGACTGTTAAGAACATTTCAATTATACATAACAGGTAATCACCCCCTTCCCCTCATAATTAAAAGCTTCCTGACAATATACATTTTCAGTTATTGACAATGCTGATCCAGAAGAATATATTGCGCTTGAAAGTGCTTGATCAATATTCTCATGATTTTCAGGTGTTCTTGTACCTTAAAATTAAGGTATTGTGTACTTTTGGGAGCCAGTGGTTTGCAACACTTCCTTGCTTGAAGAGGCTGCACTTTCATTCTGGTCCTCATCATTTCATTCCATAAAGTTTTTAACATCTTTAGGGCACCTCTGACATGCAAAAATGTGTTTTGTCATTAGCATTTGGAAAATAATAAATATTCTCAAAATATTTTGAAATTGCAGCTTTTTTTCTCAGCAGAAATTGCACTGTGAAAAGGTTACCAAACTCTAGCTGTCCCCCTCCCCATTTTACTGAGAGGAGGAAAAACTGGATTTTTGTAAGAACTTACCATAAAATACTTTTCTCTGAAGTCCATTGACAGATGCAGCAGCTATACTTCTTGACCATTGGGTTATGAGCCATCGACAGGAGTAGTACTAGGCAGTGAAAAAAAAAATCACTGACACGCCTACAGGGGCTGTCCTTTCCGACATAACCCCACACACACCCTGCCACAAGCCAGTTTCGTAGCAAGCAGTGAAAAAGAAGACACAAACCATCCCCCAAACAGAGGGGCAGGTGCTGCGTCTGTCAATGGACATCAGAGAAAAGGATTTTACGGTAAGTTCTTACAAAAATCCAGTTTTCTCCATTGTCCATTGACAGACGCAGCAGCTATGCTTCTTGATTATTGAGACGTCCCAAAGCAGTGTAAGCATGAAGGGTGGGAAGATCGCAACCAAAAACAGTTAAAGTATTTCCAAAAGGCTAAAATGTAGCCAACTGGGTAACAAGCTCAACCAGGAACAACAGGAGCTTACCCAAAAAGAAAACAATTAACCCCTGAAAGAGAAAAAAAAAACGAGTTTCTTTAAACAGCAGCCTGCAAAACATTGCGGCCAAAGGAGGCATCCAAAGATGTGAATAAATCTACCTTGTAGAATTTTGTAAAACGTATGCACAGACGACCAGGTCGCCACCTTACATACTTGAGTAACAGAGGCCTGATGGGAAAAAGCCCAAAAGGCACTCAGCGCCCTAGTAGAATGCACTTTTACAGGGAAAGGAGGAACCTGACCCTTCAATGAATAGACCTGAATGACCGTCTGCCTAATCCATCTGGATATAGTCGCAGCAGACGCAGTCAAACCCTTACAAGATCCCTCAGTAAGGACAAAATGAGAATCTGATTTCCGAAAGAACTCCGTGATTGACAGGTAAACACTGATCGCCCGAACCACATCCAGAGAATGCAATGCAATTTCCTTGGGATGCTTTGGCTTAGGACAGAGTGAAGGCAAAATAATGTCTTCATTTAAATGGAAATCAGACACCACCTTAGGAAGAAACGACGGATTAGGTCGGAGAACCACCTTATCTCTGTGGACGACCAAATAAGACGACAGGAAAGCACCGCCAACTCAGACACACTGCGGGCAGAAGTATTAGCCACCAAAAAGGCAACTTTCTGAGATGACAAAGGCAGAGAAAGGTCTTAAATATTCTCAAAAGGAGGCTTTTGAAGAACAGACAAAACCAATTTCAGATCCCACAGAGGCAATAGGGCTCTTCTCAGAGGAGCCAGGTGACACACCCCTTAAACAAAGGTGCGGATCAAAGGATGTGCAGCCAACGGACGTTGGAAATATATCGCCAAGGCTGACACCTGGCCTTTTATCGTGCCCAAGGCTAACCACTGCTCAACTCCTTTCTGAAAGAAAGCCAAGACCCTCCCAACACGAAAACAAGCGAGGGTGAAAAGTTTGAAAATTCACACCAAGAAATCTAACTCTTCTACGTACGATGATAAACCTTCCTGGAAGTCACTTTCCTAGCCCACAACGAGGTAGGGATTAAACTCAGAGAGACTCCTGTCTCTCAGCACCTGGCCTTCAACAGCCATGCCCAATGCATCTGGGGCATCGGCCAGAAGGTCCTGAGCCCTGGCCACGAACCTTTTCACCTTGTTGTTTAGACGAGACGCAAACAGGTCGACCTCTGGGGTGCCCCAACGGACACACAGGAGACTAAATACCTCCGGATGAAGGGACCATTCCCCTTGATCTAGAACCTGACGACTCAGGTAATCCGCCTGCCAATTCTCCACTCCCACAATGTGAACTGTGGATAAAGCCGGAACGTGTGCCTCGGCCATGTCAAAATCTCAGCCACCTACTGGGCTGCCCGGGCACTCTTTGTGCCCCCTTGATGATTGATGTAGGCCACAGCCGTGGCATTGTCCGATTGGATCCGAACCGGGGAACCTCACAGCCGATTCGTCCAGTGAAGCAGGCAAAGCTTGATCGCTCTGAGTTCTAGAACATTGATCGGTAAGGAAGACTCCTCTGTCCACCAGATTCCCTGGGCACAGAGATTGTCCAGCACTCCACCCCAGCACGACAGGCTGGCATCCATGGTGACCACCGTCCACAAAAGCGGTAGAAAGGACTTGCCCTGACTCAGGGCGGGTGACAGAAGCCACCAAGGGAGCGTTGACCTCATGAGGTGGCTCATACATATCATACTGGGAACCGTGGATCCTTTTTCCACTTGACAAAAATCTCTTTCCGCAGAGGCCTGGAATGAAACTGAGCGAATGGGACTGCCTCGAAGGTCGATACCATCAGACCCAAGGCTCTCATGCATGTTCCGTAGAGAGGAGAGATCATTTTTCATCAGCAACTGGATCTCTCCCTGCAACTTCTGAAGTATGTCCCCGGGCAGAAAAGACCCTCGCCAAAGAAGAGTCCAGAGTCAGTCCCAGGTAACCCAGTCGCACCGACGGGGTCAGTGCAGATTTCTTGAAGTTGATGGCCCATCCGAACTCTTGAAGAGTCTAAACTGTGATTTTCAGGTCACCCAACAAAGCTGGGTGAGAGTGCACTCTCAGCAGAAGATCGTCCAGGTATCCTAGGATCGCAATCCCTCGTTTGCGCAGCAATGCAAACACCAGGGCTAAAACCTTGGTGAAGACTCTGGGAGCGGAGGAGAGACCAAAGGGTAACGCCACAAATCGAAAATGCTCCTACGCCACTGCAAAAACTGATGTCCCTCGTATATAGGGATGTGTAGGTATGCATCTTTGATGTCAATGGAGGCTAGAAAATACCCCCGAGTAAAAGACACTACTACCGACCGAATGGAATCCATTCGAAACTTCTGCACCCGCAAAAAGCGGTTCAGTGACTTGAAGTCCAAATTGGACGCACCCTGCCCTCTTTCCTGGGCACCGTGAACAGGTTTGAATAGAAACCTTGAAATCGTTCCTGCGGAGGAATCGGCGCAATCACTCTTTGTGCTAAGAGGTCCTGCACTGTCTCCTGGAGATCCCGCAAGCAATCCGGAGACAGACGAAGATTTGAGGGAAAGAATCTGTCTGCTAGGCGAGACCGAAATTCAATCATGTATACCTGAACAAATCAGTTTGTGAACCCATCTGTCTTGAATCAAAGGATGTCAAGGGTTCCTGAAAGCAACGCAGATGTCCCCCCACCCCAGAAACGGGTGAGGGCACCCCTTCATGCAGAAGAAGAATTTGTCCGCCAAACCAGATTGGCTAGTCTTGGGCTTAGCTGACCAAGCCTTTTTGCTCCCTCCAGAGGCCCTGAACGGTTTACCATTTTCTTGTGCCCCTGAGGCATGAAAAATTGAAAAGGGGCCCCCACCAACCATGGGGCGCCTTGCCTTTGGCGGATTGGGGGAGAATAGTACTCTTACCCCCCGTTAACCCTTTAACTCATCCAAGGAGTTCCCAGACGTTCACCCAGAAAAGGGAGATCTGTTAAGGCCTTCTTAGAATCCTGGTCCGCCGACCAGCTCTTCAGCCACACCATGCAGCGCATGGCAATACCTACCGCTGACACTCTGGCAAACAAAGGGGCCGCATCGCACAGGAACACCAGGGCCTGGGCCATCTGTTCTGTGAGCTCAATCAAGGTCGGTCAGTGCTCAAGTTACCCCTAAGAACCTTAACCCATTCCGTTACTGTGAAACCAGAACGGACACATATCGGTTTTAGTACCGAACCCGCCAAAACATGTAAGTGGCGGGAAAGGGATTCCACCCGTCTGTCCACCGGGTCCGTAAACGCCAGGGAATCTTCCACGGGTACCAAAGTAGATTTGTTTAACCTGGAAACAGGGTGATCCACCCTAGGTGGCACCGTCCAGCAGTTCAAGACCAAGTAAGTAAAAGGGGATAACTGCTTTTAAAGTGCTTCGGAACAACTAGCACATGTTTAATGCGCCGCCATTGCTCGTTCACAATATCGTGAAAATCCTCGGGACAAGGAAACACCTGACCCAATTTCTGGGCTTTGCGGGATCCAAGAACGACCTGCGTTCCTGACTGTGTGGGCTCATCAGTGAATTTTAAAAAGTTTCCCTCACTGATAAAATCAGTGCTTCCACCATAGCACGTTCCCATGCTGCAGCTGAGGACATATCCTCTTCGCCATCCGATAGCGAGGACAGGGATCCCCTCAGGGAGGGGGTTGTCTGTGGCGACCATATAAGACTCTGAATCAGAGGACAGCGAAGGCAGAGGCCGTTTTTTGCTAGCTACTTGTTTCATTACAAAGTTCACCTTTGATGTCAGATTTTCCAGTGCTGCAGAAAGAGACATGCACCGGCAGACACACTGAGGGAGTCAGATGGAGAATTAACCGCTTGCGATTCCATTGCAATGTTTTAGTAAAAATGTGTACTGCCCCTTTAAATCGCGATCCGCACCGACCGATTGTAATGTAACCGGAGTTACACTTTAAGAGAATGGCAGGTAGCAGAGTGCGCAGGGAAGGCCTGAAAAGCCCCCTAATACTGTACCCACCTCAGAGAGGAACCAGCAGCATCTGCAGCATGGAGAACTGAGCACAAGAAGTGTCTCACAGGAAATTACATCAAGCACAAGAGGCCAAACTGCCTGTGTAGCTCCAGACTACACCAAAATGGTGACAATGCAAAAGTATAGGAAGCCCAGGGAAAATGGCTGCTGCACCTCACACACAAGGCGCCGATGCCAACACTTGATGGCGGCCAGGAACCAGACATGAGGCCACACCAGGGATCTACCAAAAAGACCCTGCAGGATAAGGTAACACTGTACACTCCCACAGGGCGCCAGGCGCCCCCAGAATGGTAGCAAGGAGGGCAGGCCAGATCCTGACAGGCCAGGGGGATCTTTTAAGAAACCAGGGTCCTACATCTCCCCCCCCCCAGAGGCCGCTAGGGACATAGGAGGCACAGTTTACTCATCATACCTAGGACCAGGTGGGCTGCACTCCGGACAGATCACCTCCTACCTGGAACAGGGGTGCTGTAAGCTGAAGGGTACGCTGTGACTCAGGGAGTTCCAGGTTGATGCGTCCCGGTGTGCCATCCACTTGCAGGCTCGTCCCCAGCCACAGGGGCTCTGTCAGGGCGAGGCCTGGTTGGACCAGAACTTGCTCACGCTCGTCGGCCAGGCTGGGAGACCGCAAGGATCTATATTATCCAATGCAAAACCTCTGCCGGCTGTCCCTTGAAGTTCACCAGGAGGATCCCCCTGACAATAGCTAGCGATAGTGAGTAAAAAGAGAAAAAAACAGAAATATTCTTAAAAGAAAATAAAAATGGAGACAGAAGTCCCAGCAGAAAACCTAGGTCCTACTCCTTCACTATGCAGCAAGAAACTGGCTTGTGGCAGTGTGTATGTGGGGTTATGCCGGAAAGGACAGCCCCTGTAGGCGTGTCAGCAAATTTTTTTCACTGCCTAGTACTACTCCTGTAGATGGCGCATAACCCAATGGTCAAGAAGCATAGCTGCTGCGTCTGTCAATGGACGATAGAGAAAGAAAAAACATTTTACTGACCAAACTAAATGTCAGAAAAATAAACCTCAGCCGGAACAGATTGTCCAGACACTGCGAAGTCTTGTCCCATTTTACCAGAATCTCCCTTTGCAGGGACCTCCTATGGAACTGTGCAAATGGAAGCGCCTCGAAGATAGACACCATCAGGCCCAGCACCCGCATGCAAGTCCGGAGGGATGACTATCTGCTGGACGGCTGAAGGAGCCTTGTCTGCGGGTCTGGAGAAGCCCGCTTCCGGCTTGCCAGACCAGGTTTGTTTGGATCCTCCAGAGGAGGCCCTGAAAGGCTCGAGCCCTTGTCAGTCGACCCCGAGGGACGAAAAAACCTGTTCTGAGCTGAGAAGGAGGGCCCCCGTCTATGTCGAGGGCCCTTGCCCTTAGTAGCCTGCGGAAGAAAAGTACTCCCCCCCCCCCCCCCCCCGTGAGAGACCTTTAACGATGTCATCCAGGGTAGCTCCAAACAGGCAATCCCCTTGAAAAGCCTTTTTAGAAGTCTGGTCTGCAGAACAGCATTTAGGCCAAAAGACATGCTGAAATAGAGAATCGAGCCACTAGGAGTCACACATCCAAAGAGGCATCACAGATAAACTGCAGTCCATGGACCAACTGGTCTGCCAGCTTAGCACAGGCAGGGGGGAGCGGTTCTCCCTCCAAGTCACGGCATAAAAGCTTAGCCCACTCGGTCAGAGTTTGCGACACCAGGGCAAAGGTGAATACCAGTCTCAGTGCTGAACCAGCCAGAGTGTACATATTGTGGGCCATAGCATCCGCCTTCCTGTCAGCCGGATCCTTAAAGACCGAGGATTCTTTAACCGGAATCATGGTTGCCTTGTTCAATCTGGAAATCGGAGGGTCCACCAACCGTGGAACAGTCCCCTTTTTAAAAAGGGACTCCCCAGAGGTAATGCCTAGCAAATCGCTTAGGGACCAAGGGGACACTTTCGTCATCCCCACTCTTTAGCGATAATTCTGTCAAAATAGGCAGGGAAAGGAAACCGCTTTGCCGCTCTGGATGGCTTGGGAGTGCCAAAGGGAACCTGCGCCTCCATTGCAACTGTGTCCTCCCTCTTCAAGGTCTCATGCACAGATACAATCAGCGCTTCCACCAGCACCTTCTTGTGTGCGGTTGCAGATGTGGAGGAATCATCCTCACTATCTGAGGATTCCGGGCGCGTGGTCGCAGACCTGGCAGGGTGACCTACGTCCGCAGCAGCCTAATCAGATTCAGGATCTGATGAGACATATGAGGCAGGGGGAGCTTTTTGCTAGCCCATCGCTCAAAAAACCACCACCAAGGACACAATGGATTCCAGGACCGCTTTCAGTGCATCAATAGATGGTTGGGATCGGGGGAGCCCAGCAGCCTCAGAGAGGGGGTCAGGTGGGGAGATGTGCTCAAAAGACTCCATGAGTCACCAGGTGGACCCCACAAAGAGTAAAACACTGCAAAGGGAAAACCCCCACTGCACTGGCAGCACCACCTGGTCACCAGGCACAAGCACTCCTGGCAGAGAGTTAAGAACCTCACCAGACTCACCACCCAGCAGTAACAGGCACCTGCAGCCACCAGGATAATCTTCACTTTACGTGCAGCGATCAGAAAGTGAAAAGATCCAGGAGTCAGCACAAGGTGATGAGGAGGGGCTGCTACCACCAAAATCACCGTCCACAGGGCTCCACTGTCATGGCCGCCACTATGATCAATGGCAAACCAACACAAAATGGCCACTGAACTACAGAAACTTGGCCACCGTGCATAGAAACACACAGGCTACAGCAAAATGGTGGCACCACGAGGCTCCCAGGAGGGATTCCTAAGCCTCAAGGACAGACCCAGGCAGGACAGGGGGCCCTGGCAGAAGCCCCCAACCAGGTACAACCCCCCCCCCACACAGTCGATCATCCGGTTGCCGGCAGCGCACCAACCCCCTGGCCCCATCACCGTACCCTGCCCCCACCCCAGGAGGTGGACTAGAACCCCACCCACACGGCCCAAGCATAAGTTGAGGGGGGGTAGGATGGGGGACAGATGAAAAGGGGAGGTGCCTGACAGAAAGTAGGGAAGCCCGAGGGTCCGACTGTCCCAAGGAGGGGCCCATGCCCACCCCAAAACCCTCTAGGGGGAGAAGTGGCATGGCTACTCACCATACCAGGAACTAGGCAGGCACTGCCCCAGACAACCTCTCGCCATAGAAATGGGGAGGCCGTCAGCCAGGAGGAATGCTGCGATTTAGGCCGACCTGGTTGTATGCGACCTAGCCAGGCGTTTAACTCGCAGCCAAGCCCGTCCAGTGCGGCAATGCCGTGGCTGACCTAGCGCGGAGCTGAGGTCTGCGCACCCGCTTGTTTGGCCAGACTGGGGTGACCACAGATTATCCACACCATCACCCAGTTGATTGTAGATCTCACAGGAAAAAACCAGGAGAAAAAATTTCTATCTAAAAAAAATTTGCCAGGACCAGAGATCCCACAGCAAGGAACTAGGGTCCTTACTCCTGACTAGGCAGAGTCTATAGCAGGGAGAGGGAGCATACTCCCTGGGACTGCCCATAGGCGTAGCCAGATTTCTTTTTTCTGCCTAGTGTCCTACTTCTGTAAAGGGCATTATAACACAATGGTTATGAAGATCAGGAGCTGGGCCTGTCAATGAAAGAGAAAAAATGTTTCCCATTCTTCTTTCTTTGCCTTCCCATCCCTTCCTGGCCGCCCTCTGGTTGTAAAGTGCCCAGGCTCTCAAAGGCAGCTTGGTCGGTTCCCGAATACCATCCCGTGTCCTGTAATGTATTTGGGGGGTGGGGGGGGGGTGGTTGAGCCCGATTAGTCACAGGATTCCCCCCCCCCCCCCCCATCCACATATAATGTTACAGTCAGTGCAAGTAATAAGAATATTTTTCAAAGGAGGTGTCCTTGTTGGAAACCTTTTCAAAGAAGGCACAAAGCTATTAAACCCCACAACACTGGAAGTTCAGAGGCAGGAAGAGGATGGGGCATCCCGCAAACAATCATTTTTAATGGCTAAAAACCTCAAAATAAGAATACTTTTTTTTTTTTTTAAAAGGAAATGTATAGACATTAAAGACAAATTGCAAAAAAATGCTTCATATGTTAATAGCAATTATAAGATTCCACTACATCTTCTTTCACCCCTATGCAGATTCCACTGCTCTTTTTCTTTCTCCGGTCAATGGTCATGCATATTAGCATGCTGACTTAGAGGCCAAAAACCATGCAGCTTAAATTAAACTATTCATAAACAGGTAGATTTAAAATTGCAGTATGTAAATGGGTAGATATTTTGGTTTAACCACTTAGGACCGGAAGGTTTTACCCCCATAATGATCAAGCCCTTTTTTGCAATATGGCACTGCATTACTTTAACTTAAAATTGTGCAGTTGTGCAACGCTGTACCCAAATAAGATTTATGTCCTTTTTTCCCCCACATATACAGCTTTCTTTTGGTGGTATTTGATCACCTCTGGGGTTATTTTTTGCACTATAAACATTTACTTTCTGCTATAAAACATATTGAAATAAAAAAATAAAAAGAAATACAATTTTTCTCATCAATTTAGGTCAATATGTATTTTGCCACATATCTTTGGTAAAAAAAAAATCCCAATAAGTGTATATTGATTGGTTTGTGCAAACGTTATCGCATTTACAAACAAGGGGATAGATTTATGGCATTTTTTATTTTACTAGTAATGGCGGCGACCAGCGATTTTTAGCGGGACTGCGACGGGTAGATCGGACATCTGACACTTTTGAGGGGACCAGTGACATGACTACAGTAATCAGTGCTAAATAAACACACTGTTACTGTACTAATGACACTGGCGGGGAAGGGGGTTAACACCAGGGACGATCAAAGGGTTAAGTGTGCTCCTAGGGAGTGCTTTCTAACTGTGGGGGGATGGACTCAATAGATGAACACAGACCTGTGTTCATCTATGACAGAACAGAGGCCTGCCTTGATTACATTGGCAGACCGTCGTTCTGTCTCCATGGGGAGCAATTGCGTCCGCCGGACCCGCTGATTGGCTCCCCCTCTGGCCAAATCGGCACGCGCGCCCCCACTGTATTACACGAAGCGATGTACAGGTATGTTGTTTTGCGTAATACAGCCCACCTGCCGCAGTATAACTACGGTGGCTGGTCGGCAAGTGGCTAAAATGATCATATTTACAGATAAAGCATTTTAGCCCTTGAAAGATATTAAACTTTTTAGCTAACCTAAACACATTGGGTAATTGTGCAACTACATAGTAAATTAGGTTCAATGCAGACTAAAGGTCATGAACTCAGTGGCTAACAGAAGTAATTTATATATATATATATATATATATATATATATATATATATATATATATATATATATATATATATATATATATAGTGACTCAAAAAGGAAGGTCTGAGTGGCCTGGTACATTAGAGATTTAATAAAAGCATGCAAATGTAATCTGCAGGTTCTAGAACAAACAAGATGCTTTGGTGTATTGAAAGAGGCATAAACTCAAAAGAGATAGTTCTGCCACTATACAAGCCATTAGTAAGACCTCATCTTGAATACACAGGTAAATTGAAGGCAGTTCACAAAAGGATGTTGTAGAACTGGAAAGAGTGAAGAGTAAAGACAACTAAATCAATAAGGTGCTTGAAGAGTCTCAGCTGAGACGAAAGAAACCAAACTGATTTTATTCTCCTTTAAGGTGTGTGAGGAAGGATATTTTGTATAAATAAATGTCCCTGATGGAAAATGTGGAAATTTGTTCATTTTAATGTTATATTTGAGAGGCCCATGTTACCTTTTTTTGTCCAGAAGCTAGAGATGCACAAAATGTCCCCAATTAAGGGTTTCAAATTTTCAGCATGGAGTTAATGGTAACAAAATTTCCAACTATGTGAACTGACCATCCTGTTTCAGAGAAGGCTTGACATAAATTAAACACTTCACTTTTTTTTTAACTTCATTCTTGTAAATAATAAAACCTCTTTGAAATGGCTGTCAGCGGAAAATGGACTCCAGACTGGATAAAAAGATATTCTAAATCGGGATCCTCAAACTACGGCCCTCTGGCTGTTGCAGAACTACACATCCTATGAGGCATTGCAAAGCTCTGACATTCACAGACATGACTAGGCATGCTAGGAATTGTAGTTCCTGAACAACCGGAGGGCCATAGTTTGAAGACACCTGATCTAAATGATGTAGTCAGATCCTGGCTGACTTCCATGATAATAAGTGGCACCATCCATCACCATCTAAAGGAGAGTTGCTTCCATACTAGAAAACACAGTCCTCACTCCTGAAAGAGACACAGAGAGGCTAAACTGGATTTTGCTAAAATTCGTGATAAGCCAATCATTTTAGTAGAATGTCCTTTGGACAGATGAAATAAAAAGTAGTTTTTTACAGATGAAATAAAATTTAGTTTAATAAGTCACAGCTGCTCTGTTCACAGAAAAAAAAATGCTTTTACAAGAAAAGAGCACTATACCTACTGTGAAGCATGGAGGAGGCTCCATTATAGCATGAAGATTATAAAGGGGAAAAGCAATGGCCAGTGTTAGAAAATTCTGTTGTTGCAGAACATGGGCTCTCCAGCTGGCTAAACACCCAAAGCATTCATCGAAGAGAACCCAGGAATTCTTGAAAAGCTAAGACTGGGCTGTTCTGAAGTGAGAGGGAGGGAATTGCCAGTTCAGAATTATAAGCATTTTATTTCGAGCTAAAGAAAGCTTGATGTTCTTTCCTCAAAACAGTGTGCTGTGGAATGTTGAAGTGTTACTAAATCCAGGACCCTGCATTCACTACTCCCACAGTACATGTAAATGCAATCATTTTAGTAAGTATAAACTGCTAAATACCTTTTTCATCAGACGTTACAAGACCGCTATATACGGTTATCAGTGTCCGGCCAAGCACTGGTTAAAGCTTGTAGGAGGAGTTTTCATTCTCCGCTGACTGTCTGATGAGGCTGCATGACCCCTGACCCTCTGCCTGTAAACTCCTGAAAAAGCCAGTGTGCACGGTCACACTGGCTAACATGGAGGGGAGTTTCCAGGCAGAAACAATGAGAGCTCAAAAAGCCCAAAAGCCTGTAGGAGCAGCTTCTTGGAGATGCAGTGTGCATAAGCCTTAAATGTATCAGCTTCAACTTATTTCAAGACAAAGGAAAAGTGGATAGAAAAAATAATTTAAGCTTCAACTGTAGAAGAGCTACATTTTACCCAGCTCTAAACTGGGTACTGTAATTCTATTTTTTGTGGCTCGGTTTCAATCAAGTGATGCCCTGATGAGGGGAAACAAACAAGAGAGAAAAAGCACTTCTTCCAGTCTTATACATGTTGTGTTAACATTTTACATTCATTCTATATCAAAACCAAACGATTATATAATTCTATGCTGTGACGTGTGACATTTTTAGATATTTAAAAGCAAAACGCTGTCTGAAATAAGCAAATACATTCAAGATCATAGAGTACTAGACATTACATAGAGAAAAAAAAAAAAAAACACAACACCACCACACATGCTGCAGTCAGCCATATTTTATTACAACACTGTGGGCATGGATGGCAGTTGTCAGTTGCCTTGCAGCTTACAATCTTAATTTTCCCGAGTAGTGTTTGAAGGGAGCAACACTTGAAGATCATTTGAATTGGCCCAGGTTAACATTGCTAGCCGATAGCTATAAAACCGTAATTATGTATTGTCCATATCAAGAAGCTTAAAGTTCACCTGATTAGTATTCTGAACTGATTCCACAAATTAAATGCATATACTTTTAACATCTTTTTAAAGCACCGCTGGGAACTCTTAAACTCAGGATGCAGTAAAAATCCCAGCACATCTTAGAAATGCCAAGAGCTGATCCATATCTTTTATAACCCACACCTGCATCTCCACAAAGTTTTGGAGCTTCTTGGGTGCTCTTGCAGATGATTGAAGTAATTGCAATCTCCACATGATGACACCATTTTAATCACAGAATAAATCTGGATGTATGGCATATTGAAAGGCCTACTTGAACGTACCCACTAGTGAGCGCTGTGAAACAGAATCTGAAATTTCTGAGAGTACATAAACACAGATGAGTAAATGGTACTAACCCAAGGGCATGGCCACCTGTATAAATTATACACAAAGAAAGGTCAGGGAGTAAGGGAAACACCAATATACGTTAGGTTTATTCTTCAGCAACAGCAGAAGAACCAAATGCCCATACTGGTCCAGTCCTTTGTGCTACCTTGTGGTAATTGACACTTAATGGATCCTTCTAAATGTGGTTATGGGGAGTAAAACATGAGGTAATGTTTAAAAAACATTTTTTTTCCCATAAAAGTGTGTCAGTAGCCACTGTCCACACATATCTAAGAGGAAGACGGGCTGTGGTGTGGTCACTCGGTACTTTCTGCCCAAATTCCCTGAAAAAAAAATTACAATCTCCTCTGATATTCAGGTGCAGCTCATTGATGCTGGTCCTCGTTGCTTGTACTTGGAGTTCGGCTTCTTATCTGACTGCGTAACTGTTCTATCAATTCTGGGTTTTGTTGTTGCATTTGTTGAGCAAACTGTTGTCCTCTAAAACATAAATGGACATTTTAAAAACAAAATCACTATATGAATTTCTAGAAAACACTAAACTTTAAAGCCAAAAGTTTTTGTTTGTTTTGTATAGCAGTAGCAAAGGGGTTAGAAGTTTAGTCTAGACTCTTACTGCTGGCAGACTCCACTGGGGAGATTTACAGTAATTTATTCTGGCGATAAAAAGGCAGCACAAAAGATGAAAAATTTGTTTAAACAGACACAGAATTAATAATACATTTTGTTAAAAGAAGAGAAAGGTTAGAATCCCTGTGAGGTTTCTATTGTTATCAGTACCTTTGCGTCTCATTTCTTGGGAGTAGGTGGTAGGGAAATCTAGACAATGAGGACACAGACTGCAATAATAGGATTTTTATACTCGCCAATAAAATCCTATCATATCTTAGGGTTGTACTGTTACTCACAGAATTGACACTGGCAAAACAAAAATACATAGGCCAACCCAGGATAACACCCCCTACTATACGCATGCCCCAGATCTGTAGCAAAACATTACGGAGAAAACTGAGTGAGATCTGTGTCCCTCCAAAAAACTCAAAGAAAATATCTTACAGCAAGTAAAAAGTCCTGTGTTATTTCTTGTCATTTGAGGGACACAGAAGTCTTACCTTTGAGAAGGCCAAAAGCAGCCAAACTGAGGAGTGTGCAACACAGCAAACAAATGCAAAACCACCAAAAACCAGCAAACAAGAAAACAACCAAAAATTGTGGGTTAGAATATCTATCCCACAGCGCTGTCACTTTAAATAACCATTTACCCAGATTGCTGCTGTTCACCAAGTTTCCATGCGTTAGTCACTTGCCATAAATACTTCTATTCTACCCACAGCGCTATATATATATATATATATATATATATATATATATATATGCACAACGATTATAGTGAATAAATATAAAGTGCTATTGTTGTAAGTCCAAAAGTAAAGGTCTTGGGAGGAGCAGAGGGACGGTTTGGGTGATCTTTGGAGACAAGATGGTGATGTAGCATGGGGCAAAGTTGTAAATGGTTTTGTATGTTAGTATTTTAATTTGATTTTGCTGGGCAATCATAAGGTAGTGGAGAGATTGGCAGAGAGGGGTGGCAGACACTAAGAGAGGAGTCTGGCAGCAGCATTCATAAAGACTGAAGAGGGGATAGCCTATGGAGAGGTAGGCCTATGAGAAGGGAGTTGCAATAGTCAAGGTGAGAGATAACAAGGGAGTGAATAAAGGAGCTTGGTGGTTTCATAAATTAGAATTTTAGAGAGGTTATGGAGGTAAAGTCTACAAGCTTTTGACAGCGATTGGATTTTGGGCCTAAAGGACAGGTCAGAGTCTAGGATTACACCTAGTACCCTGGCATGAAAGGAGGGACTAATATTTGTATTTTTATAAATTTTTTATGGAAAAGTCAGGAGGAGGGCACGAGTGAGGGGGGAAAACTACAAGTTCGGTTTTAAAAAACTTTAGTTTGAATAAGCTGTGAAACATCCATGTTGATATGTCAGTTAGTTGGTTAGTAAAGAGGAGACTAAAGGAGCAAGGGGAGTAAAAAAGAGCAAGATTTGGGTGCCATCGACAGAGATGGTATTGGAAGCCGAGGGAGGTTTTCACGTGACTAAGAGCAGGTCTAGAGAAGAGAAGGGGTCCAAGGACAAAGCCTTGGGAAACCACACGGAAAGAGGAAGTGGAGAGGAGGAGACAGTTATAGGCAACACCGAAAGAACACTGTGAGAGATAGGAGGAGAACCAGGAAAGAGCATAATCTTGCAAGGCAAGGGAGTGGAGTTTATTCAGGGGGAGCGGGTGGTCAACAGTATCAAAGGCTGCAGAAAGATCTAGTAGTAAGAGTATGGGGTAGTGGCCATTGGTTTTAGCAGTTAGTTAACCATTAGTGGGTTTTAGGAAGAGCTTAGGAGGACTGGATAACAAGGTATTAATAAGAGTGACAAAGTAGGTTTGTTTGGCAGCATGGGAGGTAAGAACTGTATTTTAGGAGGGCAGATTTGTATAGGAGGACATCCTGCAGGAATTTGGTTTTACGCCACAGTCGCTCAAGAGCATGGCAAGGTCTCTTGAGATTTCTTGAACATGGCAAGGTCTCTTGAGCAAAGGTTATGATGCTCAGGGCCTGATTCTACATGTAGTTTGAGGAGCAAGTGTGTCCAGTGAGCATGAGAGAGAACTTTTTTAGACACACCTTGGCCAGGTTAGGACAGGAGGGGAGTGAGATTTTGTCAAAGGTGGTCAGCAGCAGGATAGAGAAGCAAAGGAGTTAAAGTAGGGAAGGTTTCTATGAGTAATCATTTGATGCTTGGAGGGATAAGTGGTTGAAGACAAGGACACTGTAAAACTGATGAGCCTGTGAGGTTGCCAGGAGTACAGAGATTGATGAATACAAGGTCCTGGATTGGGGGAAATATCCCTAGAAACTAGGAAGAGGGTGAGGAAAGATGGGAGTGGACAGAGAGTGGAGCCAGTGCCCCCGCCGACCCAGAGATGAGCCTGGAGCTGAACGTCTTCTCCCAGGAGCCCAGATCACTGAAGGTGGATAAGGATGATGTGGACAGATTACCTGACCCTGGCTGGAGGGGGACCTGGTCAAGCACCTTCTGGCCACGCTATGAGACTGTCACCCAAAGGAGGTCCGCCAGTTCTACAAGGGACCCCAGAAGACCTAGAAACTGTTCATCGGCTAGGACTCCCTTAGGTAGGAGTGTGCTTACAGAAGGCGGGGGAGAACCGGAAACCATTAAGCTCGGTGTGTGTTGCGTGGGCTGTACAAGAGGATAGTTCTACGCAGTCTGAGTACCTACTGACCACATACCCCTACATACCTAACAACCCCATATATCCCACAAACAGGTGTGTTATCCAGTGTGCTGGAATAGTGGGTACCTACCAACCTCCTACCACAAAATATACCCCCACCATACAATCCCCCACACCGGATTTATTGAAACCGAAAGTACCCCAAAATATCCCACTGACCACCCCCACCATACCCGGTGAAACCATGAGTTCTCACCAACTCCCCCAAACATACCTACAGCCCTATACCTGGTGTACTGGAGCCATAAGTAATCTCTTACCACTAAAAAGGGCTGCTTAGGATGCCAGGATCAGGGGAGGCATTATTGCTGAGTATTCAGATATTTAAAATACCAGTCTTCTGTTCCCAAACAGAAACTTCAACACTGCCCCTGGTAGGAGAGAGGGCACAGCGTGAAAGTTTTAGGCCTGGTTTTCCCCCTGGAGCAATGCTGCTTTATCGTTTTTTTGCAAGTTTTTGCGGCAAGTTTAAGAATGGTACCATTCATATTCCCTCCGCTCCAAAAACGTACCAAAGCAGCTCATTTGCCAAATTTTGGCACTGGACCAGGTGCATTTGCCGTGCGGCGATTTTCCTGCGTTTTGTTGCATTACAATTGTGGCAAAAATCACACCACGTCTGGGGTGCCATTAGGAAATAGTGGCACCTCAAGCACATTGAATGTTTGTTGTGATTCTGCCCACAATTCCAATATGCTCAGGTGTGAACAGGGCCTTAAGTTTGTCTCACCTGCCAGCTGCCTGCAGCCAGTAAGGGGGAAATGGGGAATGCATAAACCCACAGCCTCATTACGCTCTGCCGTTTAGTGGCATATGGGCATGGGGGGGTTGCATCTTGGAGGGGATGGCGGCAAAATGCACCTTTGCCTGTGTAGAAATAAATCCTTGCATCAGCCCTGAGGATGTATAGGAGCGCACATACCTCACTGTCCTGAGGTTTAGGTCAGCATGTGGGTTCAGTATTTGCAGGAGGCGATAGGTGCAGTAATAGGGAGAGGGTAGATGTGAGGGTGATAATATACATTTTGGACGTTCGCCGCGTTCGTAGGCGTGCTGTAAGCAGCCCTGGAGTCATTAGAATAGCATAAGTTGACGGTTTGCATTACAACCCCCCTTCTCCAGCTAGACTTGAGATCGTATGGCAGGAAGGCAATGTAAGGCTTAGAACAACAGGAAAGTTCTCAGGTATTTAACCTCCCTGCCGGTATGATTCTTTCCGATTTTAGGTGCTGAAAGCGGTACCATTATTTTGCATGTAATTCTTAAGAACGAGCAGCCCAAACCAACTAATTACATTTTTTTTTTTTTACTGTGCGTTCTTTATAACATCTCGGGTATGATAAAGTTTGAAACACAAAAAATCATAAATTATAATATAATAAATAACTATAAATAAAGTTAAAGTGTGTGTGTGTCATATATATATATATATATATATATATATATATATATATATATATATACAGTAAAACTGCAGGAAAGGGCACTGGGGGGGGGGGGGGGGCAAACTAATGTGAATTTATTCTATTTTGTAATGCAGGGCTTGACAAATTTGCCTGAAATCTAGGAGCCAGCTAAAAAAGTTAGGAGCCAGTTTTTTTTTTTTTTTTTTTTTAAACTAACAACCAATCTTTAATAAAACGGATACTAAATTTACACATAAACCCCACTCTCCTCTATAGCGCAATTGGATGGAAACAGACTCTCTTTTCATCCGATGCCATCTGATCCGATCCACGGGATGGATAGAAAATGGAACCACCATTCATCTGTTTTTGGAGGACAGGATCAGATGGCGGCAGATTACCGCTCCATAGAGGAGAATGAAGGGTCCGATCAGGTCTGTCTGAAAAACTGACAGGCGGACCCGATCAGACAGCCCGTGTTAAAGGGGCCTTCGGCTGTGGCATGGCAATGAGGAAAAAAAAAAAAAAAAAAAAAAAAAAAATTATATATATATATTTTTTTTTTTAATAGTAAGAATTGAAAAAAAAAAAAAAAAAAAAATTTTTTTTAATTATTAAAAAAAAAAACAACAAGAAAAAATTATTATTTTTTTTAATTTAAAAAATAAATTAATAATAATAACCACACTCCCTGTCCACTTACATTTAAGCAAAGGTAACTGGACAGAGAGATGAAGCCTGCAAAAACTTTCCATCTCCTTCCAAAGAGCAGATGAGAGGGAAGGCATTGAGAACATGCATTACTCCCGGCCACCACAAGAGGGCGCCAGTTCCCCTAGCCTCTCATCTCACAGTCAATCCCTGCAATATCCAGTCCAGCAGGGTCAGAACCTGGCCCTACAAAAACCAGGCTGGGGGCGGCTGCACCACGTAGCTGCGATCAGAGAAAAACGCTCTAGCAGCAGTGAAAAGAAGAATCTTGATTAAAGAACAAAACATTTTTGGTATTAGAAAAAATGGTGCTAGCAAAAATGTTAGTCTTTTACACAGCAGCAGGGTGAAGAAGAGACATTTTTTCTAAAAAGCATTAGCAAAAAAAAAAAAAAAAAAAACTGAGGCATGCCAAAAGTAGGAGGGGTTATCTTGTCCTGGTCTACAATTCTGCCCAATCCTCCTGTAGCATAATTATGTACAAGTCTCTTGTTGAGCCTCCTGTTCTGGTGGGCCTTGAGCAAATGCTGTTTTTAGCCTCCACTATGGGACACTAACTAGAAAGAATGTATGAAACCTAAAGTGATATGATTGATTTACCCATGTTCTGCTCTTTTATAGAAAAAAAATATAAAATTAATAAAAACGGTACATACGCTTGTATAAGACTTGCCAGATCTGTGGGAGGAGGGTTTCCAGTTGCAGCTGCACCTGCACCTGCCATAGGGTTACCAGAGCCTGAAATCATTCCAGACATTCTGAGGAGAAAAAGTGACAGCTGAATGAATTAATATTCCTTAAAACGAAAAAGCAGGTTTGATAAACATCAATGTAATTTTTTCAAGAAAAAAATCAAATGAAACTTTACAAGAGATATCCACAATTGCAAATATAGATTTCTTAGTGTTCCAGAGAGGAAAATCGGTTGTGAAGCATAAATACTTGTGTGCAAAACATCAAAAATGACCAGTTAAACTAGGTTGCTGCATTCTAGTTTTACAAAAGTGAAGAATAAAAACTTGATGAGCAGATACTGACAATATGGTGTAGAATTCTAGATTGTCATCCCAAACCTTGATTCCCTACCTAGTAATTCACCAACCTGGAACAAGCAGGCAGCCAGTGTTATGTGTAAACACTAAACCCCTGTCCAGCATATTGTTTCCAGTTCAGGGACTCTATGCAGTGATGGATAACAAATTCACTAGCAGATCTGTAGACTTCAAATATGATTTTTGTCAGGCATCTATGCTAGCAGTACTTTTTTTAAATAATCAGTCAGCTTTGTTTGACATTTCAGAAGGCACATTATTATGAAAAAAGGGTTGCAAGACAGTTCATTTTAATATTTTAGTTTATTGAGATCATACCAATGTCTTTCATTGTAGTGTATTGTAACCTTTTGCTCTAAAACTATTTTTTCATCTTTTGCACGCATGTAAAATTTAAATTTTTTTGCTATAAAATTAAGCAAAGCCCCCAAAGCATTATATATTCTCAGAGACCACTGGCCTTGCAGAACAAAATTAGCAGTTGCAATTTTTTATGTTGCACGATATTTGCACAGCTGTTAAACAGGAAAAAATAAAATTAATTTTAGTGCACAAACACAAAAACACTCAATTCTTTGGTAGAAATGGAGTAAACAGATACCAAACATGCCAAGTCTTAAAATTGCTTTTACCCCCGATATCCTGAAAAACAATGGTATCCAAAAATCTCAACAGGCGTTGTTTTAATAGCCTTTACTACTCATCAGTTCAGAATTAACCATGAGCTCTAGTGCTATTCAGCACTTCATCAGTGCAGGCTAGAACGGGCTCCTCTGTACAGCTTCCCTGAGACTGAAATAGATGTGGCGTCCGTGCACAGGCTCTGCCCCCACATCAAGGAAGCTGTACAGAGGAGCCCGTTCTAGCCCGCACTGCTAAAGTGCCTTGATTGTGAGTGGATCTTTTATATTGTATGGTCAAATAAATTATTTTACAGGGCACTAGAGGGTGTCTTCCTTGTTTTTCATATCCTTGTGTATACCGTTGAGCTGTGTTTTCTGGATTAAAGAGGAGGAAGGAGAGGACTGATGTTTTACCCTGACACCACTAGGTGTAAAGTGTGTTTGACTCATTGGAATATACGAGTCAGACATGAGCTGCGTGTGAGCACAGATTAGAACACAGAACATAAATTATCACCTGTTTATGTGGATTGGTGCACCAGCACTTTAATTGTCTATTGGCACGGCATGGAGGGATTTTTAGGTCTAGTATCTTATGACACCAGCTTTGTATGGACTTTATTTTTATGTGCGTTTATGCACTTGATTGTTGACTTTTTTTATATGGATTTTCACTTGTGTATTTAGTTATTGATCACTTATTATATCTCAATGCACCAGATTATATAGGTTGAAATCATTGATTATTATTGATGCCACTGATTACTACTCGATATTCGCTTAACTGTTTATAATACTGACTTATTTGTGTTGCATTTCTTGTATTTATAGTGTCGTTTTTAACCTAACTACACTGTATTAGGCAAGTGAATATTTTGATCATATCATTTTTAAGCATATTGTCCAACTCAAAGCGGTATAAACTTGCATGCCTATTGGATTTAGGCATATCAGGTGATGGGTTTTGAGGGAGGGTGTGGCCTAATGAGATCAACACTCTATATCAAGGTGTTCATAATTATTAGGCAACTTCTTTTACTCAGGCAAAATTGGCCAAAATAGAGATTTAACTGACAAAAAATTCAAAAATTGTAAAAGGTCTTTCAGAAGGATGCAGCACTCTTGAAATTGCTATTGGTGCGTGATCACAGAACCAACAAACGCTTTGTTATAAAAATAGTCTAAATGCGTTAAGAAAAAAAGACAAACTGCCAAAGATTTGATAAGAATCCAACGTAAAGCTACCGAGAACCCATTATCAATGCTGTCATATTCCAGAACTGCAAGCTACCTTGGAGTGCCATGAAGTACAAGGTGCTCAAAGACATGCCCAAGGTAAGGAAGTCCGAAACCCAACCACTACTGAACAAGACACAAGCTGAATCGTCAAGATTGGGCCAAGAAATAGCTGAAGACAGATTTTTCAAATGTTTTATGACTAACACCTCTCGATGCAATATTTATAAGAACTTTAATGGAGCAGCCAAACACACACTCAAATGTGTTCTGTAATGCGCATATCTAGTAGTACCAACAAAGGGATTGCCCAAGTTTCAGGTCGGTAGCTGGTGGTGTCGGAGAGGGCGAGCCGAGTTAACGCACATCGGATGAAGGAGGATTTCTGTAACCACCGTGGATTGTGGAATTGACGCCATGCATTCATTGCCCTGGTAATGTGTTTAGGAGCACCAATCAGCTCCTTTAGTGGGCAGGAGAGCCGTATGAAGCCAATCAAGAGGCAACACTAGAGGGACGCAGAATTGCCACTTTGGCTACACACCTCCACATCCCAATCCAAAACAAATGGCATTGATTATGAAATATCAATCAATATGGTGAACACTATGGTGCTATCAGAAATTACATTAAAAAAATATATATAGGTAAAAACTATATAAAAAGAGTAAAAACTGGGGTTATAAAAGGATATATACAATCCAGAAAGATATGCTGGTGTCCCAATGACTAAGGCTGGGTTCACACCTAATGCGGATGCGGCTCACAATAGGGGTCTACAGTAGTGCATTCCTGTTTCAGCGACAAAACAGGCCCAAATATGGACCTGCTGAAACTGAGCCAAAGATGCACAGGACCCCTGTGCAATCTGCTCTGACACAGCCACAGAGATGTGTGAACCAGCTCTATTAGGAAACCTGCATTCAGTTTGTGTGTGAACCCAGCCTAAATCAAAAGAAGGGAGAAAAAAAAAAAAAAAAGAAATAATTGACAGCTACTCCTCACTAGTTTCCAGGTTTCATGGGCAAAAGTAGCTGAATTGGAAAAACATCAGGATCAAGAAGAAAATGACAAACAAACACAGACAAACTCATAGCTATATGGTACCATTTTTTCCTTTTTGTTCATCTTCCCGTTTCTTGTAAAATTTATTTTTGTAATTTTTTTGGTCAATTCCTTTTTGATCCTACCATTCTTCCCCTTTTTCTTGTTTTCCTTTTTTCATACAAATTGCGATTCCTCCATTTATAAACATATATAGGAAGTCTTCGCGTATATCGTACATGATAAGAAGGTATTTTGTTGTTTTTCCCCCTTCTTTTGTTTTAGTCATTGGGACACCATAGCTCTTTCTGGATTGTATATATCCTATTATATTCATTGCGTTTGAACCATACTGGTTGATATTTTATAATCAATGCCATTTATATAGGTTTTGGATTGGGATGCAGAGCTTTCCTCCTAGTATTGAAATAGCTTGCCTCAGGATTGGCCCCACCCATTCCTCCTATAAGTATCCTGTACCTTCCTAGGTCCTATTAGGGTTTGATAAAGGAGCTGACTGGCACTCAAAAACACGTTACCGGGGCATGAACATCACCTCCACGCTCCAAGGTGGTTATGGATGTCCTCCTCTACATCCAGCTCGCATTGTCCAACACCACCAGCGGCGGCTGGCTACCGACCTTGAACTTGGGCGACCCCTCTGTTGATACTATTAGATATGCACATCCTTATGGAACACATGTGAGTGTTTATTTGGCTGCTCCATTAAAATTCTTATAAAATCTTGCACTTAGAGGCACCCCCCCCCCGTATGTTTGTTGTGTTACAGAGATCCTTTCCTGTCTCTGGAAGGAGCTGCCCATCTAGTGCCCTCTTGATACACCATCCCTTCCTGTGGATTTATGGACCTTTTTATTTTTATGAACTAGAATATGGCACATTTTACAAGTGGCCTTATATAAGACTAGGGGTTTTACATGGCAATTTACCAGAGACTGCACCATATACCTTGCTGTTGTTCAAAGGTTTTATGTACTGATGAGATGAGTAACTCTTGACGGACCAGGTGGATGGGCCTATAGCTGGCACAGAGCTCCACTTCGACTCATATTCCAGGAAGGTGGAGGTAGGGTACTGGTATTGGCTGGTATTATTTAAGATGAGCTAGTTGGACTTTTTCGGGTTGAAGATAGACTAAAAATCAACTCCCAAACCTACATCCAATTTTTAGAAGACACTTTCTTCAAGCAGTGGTACAGGAAAAAAAAATTGTCTGCATCTTTCAAGAAGACCATGATTTTTTATGCAGGACCATCCTCCACTGCATACGTCGAAGTACTTCACCATGTGGCTAGCCAGTAAAGGCCTTAAAAAGGTGAAAGAATGACATGCCCCCCTTCCTCACTGGACCTATCCCCTATTAAGAACTTGTGGGCCCTTCTTAAACAGGAGCTTTACGGTGAAAGAACAGTACACCTCTCTGAACAGTGTCAGGGAAGCTGTGGTTGCTGCTGCACAAAAAGTTGAACAGATCAAGAAACTGACAAACTCCATAAATAGAAGGCTTATGACTGTAATTGAAAAGAAGGGGGTCTATATTGGTCACTGATTTTTTTTTTTAAATGTCAGAAATGTTTATTTATAAATTTTGAGTGGTTTATTATTCTATTATTATTATTAACTTTATTAACTTTCTATTATTATTCTAACTTTAAACGGATGAAAACTAACAAGACGGGAAAATTTTAATTTTTCATTTGCATAATAATTCTGCACACTAGGGGCACTTTCACACTGCCCTGTAGCAAAATTTGGCTGCATTTCAGATGAGTTTGCTGTGCGTTTCTGGTGGTTTTTTTGGTTGCCTGCGTCTGTGAAAAAACGGACATGTGACTCAAAAATGCACCAAAAACGCGGTGCGTTTTGCCGCGATTTCCATCCAATTTAATGGGAAGCTGCGTTTTTGGTGATGTTTTCAAAACTGCACCAAAGATGCAGCATGCAGGACTTTTTACATCACTGCGTTACAGGTGCAGTGTGTTTTTGAAAAGTCCCATAGGATTTAAAAGGGAAACATTTTTCTTACAAGTGAAAAATAGAAAGAAAAAAAAAAACTCAGCTTGAAAGGGCCCTTCTAGTTGCCCAATAATTGTGCACACATAGATATTACATAGTTACATAGTTAGTGAGGTTGAAAAAAGACAACAGTCCATCCAGTTCAACCTATGATGTGTGTGTGTGTTTGCTTTTAACCGTACATTGTATACCCCTGTATGTTGTGGTCTCTAAGGTGACCATCTAACAGTTTTTTGAAACTATCAATGCTCCCTGCTGACACGACTGCTTGTGGAAGAGAATTCCACATCCTTAACGCTCTTACAGTGAAGAACCCCTTACGCATTTTAAGGTTAAACCGCCTTTCCTCTAGTTTTAGTGAGTGGCCACGTGTCTTATTGTATTCCCTTACTCTGAATAGTTTGTTCCTTATGCTAGGGTCGCCAGTACAGTATTTGTACATTGATATCATATCCCCCCTCTATCGTCTCTTCTCCAGAGAGAATAAGTTCAGTGCTTGTAGTCTTTCCTCATAGCTGATGTCCTCCATTCCCCTAATTATTTTTGTTGCCCTTCTCTGGACTTTCTCCAGTTCCAGCACATCCTTCCTGAGGACCGGTGCCCAGAACTGGACAGCATACTCCAGATGTGGCCGGACCAGAGTCTTGTAGAGTGGGAGAATAATCTCTTTATTTCTGGAGTGAATCCCCTTTTTTATACATCCCAGTATTCTGTTGGCTATTATCCTAGGAAAGCCTTTACTTCCTTAAATATTCAGGTTTGAGGTTTATTAACATTTTGGATTGCTCGAGAGCACTGTAGTTGTTCAATAAATAAAATAATCCTCAAAAATACAACTTGAACAGTAATTGTGCACACAGTGTATGTAACCTGTATGTAATGTAGGCAAAGAAAATGTAATAATAAAAAAAAAAAAAAAAAAGAAGAAAAAAACTTACAACTGTTGTACTTGTGGGTTATTCATGAGGTTTGATGCCTGAAAAATAAACAAAACTGTTAGTAACTCCACAATAACCTGTTGAAGCCCATCCCCATAATCTCAATAGAAACATTTTACCATCAAAGTTCATGCCTCTACCACAGATGTACCTCAGCAGTGTGCACATTGAAATTACTCTCCACACCCCTGTTTTGCACCTCATTCTCTAGTATCTGCATTAACTATTGTGCAGGTGTTCTCACGTTGTCTTTATTACATTCTCTGGCATTCTCCTGGTCCACATTATGTTCTCTAGCAGCTCTTCCCCTATCCAATTCGCTCACCCTATTGTACATGATATATTCTCTCATATCTAACCCCCAACCACACTATGTTTATTTTGCTACCCCCCCTTTCCAAAGTTTTTTTCCCCCCCACCTCTTTCTCCCCTATAGCCTACGATATCCTTCCCTGCATATACTGGCCATATGGTCTGCTGTCCTGTCTGTTTAACAGAATCTTAGAACTTCACAAAAGATCCTGTGTTGCTGCCGCTCAGTGTTGGGTCCGCTTCCTTTTCACACACACACTGTCACAGTGCCACAGCTGTCATGGTTTGACAAATTAAAGTCAAAGCCAGAATATGGGCAAGGTCTGCCAGCAGGAGCCGAGTTCTAAGGGGACTTTCCAACTTTTCATGGGTAGGATGCTTAAACACAGGAACATCCTCTACTACCCTAGTGGTCTCTCTCTTGAAATGGGCCACTGACAGAGCCACAGTAGGACAAAATCCTTTCCAAACAAGAAACATTTTTTTAGATGTCTGGGGGTGTTTCCAATGCCCATAGTGGAAGACCTCTAGAAGCCGGAATCAGGCTGAAAGACCTAATAATGAAAATAGCAGACTGATCTTCCAGTCTCAGAATAGTGCACATCACATTAATACAAGCTGAAATGATTGCAAAGATTCAGATCAGGTATAGTCACTATGATGGATAGTTCAGAAAACAATAGGGTCACGGGCAGATCAGCTAGAGTCTGTGGGGGTAGGTGTGAGAGAAAACAAAGTCAGACAAAACAGAGTCAGCCAGGAACTGAGTGCACGACTGTAGTAGAGACTCAGCCCCCACCCAGTGGAGCTAGGGAGGGCTCTGATGAGGAATTAGACTCTAGCAGCAGAGGATATTTGTATTTTAGGTTGTAAACCAGGCCTGAATTGGCTAATCGGGAGCACCTGGAGATATCCCGGTGGGCTGGTCGGCTTTTTTGCCCACAAGGGCCGTAGTCATGGCCAGGGGACCAGCTGGCGGCTGTCGCAGACACGTCGTCAGGGCTCTTGACTGATGAAGTCACCTCTCCACACCGCATCTACGCTAAGAATGCATCAAGCTGCCTTATTGGTGGAGGGGTGGGAAAGAGGGCGTGGCTGGCGGCGTGTCCGATTGAGGTGCGGAGTCAGTGAATGGCTAGGAGGAGGCACTGTGGGTGAGGGGTGCTCTGATTCTTCTACACACCAGAGCTGCCAGCGAGGGAGCGAGACGGAGGGGGGGGCGATGTGTGACCGGAGCCGTCTGCCTTGAGCCTGGGAGCGCCATGAGGTGAGGGGGCACCCTTCTCATTGTGAGGGGGCAGGGCATAACATTCAGGGGTCACCTTATCCCATGTCCTGCCTGAGTCTGCAGAGTGCTGTAACCCATGGCAACCCCTGAGAACCCTCTGGCTGCTGCAGTACTAGGCCAACGCACAGTGTCCGCTGTCATAGAGCCTCCTATGGGGGGCCAGTGGTCAGCAATGGGGGGTCACCATTTGTATTGTTCTCATCCAGAGGATGGCTGGATGGAAGGGTCACCTATTCCAGAATACGAGGCTTGTTCTGCATAGGGTTATCACCCATAGCATCCAGTCAGAACCCATCCCCCTCACTACTGGTAGAGTGACACATACCATAGGATCTCTATCTAGAGGGGGAATGACCAGTGGCAATGGTTACATGTATTTATATGTTTCTCTAGAAGAATACATCACTTCATCATGTGACAGATGTGCACACTTCTTCAGCAGGGTCTGACAACCAATAGTACTCAATGGAACTCCTTCCCTCTTTCTTTCACCCCTCCTCTCGCGCTCTCTCTCTCCCCCACTTTCTTTCCACCCATCCAATGAATTACAAGGCAGTAGAGAACAGTGTGCCATTGCCAAACTATATTCTGCGGTTTTAATTACATTTTAATATAGTCAGTCGTGAACTAAAGTGGGCCGGTCTAAGGCATGAAACTCCAGGGCTGAAAATGAGTCCCACTCCGGCTCTGTTGTAAACCCTGCATATTCAGAAAGCATCGAGCAAAATAATACATTTTAGTTACCATGCAATGTTTTTAGAAGCTGGGCTTCCTCCATTCATATGCTAATTAACCTGTTTGACTGGTTTCGTGGAGACCAGCAAAACAGGAAGTGCTGTGTTTAGGAAATTGGAGAAGGAAAAAGGACTTGAACACGTGTTGAACTAGAGCTACTCGATTCTGGATAAAAGGAGAATCATTTTTTTTTTTTTTTTTTTTTTATTGGTTAGAATAAATATCACAATTCGGCGTTACATCTTTTACATTATACAAAAACAATTTGGCTATCTTTATGGTTAAGATTATTTTGTAATTTATTGAAGTGCATTTTTTCCCAAAAAAAATGCTTTTTAAAAAGAATGGTGCGTAAATACAGTGTGACAAAATATTGAAACGGCCGCCATTTTATATAATGTTTAGGGATTCTAAGTAATTTTCTAGCAAAAAATACATATTTTTCCCTTTAAGCAACAAATGTCAGAAAAAGGCTTAGTCCTTCAGTGGTTAAACTGCCCTAATTTACAGACCAAAATGTATCCCTTTAATCTAAAATAACCAAAATTATACAATGTTTAATTTTATCTCTCAGCGCGGAGCAATGTTGTGATAACAAAAAAAAGGCAGCTGGCAACGTTTTTGACAAAGTTTTTGACAGCTATCAGCTGTGAGCAGAGAACGGCTCTGCACTGAATCGTGGAAATGTTGGATTAAGATTGTGAGGGGAGGTGGTTGAATCAAGATCACAACTTTTTGTAACCATTAATCGTGAAGCTCTAAGCTGAACACAAAGTAGGTTTGGAGGACCCCAAGAAGCAAGGAGAAGACTCCATACTAACCAGGAAGAACAAAGGAAGGAAACTTCATAAGACCAGAGAAAGTCTGTGCAAAGCTATCTACCCTTCCTAGCATATGAGCATGAGCAATGTATACGATAGGGGTACACTAAACCGTTAAACTTGGTTTGTAGATCCCCCGATCTACAAACCAAGTTTAACGGTTTTGTGTACCCCTATCGTATACATTGCTCATGCTCATTTTCTAGGAAGGATAAATAGCTTGTGAATGTGTATATTGCATTATTGCATGCATATTTTGTACTGGCTGTCTGGATACATTAGCAGGCAGGGGAGATTCATCTTACCACACAGTTTAGCTTGAATGGGGGAATTGGTTGATTTCGCTCATTTACACAATGGGTAGGTGTATGACTAGCTTTAAAGGCTAAATTCACCTTTAAAAAATAAATACATGTACATGATTTTTGTGAAAAAAAATTGTGCATTTAATATTTTGTTTTTACAGGAGCCTTGAAAAACCTTGCACCCACAATCAACAGATAAGGGGTGCAAAGCCAGGCTCCTGCACAGTCTTCCACTAGCTTTGCGCCTGTATTTACTACGAGCCTCCTGATCACCACACTAATAGCCCATTCAAATTAAAAGTATATCTGTAAATGAATGATGGGACTATGTGGGCCCAGCACAGCCTCGCGGTTTACAAAATGTGACAGCGGGTGCGGGAAGAGGATCCCCTGCCCGCTGTCACAGGGAGAGGGGGCAGGTCTGGAGCATGTTGCACCCTTAATTTGAGAGAGAGAATATTTAGTACTACAAAAGACAAAGGCAGAGGTGAGAATCAGTCTTCAATCTAAATCTCATCGCTCCCCATCCACGAGACACTCCTCAAGATCTGGCATATCTCTACCATCAAGATCTTTAACTCTCAGCCAACAACAACATATTAAAGCTTGTGCCAATGCTGAAGCTTCAAACATTCAGGGAGCCTTTGTCGAAAAGAACGCAAAGATGGAAACAGAAGCTGCAGGCAAGTAAGCAGAGATGAACGTTTTGGAGGAAATTTTGGGGAAACCATGCGAGCACACCAAAGCCATGGCAAGAGTTAAGGTTAAGGTTCTAGAGCAAGCGGCTAATAAAAGGAAGTATGTAACAGCAACAGACACTCAGTTGTATCCTATTCACACACACAAACTTCAGTTACTAGCCACATCAGCTGAAACCCTTAAGGTCAGTATGCCATGCCTACCACCTCTGAAGAAAATCTACCTACTCACCCCCCAGTATGCCAAGCTTTTGAGCCCCTGCAAACTGTGGACATCAGTATGCAGATAGACAATACACCTTACCATGGGACTAGTCAATTACCTCCTACTGCAACACAACATTACAATCAACTCCAAGCCAGCGTCAGGTATGAACGCCTTTGCACAACCTACCTCTCAAAGTCGCTTAATCTCAGCACACCTGTCAATGTAACTAACTTTGTTCCGCATGCAGCTGTGCATCCAAAGTCTGAAAACACAGACATGTCACAGTTTATTAAATACATGGTCCGCAAAGAGGTCACCAAGACAGGTCTCACTAAGTTCGATGACAAACCTGAAAACTACAGAGTCTGAAAATCCACTTTCAAAGCCACAATCAGTGAACTAGATGTCACAACTATAAAAGAACTAGATATGCTTTTCAGGTGGCCAGGTCCTCAATCTGCTGAGCGCATCAAAAGACCTTAAGCTGTTCACATTGGCAACCTTGCCATAGGTCTTAACGCTGCTTGGGACAGACTTGGGTGTAGCTTAGGAAGCCCAGAAGCCATTGAAGACACTTTTTTTAAAAGGTTGCAAACCTGCTGTATCCAGCAGATAAAAATCTAAGTTTCAAGGGCTCAAGCTGATACCCACTTACTCCGCCTCAGCTACCTAGATACTGCACGAGGTAGATCGATCAGTAGATCAATTTCTGTATAACCAGACTGCCTATACAGGGATCAAAATTTTTTCCAGTTCCTGCTGGCCAAATTTCAATCCATGTATGGCTGGCTTAAGGAGTTCTATCAGAACAGTTGAACAGCTGGGTGGCACCACTACCATTTCGCACCTTGAGAAATTACCAAATGAAGTTTAGCATGCAGAAACACAATTTCTTTACAACGCATCCTGAACAGAAAACCAGAGGAAAAACCCCTGTCGACTTTATGCAGAAAGTGTTAGCCAGAGATCATGCTGAGCCTGAACCAGCACTTCGGAAAGGAGAGGAATGTTGGTACTTCTCATGGTTTGGCACGTACCATGCTTGCTTGCATGCCTGAGCAGATCAGGTCAGTCTTTGACTCAAATGCTCAATATAAAAGGCATTTCCCTCGATGTCCTCTCTGAGCCTAATCTGAGAAATCACCTTACATGAGTTTTGCCCTGCTTCAGACAAGCCAACCAGTTATGGCCAACATTTAGAAAATGTTTCAGTTTCATTGTTTGAGAAGACAACAGAAACTTCCTCAGATTCTGATGGTATTGCAACAATGAGCCCATCAAATATCTCACTGATTCCTTATTTGAACTTGTTAATCCGGAGTCTGATAAGGAAATCAGAGATAACACAGTTAGGGCTCTTTCACACGGGCATTCCGTATGACCGTTTTTCATCCCATCCGTTTGCGGATGAAAACGGACATAATGTATCTCTATGTAAATTACGGATGTCAGCGGATGATCATCCGCTGACATCCGTTTTTCGTCCGTTCCGTTCAGTTTTTCGGAACGGAAGAGAACCCTATTTTTTCTTTCGTTCAAAAAAACGGAACGGACGCAAAAACGGATGTCAGTGGTGTCATCCGCTGACATCCGTATTTACATAGACATACATTATGTCCGTTTTTCATCCGCAAACGGATGGGATGAAAAAACGGACATACGGACCGGATGACACAAGTGTCATCAGTGTCCGTTTCGTTTCAAAAAAAAAAAAAAAAAAGAACCTGATCGGGCAAAAAAAAAAAAAAAACTGAACGCCCGTGTGAAAGAGCCCTTACACTAAACATTACTATGAAGTCAAAGACGAGGCTGACCCTGATAATTTTGAATGCCTTTTGAAGTGGTCTTCTATTGTATAAGCTATTGTACGACGTATCCATGTGGCTCATTATTTGCAACCACTACTGGGAGGGCCATAAAGAGAGTGTCATGGATGGCACATCTGTAAAGCGCCTGCCACTACTGAAGAAATTTCACAAGCAGAAAACGGTCAGTGTGTTTAACATGAAGTGCTTACAGGAGATTGAGAACATTAAAAAGGGACTCAACCTAAGAATAGTCTGCTCAACAAATTAAACCCAATGATTGATCACAAGCTACTTCGAGTTGGAGGTCTCATAGGGAAATCCAAGTTTAATGAGGAACATAACTCACCTATTGTTCTAGGTCGACATCACATTACTGTACTGTTGGCTCAGCATCACAAAAAGCAGGTTCAGCAACTTTCCAATGTCTTTTGGAGTTGTAGGAAGGAGGACTACCTTTGCAACCTTCAAGGTCATAGCAAACCCAACCTACAAGTACCTTGAATTAAAAGAATGCCCACCACAACCACTGGCAATGAGTCTCATTAGAAAGACTGTGGCAAGTAATAGTGGAAAGGTTCAGTGCGACTATTTCAGGGCCATCAACGAACTAGTAGGTAATTTGCCTAACAGAAAAGGATTGGTCTTCTAAAGCAACTATTTATAGCAAAGGGAGGTAAGCCGTACTGGTGCATGTTGCTGCCTTCCCCTCTGAAGATACACTTGTAAACTTTCTGTGACATCTTCCAGACACCTGTAAGGACTTTACAAGTTTTACAGTATGTCAGGGTTTGCATTATTCTTCCATGTTCTCTCCATTTCTTTTTCAGGAATAACTTTTTCTTGCAATGTTTGGGCTGTATTCTCAATTGTTTAATATTTGAAATCATAAATTTTCGACAGGAAGTTTGATGTTACACATGCATTGTTTGTTTGCCTTTGAATCATTTTTTTCCTTTTTCCTATGCTCTGTATAGCTAATCCCACCCTCTTTTTAGTGTCGCTTTAGTCTCTGTTCTGAGCACATGTGATTGCTGGAGCTAGACAAACTATGACCGATCTGATCTTCATCTGTGAAGATCTGTACAGGTTTTCAATTATAGCTTTCTACAATCCTCAAGACATCATTTGTATCGAGTCACTGTCTGCTAATGCTGCCAAGATTGAAAGGTATAGCCACATCTCACCACAACTGGATTAGTTCTAGAGCGCGCACTTTTAACGCTTAGTTTGGGAAAGCAGAACAAGCTTTGAAAATGAAAGAAAGTTACTGGTTGTCATGCACAGCTGCCCCAGATTACGGCTGCTCCAGTTTTAATATATTCCCCTCACCAAGCTTTTATATACTGCAATATATTTTTTTATAAGCTACCCAATATTATACATAGAAATGTTTTACATAATACATTATACATAACATTAGTAGGAATAGGGTAAAATAAAAATCCGCTGACTTACCATATTCATAAAACTGGGATTGTTGAGCAGCCCAGCTAGATCAAAACCACCAGGAGCAGCCATCTGTAGTGGAAACAAAACTGTCAGTGTATTTCCTATGACCAGGATTGCTGTAAATCACGAAACTAAAGCCAAGACACTTACTGGACTTGGAAGCTCCTTCATTTTCTGTTCAGCAATCTTAAGGTTTGATTTATAGGTTTCATTATCAGGATCCAGCTCCAGTGCTCTTTTGTAAAAGCTCACGGCTTCAGAGTGTTTGTTCAAGCTTGAAAGTGCCAACCTGAAAAGAAAAAAAAAAAATAAGAAATACTCATGACTAAAAAGTGACTTGTGATCTAGCCTTACATACAGTAAATAAGCTTTTAACTTGCGCTTACCCCATTCTGCCATAGGCTTTGCTGTAACCAGGGTCAATGGTTATAGCCTCTTCACAGTCCCGCACAGCCCCAGCATAGTTTCCTATTTTACTGTAAGCTGCTGCCCTAAACATTGCAAAAAAGGTAGAAATTAAATACATACTAAAGATACTGGATGAGTCACATCCCTTCAGAGTAATAAATGGGATGGCAGAAACATTTTCCTTACAAAGGCTGGGGTGCTGTGAGCAGGGTCACATAGTGAAGATTGCTAGACAGGGAGGGAAGCAAACAATTTACCAGGCAGGTTATGCGCAAAGGGGATTAATTCATGGACAACAGATACAGCTGTATATTAAAATAATTATTTAAAAAGACTATTCCAAGCAGCATTGACAATATAACAGTAAATGTATATTTGTGATGAAGAATTGGTGACAGAGCTGCAATGTATTACTAACCTAGGGCTGCAACTAATGATTATTATCGACTAGTTGGCCGATTATTGTTTTGATTAATCGACTAATCAGATAAAATTCTCAAAAAGGTTGGCGTATAATTTAGTTAATATTCTTGATTATCTATATGCAGTGGTAAATATAAACATCCAGCTATATAGTTGGATGTTTAATCCACTCTGAGACGGATATATGTATTATTAGAGGTTTAATAGCTCAAGCTGCGACTGCCAAAATATTAGCATGCATAAGGAAGGGGATGTATTCCAGAGACAAAACTATAATCCTTCCACTTTATAAATCACTGGACCGACCACATCTGGAGTATTCTGTCCAGTTCTGGTCACCAATCCTCAGAAGGGATGTGTTGGAGATGGAGAGTATGAATTAACTCATAACTGTTCTGAGAGAAATAGCAAACAATTGTCAGCAAATACATCAGAATTAGTTACATAGTAGGCGAGGTTGAATAAAGACAATAGTCCATCCAGTTCAACCTGTGTAGGTGTGTGTGACTGTAATCATCTAACATAGCCCTCAATCTCCTGATCCTTGAGATGTAAGTCTAAGAGTCTTTTGAAAGTCACCATACTACCCGCAGAAACCACCTCTTGTGGTAGACAATTCCACAATCTTGTAGCCCTAACAGTAAAGAACCCCCCACGTTGCCTGAGGTTAAAACGCTTCTCCTCTAATCGCATTGTATGTCCTCGAGTCCTCATGCAATTCCTTCGAATGAACAGCTTTTCTTCTAAGCTGAGATCCCCATTAAGATATTTATAAATTGCTATCATGTCCCCTCTCAGACGTCTTTTCTCCAGGGAAAATAAATCGAGCGATTGCAGCCGCTCTTCATAGGTAAGGTCCTCCAACCCCCTAATCAGTTTAGTTGCCCTTCTCTGGACTTTCTCCAGCTCCAACACATCCCTCCTGAGGACTGGCGACCAGAACTGGACAGAATACTCCAGATGCGGTCGGACCAGAGTTTTATAAAGTGGAAGGATTATAGTCTTATCTCTGGAATACATCCCTTTCTTTATGCATGCTAATATTCTGTTGGCTTTGGAAGCTGCCGCTTGGCATTGCATGCTGTTGCCTAATCTATCATCAACTAAGACTCCCAAATCTTTCTCCATTTTTGATTCCCCCAAGGGTTCCCCTCCTAACGTGTATTGTGCTTTTATGTTTTTGGTCCCCAAGTGCAAAACCTTACACTTCTCCACATTAAACCTCATTTGCCATGTCGTTGCCCACTCCGTAATTTTGTCCAGGTCATTCTGTAGGATATCTGCTTCATGCTGTGCAGTTATCGCCCTGGCCAATTTTGTGTCATCTGCAAAAACTGATAACGAACTACTGATCCCTTCCTCAATGCTGTTTATGAATAAATTGAACAAGGTTGGTCCCAGGACTGAGCCCTGGGGCACCCCGCTTACTACCTCAGACCAGTCTGAGTATGCGCTGTTTATTACTACCCTTTGGACACGGCCTTTTAGCCAATTCCGTATCCAAGAGCAAACCCTGCTGTCGATACCTGCAGACCTTATTTTATAAATTAAGCGCTTGTGGGGAACTGTATCAAACGCCTTAGCGAAATCCAAGTACACCACATCCACTGGTCTCCCCCTATCTAGCTCACAGCTCACTTCCTCGTAGAATGCTAAGAGATTGGTTTGACAAGAACGCCCATTTGTAAACCCGTGCTGGTTACTACTGATGATGTTGTTGTCTTTAGCATACTCTACGATATAGTCCCTTATCATCCCCTCCAAAAGTTTACATATTATTGATGTCAGACTGACAGGCCTATAATTTCCCGGGATATGTCTCTGGCCCTTTTTGAATATCGGAATCACGTTAGCCTTCCTCCAAAGAAGGCAACAAAACTTATTAGGGGATTAGAGGACCTGAATTACGAAGAGCATTTGGAGGGGCTTGATTTATTCTCACCTGTCATGATGGGGTTAAAAAAAAAAAAAAAAAAAAAGCCCTTTATAGTACAAAAACAGCAGATAACAGCTACTATAATCCAATTATAGTTTATACTATGAAATGTGTCTATCTAATGAATATGCCCAGAACTCGGATATGCAGGGTATTTTAACTGGGATTCAGATATGAAGGGGGGGGGGGGGGGGGGAGGAATAAAATTTTTATATTAAAGTAGTACTAAAAGCTGAGACTTTTTCTTCATGGATATAATCATTTTAAATATAAATGCACAATACTGGTAAACTTTTACTCAAAATGTAATGTAATTGTAATGCCTTATATCACTGCCAGTCTATCAGCCTCCTCCTCCTCTGGGTTCAGATGCTCATCTTCCCGGCACAGAGCCCCCCCCCCCACGGCACTTCTGTCTCCTCCTGCCTTTAAAGTGCCCCTATAGGAAGCAGCAAAGTATAGTGCCATTAGAATCACTTGGTTCCTTCTCTTGCCCAGGACTACATTACCTATGATGCATTGCTCCTCACACATTTACAAGTTCTCTGCTATCTACTGACATGTATGGACGGTGTACTGAGCTGTATGTGCGTTTCACTGCATTTTCAGATACGTAAACAAATAATGCATTCTGTATGCAGGACAACTAATCGGCTGACCAACTAATCGATTATGAAAATAGTTAACTATTTTCATGATCGATTAGTTTTCGATTGATTAGTTGTTTCAGCCCTATACTAACCCCATCACCTTTCTTGATTTCTCTGTTTAGAATGAAGGCATTGGCTAGCATGAGGTGGAAGGAAAAAAAAATAAAAAATTTTCAGCTCCTTAGATATGCCTTCACTCTAAACACAGAGAAACCAGCAAGTGTATCTTACTATTAATCTCAGAGTTCAGCTTTCCATGGAGCTTTTAAATTCCTGATGAAGGAGAAATACCGTTAGCCCCTAAAACATGGAGGCTATTTTCTTCAATGCCAACATGCTCATAAATACAGTAAAGACCTACATTTTGGATTCCAAGGCCAGTGGTGTGGCACTTTCATTATTTTAATGAATTTATTTATATTTTTACACACACCTCGCAAAGCCAGAAAGGGGTTCTAGCCTTCCCCCCTAAGCATTTTTATTTCTGTGTTGATGTTGGGGACATTATCATCTGTGTTCCACACGGATTCCCATCTCCCCCCCAGGCACAAAAGAGGGATATTGAAAACAATTGCTGGACCGAACGAGCCTTAGGGAATGGAATTGAAGGCCAATTCTAAAGCCTGTCCTTCATATTACTTAAATCAATGGCTTGCAGGCAAGACTACTCCCTTAACCCTAAATGGATGTCCTTATCTTCCCAACAAGGTTTACCAGTCAAGCAGATGTTGGCATTGGTTGGAGCTACAGAAAAAAAAAAAATGTACCTAATAGGACAACCACCAGAGATCCCCATGGCAGCACGTCCTGGAAGAGAAAAACGCAGAGTATGCAGATTATTCAAGATCTACTGTCTCCGCTTCCTGTCGCTCACAGAGGGTGCTGGCATGGGGTGTAGTGGAAAATGGTTACTGTTGCCATCTTTGCTCTAAATGTTGTTTTCCTGTCAACTCCTGCCCCACTGATCCCAGTCACTGGAAAAGAAAGCAAACAATCTTCTCAACGGGGGACATAAACAATAATTAAAACCTGACAGAGGTTCTGAAACTTTTCAAAACCAAAAACAGATGTCCCCATTGGACACCCCTAACTGTACATTTCTCTTAACATTTTGGGTTTTACTGTACCAACAACGGTCACCAGCAGAATAGGGAGGGGGAGTATTCCCAGCAGGAGTACAGTCAGCAATAAAAGGCCAAAAGTGGTTTTAATAGTTTCATATATTAAAAAGAAAAGATTTTAGCTTTACATACACCTTAAAGCAGCACAATGATTTTCAAGAATTAGTACTGATATATATTGACTGTAATGTTTATTATTCACCTCTTTTAAACAAACAATAAGGTCATGAAGGCTAAATGCTTTTTATCCATGGACTAATAATTTTGTATGTTGTACTTTTCCTACGCATACCTAAATATGTAGTTTAAATGATTATTAACCACCTAAGCCCCGGAAGATTTTACCCCCTTCCTGACCAGGCCCTATTTTGCGATTCGGCACTGCGTGACTTTAACGGACAATTGTGCGGTCGTGCTACGCTGTACCTAAACAAAATTTGACGTCCTTTTTTTTCCCACAAACAGAGCTTTCTTTTGGTGGTATTTGATCACCTGTGCTATAAACAAAAAAAGAGCGACAATTTTGCAAAAATAACAATATTTTTCACATTTTATTATATAAAATTCCCCCAAAAAAAAAGAAAAAAAATTTAAAAATCAAAATTTAACATTTTAGGCCAATTTGTTTTCTGCTACATGTTTGGTAAAAAAAAAAAAAATCGCAATAAGCATATTTTGATTGGTTTGCGCAAAAGTTATTGCGTTTACTAAGGGAAAGATTTTTGTCATTTTTATATTTTTTTTTTAACGAGTAATGGCGGCGATCTGCGATTTTTTTTGCAGGACTGCGACATTGCGGCGGACTGATCGGACCCGTGACTGACATTTTTGACACTTTTGGGGGTACCAGTGACATTACTACAGTAATCAGTGCTCTACATATGCACTGTTACTGTAAAAATGACACTGGCAGGGAAGGGGTTAACTTTATTTGCGAAGGAGGGGTTAAGTGTGTCCCTAGGGGCGTGCTTCTAACTGGTATGAGATGTGGCTGTTTGTGTAACTACAGAGATATACGATACTGCATAGCAGGACCGTATGATCTCTGCACTTACACAAGGAAGAATGACAGGCGGCTTTGTTTACATTAGCCGCCTGCCTTTCTCCCTCTGTAAGGGACGATCGCGAGTGACCGGCGGACATAGAGTCCGCCGGTCACACGCGCAGGGATCACAGTTAAAGAGCGGGGGCGGAAGCGCGCCTCCAGCGGCGCGCGCTCGCCCCCTATTGGCTCGCAGGCGAGCAATGTACCCATACATAACTTTGCCTGCACGGGGCTGACCGCCACAGTATATGTACTTGCGGTGGTCGGCAAGTGGTTAAGGAACTGTGCAGCAAATTAGTTTATTGTTGATAAATGTAAATTTATGCACTTAGGGGCTAGGAATATGCATGCATCATACATAGTGGTAGGAGAACAGCTGGAGAAGATGGTAAAGAAGGATCTTGGTGAGAGAGGGAGATAGATATCTATCTATCTATGCCCCTGTACAAATCATTAGTAAGACCTTATCTGAAATATGCAATTCAGTTTTCAGCACCAGTTCATGAAAAGGATATTGAGGGACTGGAGAAAGTGCAGAGAAGGGCAAACAAACTGATAAGAGGCATGGAGGAGCTCAGCTTTGAGGAAAGATTAGAGGAACTGAATTTATTCTCTCTTGAGAAGAGGAGATTAAGGGGGGGATATGATCAACATTTATAAGTACATAATTGGTCCAGTGAACTTAATGTATAGTATATAACTGGATACAAATATTTATAAGTAATGTTGATCCAGAGAATATCTGGTTGCCTCTTGGGGGATTCACGGAGGAATTTTTTTCCACCGCTGGAGCAAATTGGATCATACTTTGTTGGGGGTTTTTTTTTGCCTTCCTCTGGTTCAACTGTGGATATAAGGAGGGTGTGTGTATATATATATATATATATATATATATATATATATATATATATATATATATACACACACACATATATACTCTTTTTTTTTTTTAATTTCCTTCTATTGGTTGGACTTGTGTGTCTCTTTTTCAGCCAGACTAACTATTATACTATGATTAACTTAAGAAAACAGTCATGTCAAGATGTCACAAAAAGTAAGCCCTTTCTAGATTTATTCTATACCTTATTGGAACCGTGAAAGCAAGGATTACTCCATTAGTCCTCCTTTCAGCTTAAAGGGATTGTAAAGGAAGAAGGTTTAATTTTTGCATAAAGATAAAAAAAACCTGTGTGCAGCAGCGCCCCTAATACTTACCTGAGCCCGTCTTTAGCCAGTGATGGTATAGCAGTATCTCAGCTGTCTGGGACTCCCCTGCTCATTGGCTGAGACAGCAGCGCAGTGCGAGTGGCTCCTGCTGCTGTCAATTAACTTCAGTCAGACAATCAGGAGAGAGAGGGGGGCAGGGCCGGGTCACAGCCCATGTCTGAATGGACAAATAGGGAGCGGCGACTTGGCCCCCATAGAAAGAGGCTGGTTGTTGGGGCACTCAACAGGAGGGAGGGGCCAGGAGCACCAAAGGAGGACTCGAGAGGAGGAGGATCAGTCAATAAAAAAAGGCACGTTACAAAACCACAGCCAATCTTTGGACGACAATTTAAACAGACTACATTTCACAGAGTAATAAGTACATACCTATTGCAGTAATAGACTGCATTAGCTGGGTTACGATCAATAGCTTGGGTGTAGAAGGAGACAGCACTTTCAAAGTTTTCCAACTTCATTTGTTCGTTACCTTAAGATGTAATGCAGACATTTTAAATTGTGTATATACAAAAGGTATACTTACAAACATGATACCTTTTACGCAAAATATAGATCTGCAAAAAATTGTTGCCCCATAGAAGTCTGTCAGAATTAAAAGGTCACCTTTGTGCTTTAAAGCAGCAGCAAAAAAAATATAGAAGCTGAATACATGCTTTGAGCAACAGTCACAGTTGTACCTTAAAGAGGAACTTTACGAAGAAGAAAATGCTAACTCTACTTGCTGAAAATGTTCGCTTGAAAAAAGAAAAACAAATGCAGCTACTACATCTAGGCACTGGTAAGCTTGAATGCTTTACATTTTTCAGGGTAAATACTCTTAACTGCTAAAGGTTAACACCTTACTTAAATTTCATTACAAAACTTATACTGTTTTTCTTTTCATTGGTAGATAGATTTGGCATTCTTTTAGTAGCCTAATTCTAGCAAAATCCCAGGCACATAGGATGCCAATTAAAGGAGCACGGTCTTAACAACAACACAGAGCGCCCCACTATCCTACAGCAGAGAGAGGGAGGACCTCACCGGACTCACCACCCCACCAGACAGTCACCGGCAGCACTAGGATAAAATGTACTCCATGTGAGGCATCCAGGAAGGGACAAGACCCAGGAGTCAGCACCAGGGGATAACAAAGGGCTCCCACAGCCAAAATCACTGCCCACAGCTCCTCTATAATGGCCGCCACT